>NC_092747.1:99446815-99763534 GCF_047496795.1 Chiloscyllium punctatum
TGCACAAGACATGTTGCAATATGCCTTGCTTCAGGAAAATCTGGCCCCAAGTCTCGTTTGTTTTGAGCTACATTTTGGTGTAAGAAAGTTTACAAAATTGCTAGCTCCATGGGGAAATGTGAAGTATTCAACTGAGCTTTGTAGTTGAAATCATGATTGTAAACATGGACTGGAGTAGCAGACTGTGTCCTAGTGAGTTTCCCAGGATAAAGCTGTGACTGTAGATCAGTTACGTCCATAGATTGGATCCAGTCAATGACCTGTTTCCATCCATTCTCCTGTACTACATCACTAGCTCCTTTCCACCTGTCTTACTGCAGTTCTTAGATGTCCTACTTTGTCCACCCCAGTGCTAATGCCAAAAATCACAACACCAAGTTATAGTCCAACAGGTTTATTTGGAAATACAAGCTTTCTGAGCACTGGTCATTTGTCACTGATGAGGAACAGTGCTCTGAAAGATTGTAATTCCAAATAAACCTCTTGGACTATAACCTTTTTTTTTATCTTAGATTTAGATTTCTTACAGTATGGAAACAAATCCTTCAGTCCAACAAGTTAACATTGACCCTCTGAAGAGTAACCCAGCCAGACCCATTCCCGTACCCATATTTACCCCTGACTAGCACACCTAACACTATGGGCAATTTAGCATGGCCAATTCACCTAACCTCCATATCTTTGATTTGCGGGAGGAAACTGGGCCACCCGGAGGAAACCCATGCAGACACTGGGAGAATGTGCAAACTCCACATACAGTCACCCGAGGCTGGAATCAAACCTGGGTCCGTGGTGCTGTGAGGCAGCAGTGCTAACCACTGAGCCACCATGCTGCCCCACAGTGTTGTGATTTTTGACTTTAGCACAACTGAGTGTTCTCCCTCATTTCCTTCCCCACTGTCTGCTCTGGTACCAGTTCTAGTACCTACCTGATACTGTACAATATGGTAGTTGGAATTCTCCTCCATGATGTTCAGCGGCAACACCAGCAAGAAAAAGGGTGATGCTTTACGTAGGATTATGCAATTAAAAATTATCTTTATTGCGTTGCTTTGATATATCATATTTTTAAAAGCATTTGCAGTTCACAACAGGTCAGTCAGCGCAATAACTTATACTTTACACAAGCCTCCTTTTAATAATTACTTAGTGTGGAAACAGGCCCTTCGGCCCAACAAGTCCACACAGACCCGCCGAAGCGCAACCCACCCATGCCCACTCCCCTATATTTACCCCTTCACCTAACACCATGGGCAATTTAGCATGGCCAATTCACCTAACCTGCACATTTTTGGACTGTGGGAGGAAACCGATGCACACCCACGCAGACACAGGAAGAATGTGCAAACTCCACACAGTCAGTCGCCTGAGGTGGGAATTGAACCTGGGTCTCTGGCGCTGTGAGGCAGCAGTGCTAATCACTGTGCCACCGTGCCGCCCACACTCCCCACATCTCATCTAATGCCATCAACATGTGCTTCAATTGCTTTCTTCCTCGTGTGTTTATCCCCTTGAATGTATGTATGCTATTCAGCTCAACTAGTTCCTGATGTAACAAGCTACACATTCTAACCCCTGTCTGGTGCAAATGAGGTTTTCTGGAATTTCCTTTTGCATTCATTAGAGATCATCTGTCCTTTTTTATATAAAATTAGGGAAAAATGCTGTTCATGTTTTAATGTATGTGAAGTGCAAACTCGCTCTAGCCAATGACAATTGCCTGTTAGCCTCTGTCTTTTTATATTTTAACATTGATTAATGAGCACTGAGGGAAAGTGAGGCACCTGCAAACCTACCTGCTGTTTTCTCTCTTGGCAGGTCAGCTGCACAGAGTAACATGTCCGCTGAAGAACTCATTGCAAAGCTTGCAGATAGCAGCAGTAAGTGGTCTAAGCAAATGCTTCAAGTTGTTCGACATGTGTGGACCGAACAGGGCAAACTAATTGCAACACCAGAAGATGCCAAGCACATGCTCACTGTGGGACAGGTGAGATGGCCCAGTGTGTGCACTTTTACTTTGAAGTTTGAAGGTGTAAGTTTGCATCCATTATCTTGCTATTTAACCCGTTTTGTTACTTCAGAGGTGTATAGCACCAGCTTTTGTACTTTTGCGTATCTTGGAGTTTAGAACAGGTGTCACTCCATTAGAGTCTGAAGGTAGCCAGTCAATGCTCTTGCAGTTTTGGCAATGATATTAAGTCTCTAGAAGAAATACAATACTAATGTTCATTTGGGACTTTTCATTACCCCTTTTGACATGTCACTAACTTCCATTTCTGGTTTGCTGAGTGTTTTAAACATTATTGCTTATTATTCTAGTTACTGAGGGCTGGTTAACTTTGAAAATTCTGTGGATGCATTTAGAGGGAGCAAATGTACAGGAACAGACCAGACCAATCCTAAACTGCACTTTATCAGGATATTCAATACATGCACAATGCTGTGATGTTTGTAAAAGTGTAATGCATATCTTTCTCTTTTCTTGCAAGCTTGTCGATTTGGAATGGAAACTGGGAATGGCAGTCAGTTCTGATAATTGCAGATCCCTAAATCACCCCTACGTGACCATGATGCTGAAAGTAGCCAATCCCTCAGGAGAAATCATTAGCAGGTCATTTGAAATGACTATCCCTCAATTTCAGGTCAGTAACCTAGGGTATTTTTTTCTTCAAAACATGCACAAAGAAAATTGCACACAAAGTTTTGTTTAGTTCTGGGAAACTAGGAGCTCTTGCTGCGAGAAAGTAATATTTTGAAAACCTACTGTGATCTTAATATAACTTTACATCCAGGTGAGTTTAACCATATTCTTACCATCACTAAGGCCATCTATTGCCATCTCCGATAATACCAATCCTGCCTTTATCCCCTCTTCTGACACTTTCCTCAATTCCTTTGTTTCCTTGGAACTTATTTATTCCAATTCACTCTTAGTGTCTCCCACATTATACCCTCTTCAAACTGGAGATCATGTAAAACTGATACCCATGACTTTACTCTCTCCAAGTCCTGTTCATCCCAATGCTTGCTAACCTGTATTGGCTTCTAGTTAAGCATTGATTTTAAAATTTTCATTCTCCTTTTCAAATATGTTCTTGCCCTGCTATATCTCTGGAATCAACTCCAATAATACAACAGAAATATCCACACACTTCCCATTCTGGCCTTGTGAGCATCTGTTTTAATTGTTCTGCCTTTAGTAACCAAGCCTGCACTATCCTCAGTCCAACACTCTGGAATTCCCTTCCTTGATCTCTGTAACTCTCTCCTAGCCTGGGAGATGCTCCTGGCTCTTTTACCAAGCCCTTCTTTTCTCCTTTTGTTTTTGGGTCGTCATATCTAGTAATGCTTTATATGGCTCAATGTCAGATTTTGCTTCATGACACACAAGTTGTCATGTTTGAACTCTGAAGGAAGGTGGATAAAGGATGTTGTACTCATCAGGATCCTTGCCTGTCACTGCTGCTCCACTGAGCTGAATACAGCTGAATCATCCTTGAAGGTAACCAGTCCAAAGACATATTGTTCTTATTTAATGTCTAGTTTCTTAAAAAGGTTTATTCATTCCCAGGATCTGGATGTCACTGGCTAGGCCAGCAGTTTTTGCCCATCTCCAATTGACTCTTGAGGAGGTGCCTTTTCGTAAAGCAGTTATCAGTCAGCCACTTTGTAGTAGGCCTGGAGTTATGCAAACCAGAGTAAGAGAACTGATTTCCTTCACTAAATGACCTTCTGGAACCAGACTGGTATTTAATAATCTGCCAGATTCAACATCACCATTACAGATACATGCTTTTTAGCCCAAGTGTATTTTAAAGTGAAATCAATTCACAGATTCCCACATTGGGGTTTGAACTCCTATTTATTCAGATTACTGGTGCAGCTCTCTGAATTTCTGGTTCCATTTTATAACCACCACACCACTGTACCCACTACAAACCTCCAACTGTGTAGACTAAATGTGAGTAGATAGGAAGGACATACTGGACATACTGGCACTGGAACGTGTCCAGCGGAGATTCACACGGATGATCCCTGGAATGGTAGGCCTAACATATGAGGAACGGCTGAGGATCTTGGGATTGTATTCATTGGAGTTTAGAAGATTAAGGGGAGACTTAATAGAGACGTACAAGATAATACATGGCTTGGAAAGGGTGGATGCTAGGAAATTGTTTCCGTTAGGTGAGGAGACTAGGACCCGTGGACACAGCCTTAGAATTAGAGGGGGTAAATTCAGAACAGAAATGCGGAGACATTTCTTCAGCCAGAGTGTGGTGGTCCTGTGGAATTCATTGCCGCAGAGTGCAGTGGAGGCCGGGACGCTAAATGTCTTCAAGGCAGAGATTGATAGATTCTTGTTGTCTCGGGGAATTAAGGGCTACGGGGAGAATGCGGGTAAGTGGAGTTGAAGTGCCCAGCAGCCATGATTGAATGGCGGAGTGGACTCGATGGGCCGAATGGCCTTACTTCCACTCCTGTGTCTTATGGTCTTATAGATAGTGAGGTTTTTTCCAAGTTGACAACATGGTTGAACAGATACGTGAGTGAGAAGGGGATATGGCATGTCGTGGTTAGATTAAAGAGAAGATGTTGGTGAATTGATTGTATCATTTGGACAAGTAACCTAAGCTAATTCTCTGAGGATATGGGTTCAAATTCCACCACCGCACACTTTAAATTCTCTTCTTAGTTTCCTTTCTTTCAGTTATGTAAGGCAGTAATGGTGACTGTGACTATAACCCCTCCAATTCACCAATGGGAAGGAAATCTCCTATTCTTACCCCCTTTGGCCTTGATATGACTCCAAACCTGCTCCTTGATGTGACTGACCCACTCACTCACTCACTGTCTGTCTGGAAATCAAGCAACACTATTTTCCCCATGAAAGAATGAGGAAACTTGGAGGCTTGTGTGGAGCAGTGACAAACTGAGGCATGTGCTGTAAATTCTCTGGCAAGCTAAAGGTTTGCCCAAGCCAAACATTGGACAGGTAAAGAATAATTTGACTGACAAGTCACTGAACAAATTGATCCCAACAACAAGTTCTGTTTGAAGCAGCCTGGTATTGTCCTCCAAATAACTTTATTTCTGGCTTTTCACAGAATCTATCAAAGCAGTTCCAGGAAGTGGCAACTGTCCTTGAAATGGTGTGAAGCCTGTTTCTGGTCTGAACCTCTCACTAATCCTGGATTTCCATTTAACCGTAGAACTGGTGGAAGAGAGTCCCACAAGTGGAAACAACTGCACTCGATTTTGATATTTTGGATTATGTATTTTTCCCCTTCACATCTAATTATTTTCAATTGACTATTAATAAATATTTACTGTTGTTGTGAAGTTAAGATGCTCTGGCAGGTGGAAGAAACACTACCATATGTTGCATGAGAAAAATTTAGTGGAGACATCACTTTACAATGGTGG
Source organism: Chiloscyllium punctatum (assembly GCF_047496795.1). Taxonomy (NCBI): domain Eukaryota; kingdom Metazoa; phylum Chordata; class Chondrichthyes; order Orectolobiformes; family Hemiscylliidae; genus Chiloscyllium; species Chiloscyllium punctatum. The sequence continues at coordinate 99,452,240 of NC_092747.1, forward strand.
GGCTTGGGGTTACATAAAAACAATGCTGCAGTAGCACATCTTGAAAAATGCTTAAGTTGCATTTGAAGATAAGGTGAATTTGCCTCCATCTTGGATGAATACCTCCACTGTGCTAGCTATCAGTCGCCTATGAAATCAGTCTGGATGGGAGCTGGTCTTCATAATAAAAACCTTTGGCGAATTGGCACTCAACTGTTCGTGCTCTTCAGGAATCAATCACAGGCTGTGGCTGCAGGAGATATTAAGTTGGCATTAGAAGTTTATTTCTGCAATTACTCAGATGGTATTTTGTAAATGTCATATTGTTTCTTTTGCAAATAAAAGCAAAGGGGTGATAGGATGGGATTTGGTTGTCCATAACACAGGTGGTGGGGCCGGGATTGACAATCCACACAATGAAATATTTAGACTTGGGCTCGTTATTCTCTTCCCTTGTCTGTGATATGGAGAAAGCAAAGTTTTAAAATTCTCCTCTGTGCACCATCTTAGATTACTTAGTGTGGAAGCAGGCCTTTCGGCCCAGCAAGTCCACACCGACCCGTCAAAGCGCAACACACCCAGACCTATTCCCCTACCCCTAATACCATGGGCAATTTAACATAGCCAATTCACCTAACCTGCACATTTTTAGACTGTGGGAGGAAACCCACGCAGACACGGGGAGAATGTGCAAATTCCACACAGGCAGTCGCCTGAGGCGGGAATTGAACCCAGGTCTCTGGTGCTGTGAGGCAGTAGTGCTAACCACTGTGCCACCGTGTTGCCCTTGTTTCCTAGCTCAACACACTGATAGATTTCCAAGACTTTATTAAAAAGTTATCATGTTTCCAGTGCAGAAATGAGCTTTTTGACACAATACATCAGTACTATTGCTCAACATGAGCCTCCATTCCAGGATCCCTGGCATGTGGCCATATCCTTTGGGTTAAACGTTCCTGTCCTAGTATCATGGGCTCCCTACAGTGCAGGACCAGGCCCTTTGGCCCATTGAGTCTGTGCTGACTGGTTCACCACCTGCTTCAGAGGTTGATTGGAAAAATAGGTCAGTAACTTAATTTGTTCAGTACTTTAGCAACTTGTACCCTGGCCTTCAGATGTTCTAATCTGAGATATTATTATAGGTCTCTGGAGTAGGTGGGAAGTGAACCTGGGCCTCCTGGCTCAGAAGTTGGGACATTCAATTTAAATAAAATTGACTGCTCATTATAACAGGGTGATGTAATTTCTGAAACCCCAGAAAAATATTGGCAAAAACCATTCAGATGCATCCTTTATATTTGTTTGTCTAAGTTCTTTCTATAGTTTGCTGAGACCAGTGCACTTTCCTCCAACTTTTAAGTATTTTCACATGATAGGTTTAAGTTTGAATATTCAACAGTGCTACTCCTTTAACTGTTTCAGCTGACCACATCTGCATAGTCTTCAGTTTTCTGTTCTCCCTCAAATGGGGACCTTAAATGGATGCTGCAGAGCTCTAGTCCCTCATCCTAGTGACTCTTATTAACAAAAATAACATGGAAAGGGGTCCTTGTATTAAATTGATGGGTCATATATATTTCTGTATGTAATATGCCTTAGAATTATGAGAGCTTGCACCTAGTTAGTTATAAATAGGAATAGGTAGGATAATGTGTTGATGTTTGCACAAGGCTTCACCTTTGGAAAGTGACGTAAACCCATCATCTTTTCTGTCATTCAGATAGTCACCTCTTTATTTACTGTGTTTGTTATTGGATGTTGTCTGCGATGGGGAAACGCACATCACTATTTTAGGCTCAAGATGCTCCGGGAAGACTGGAGTGAATGGATCTGTCTAACTAACGTTTTCTCATTCACTACGTCAAATGGTCGACGTGATCTCATACTGTTCAGAAAGGTGCTGTACTCGGTGGGGAAAGAAAATCAAATATTTGTCCAATCTTTACATTTTTGGAGGCTATTGCTGATGATCTACCAATGACAATGAGTTCTAGTGGATTAAAATTGTGACCAGGTATCTCTGTGTTGTCTAATGGTTCTAAACATCTGTCCTTCACAGAACTTGACAAATTAGCACAATGTATTACTCCATGCGATCAATGGACTTTTCAGAATTGAAAATGAAACTCTTTGTTTAGCCTTGATAAGTTGAACAACATCTCCCCCTTTTGGACTGTCCTGGTTATATTTTTGTTAGTGGCTCATACTTAAGCCTTTTAATAAGGCTTTTTGCAAAGACGTCAATTGTTTGTGTTTTTTCAATTGCCTGATCTTCTCATCTCTGTAACTTGGACTGTGCCTCTTTCTTTCTATCCATTGGTAAAATATTACATTTAAAAGCTGTAGTTCTACTTTGTCTGTGATGTTTGGTGATGTAAAATTTTCTCTTGGCTACAATATCAGATGAGATGCTACTGTAACAACTATCAACTCGTGGCAATGATCACAACTGACATCTCCTCAGCTGTGTGTCCTGTGTGTGTCTGTATGTATGTGTGTATAAGTGCACTTTGTTTTACTACAGTTTTTGTTTTGCTGTACTTTTGTTGTACTCCATTTACGTCTGCCCTCTGCTTTGAATCCTTTGGGATAAGTTCTTGCTTTTTATTTGTGAATATTGCTCTTTTTTCCAGTTTGAGAAAATTACTTTATTTGCTTTTTTATTGTTTTTGTGATGTCCTACAGCCAGTTTCTTTTTCAGAATTAATTTAATTTATCCTTACCCATGTTCTGAGTGGTATTAATATTCGTAGTAGAAGTGACAGCAGTGCAAAATGGAACACTGATTTTCTTGTACTTATACACGACAGGTAGTACTGATAGCACGTTCACAATCTGCAACCTTAATATGTAGAAGGACATACAAACAACAAAGCTTCCCAAGCCTCTGTCCATCCTTGGAAGTGTATCACTTTTCTTTCCTGTTGCTCGGCGTAAGTGCTGGAACTCTCTTCCCAGCAGCTCTCTGGGTGTTGCTAGGTTCATGAAGGCAGCTCACTATCTTCTCACTATTTGGAATTTCAATAAATGTCGATCTGGTTCATGATGATAACATTTCATGAATTAATAGAATATACAGACATAAAGATTAAAACTGAGTACTGATCTGAGACATGCAGTCTAACCATCCTGTGATTCTTATTACTGTGATTAGCTTTTAATTGTAGATTTATTAATTGTGTTTAAATTCCACTAGCTGCTGCAGTGACTTTTATTATAAAAAAATAGATGAACAGTCCTAGTGGATGTATAGGATGGATGATGGTACAGGTGTGTGTGTTTTACACATGATATTGTGCTTTGTGGGTGTCAACAAATGTTCTCACCATGAGAGCTCAGCCTATAACATGGAGAGAGCTTTTATGATGCTGCATTTTATTCACTTTCCTATAATCCTCATCTAGACCAATCTTGATTTTACTGCTTCTCGGATGCTGCCTGAACTGCTGTGCTCTTCCAGCACCACTAATCCAGAATCTGGTTTCCAGCATCTGCAGTCATTGTTTTTACCTAGAGATTCTTACAGTTTGTACATGATTTGTACAATGACAAATACAGCGAAAACGACTGTTCAACTTTGAAAGACATTGGAACAATTGCATAGATGTATACCAGCTCAGGAGATATGACACTTGTAGCCATTGCTACCAACGAGGTGGTAATAATAGCATCCCATTTGATAATGACAAGAGGAAGCTTCACGTTAACATTCACTGCAGATTTGCCTGTGAAGTGTGGGTGCTAAGATGTATATTGAAAATTCTATGTGCAAGCTATAAGTCAAGTGGTTATTGAAAGTCCAAGAGCACAACAAATTTTAGAAAGGGACACGCTCAAATTTTGTCTATGACCTCGTTCAATTCTTGTTATCAGTGCTTTTGTAAGGAAGATATGAGTTTTCTTATCCGCTGTATGTTCCAATTCAATTTCATAAAAAGCTTTTCAGTTTTTAAATTTAGTGTGACAATAAACAAGCTTAAATTCAACATGCAACATTTGACACTTGGTTGATAAATGATACTTCTAGATGTAGGTTTGCTCGCTGAGCTGGAAGGTTCATCTTCAGATGTTTTGTCACCATACTAGCTCACATCATCAGTGAGCCTCCGGTGAAGCACTGCCGGTATGGCCTGCTTTTTATTTGTGTTTAGGTTTCCTTGAGTTGATGATGTCATTTCCTGTTCTTTTTCACTGTCTTGGATCACATTTACCAAGATCTATGTGTTTGTTGTTAGAGTTCCGGTTAGAATTCTATGCTTCTAGGAGTTCTTGTGCATGTCTCTGTCTTGACCTAGGATGGATGTGTTATCCTAGTCAAAGTGGTGTCCTTCCTCATTTGTATGTCAGGATACTAGTGAGAGTGGGTCATGTCTTTTTGTGGCTAGTTTTCTGCATCTCTAATGTAGTCTTGTTATAGTTCTTGCAAGGTATTTTGTAAGTGGGATGAGTTTTACTTGTCTGTTTAGGGTCTTTCAACTTCATTAGCTGCTCTTTTTAGTGTGTTTTTAGCGTGTTTGTGGGCTACCATGATGCCAACGGATCTGAGTGGTCTAGCAGTTATTTCCAAGATGCCTTTGATGTAGGGGACAGTGGCTAGGGTTTCTGGACGTGTTTTGCCTGCTTTTTGGGTTTGTTGCTGAGAAATTGGCAGACTGTTCATTGGGTATCCATTCTCTTTGAATACACAATAGGTGATTTTCCTCTGCTCTTAGCTGAAATGTACTGCAGTATGTGGTGGCTCATTGAAATAATGTTCTAATGCAGTTCCATTTGTGGGTGTTCAGATGATTGCTTCTGTAGTGCAGTATTTGGTCTTTATGTGTTTTTTTCCTGTAGGTGCTGGTTTGAAGTTCCCCATTGGCTGTTCACACTACTGCGACATCTAGGAATGGCAGTTTGTTATTTTCCTCGTCTTTAGTGAATTTTATACCAGTAAGAGTATTGTTGATGGCCTTGAAGGTTTCTTCTAACTTGTTTCATTTGGTGATGACAAAGGTGTCATCCACGTAGCGGTCCCAATGCTTGGGTTGGATGATTGGCAGAGCTGTTTGCTCAAGTCTCTGCATTACTGCGTCTGCTAAGAACCCTGATATTGGTGATCCCATGGGTGTTCCGTTGGTTTGTAGGTATTGTTGAAGGTGAAGTGGATGGTAAGGCATAGGTCCACTAGCTTGACGATATTGTCCTTGCCGATGAAGTTGGTGGTGTTTGGTGTATGTGTCTTTGGTTCTTCTAGTAATTTAGTCAGTGTTTCCATGATCAGGCTGATGTTGATGGATGTGAACAGAGCTGTTACATCAAAGGAGACCATTATTTCATCCTCTTCTATCTTGGTGTCTTTGGTCTTCAGGAATTCTTGGGTGGGCTGGATGGAGTGGTGTAAGTCTTCTAAATATTTTAGTCTTTGGTGTAGTTCCTTGGCTAATCTGAAAGTTGGTGTTCTGGATAGTGAGACTATGGGTCTGAGGGAGGCTCCTGGTTTGTGAAATTTGGCTAATCCGTTGAAGTGTAATGTGTTGGATCCATCTGGTTTCTTTTATTTTTTGCAAGTTGGTCCTAACTATTTCTCCAGATTTCTGAAGATTTTTTTGAGTAGGGTTGTGATTCGTTTCTCTAGTTGTGGGGTCGGATCTATCGGCACTTGTTGGTAAGTGTCGCAATCTGCAAGCAGTGCATTTGCTCTCTCAATGTAGTCTGTTTGATTTAAAATGACTGTCAAGCGTCCTTTGTCTGCAGGTAGGATAACAATTTTCTTTAGTCCTTCTAGTGCTTTCTTGTGTAGTGAGTATGCTTCCTTCCTTTTTCTTGCTTAATGTTGGTGTGACTGCCTGTCTATCTAATGGTTTGCTAGGTTTCTTCTGTGAGTTTGTCATCTTTCAGTGTTGTATCTAAAGCTACTAAGAAATCTTTCTTGTCAGCATCCTGGAAGTTGTAATTTAGTCTCTTACTAAGATGGTATCTGACAGTGGCTGTTAAGGGTCGGTCAGATAAGTTTTATCCATGCTTCTGTGTTATTATTTTGTGTAAGTTTGTCTAGTCTTTTTTTTTCATTTTGTGAATGTAACTGTCTAAAGTCTATGATGTTGTGTACTGTGTCCATTCATGATCTGGTCCATTAGTGAGTAAAGATTTTTGGTGTGAAATTCCCCAATTGTATTGATGGAGTCTGTTGTGGGTGTCATTAGTCACTTCTCTAAGCATTCTGCGTCTGTTTTGCCCTGCTATTCTTACGGCTAGTGGGGTGTTAAGGGGAGGTTTGTATTTGACATTTAGGTAGTACCTGTTTCCTTAAGCATTCGTCCAGGAAGTACAGCTGTTCGTGGGTGGCGCTCTGTCGGATGGCATTGGTTTCCCATTTTCAGGTCAGGAAATGACATCACCAACCCAAGGAAACCTAAACACACAGGAAAAAAAAGCAGGCCATACCACCAGTGCTTCACTGGAGGCTCACCGATGTTACTTAGTATGGTGACGAAACGTCTGAAAATGAACCTGCCACCTCAGCGAGCAAACTTACATCCAGAACCTCAACCTGAGTTACAAATCTTCTATTTGAAGTTGCAAAGAGCAGAGAAATACAAATGGTTCACAGGTGTGAAGAAAAATGCAATTTGAAAGTATTCAGATTCTTTAAAGATTGTGGGCCCTGGGGTTGAAGCTATTAACTTTTTTTTATTCCTTTCTTTCCTGGAGGCATTAACTTGTTGCTCAGGTACAGATGCATGGTTTCCATTTATACTGTTATCACAAAGCTGGTCCTTTTTTTCTAAAAGCTGTTCCTTTTCTCAAGGATACTGTGTCCTTGCTTTTTTTCAGAGGGGTTGTAAACCACTCTTGGTTCTGACTGCCTGGTTTGGTACAGAGATTAAAGGGTATTGAGTGGCCTTTTTGTTTAAAATTAAACAGATGAGACTTCAGACCAAAGTAGTCATGTTTTAGATGTTATCTGTATAATGAAAAGAGAGTGGTCCACTCTCTAGCTGAGCAGTTCAGTTCATTCCAGAACTAGTTAGGAGTTCAACAGTGAGCTGTGTGGAAACAGTTTGGTAAAGTCTCTCTTTATGTCCTTCTAACTTCAACCTGTCAGCATCTGTTCCATTTTCAAAAACTATTTTAAGGGAGTTTGCTCTTTGGGACTGTTCATGTATATTCGGAACAGTATAATTAAGTCTAGTTTGGATAGACTGAGTTCTGTAGGGGTTCTTTATTCTGTTCTTTGTGAATCATTGTGCAATTTTGTGAATAAATTTTTTTGTCTGTTTTAAAACCCTGGTAGTCAACTAAGCTAACTAACTCTGGGTAATTTTCACTGTATACTTACTGAAACAAATTGCAAGTTATGGCTTGGGTTGCCTGCTCAAAAATGTTTTTGAGTGGTCTGGCCTAGTCCATAATACTTTAAGTAGCTAAGACTTACACAGGAAGGCAAATGCACTGTTAGCATTCATTTCAAAAGGATCAGAATACAAGAGCAGGGATGTATTGCTGAGCCTGCTTACTGCTCTGGTTAGACCACGTTTGGAATATTGTGAACAGTTTTAGGCCATGCATCTAAAGAAAGATATGCTGGTGTTGGAGAGGGCCCAGTGGAGGTTTACAAGAATGATTCCAGGGAAGAAGAGCTTATCAAACGAGGAGTGGTTGAAAACCGTGTGTCTGCATCTGATGGAATTCCAGAGGATGAGGGGGCATCTCATTGAAACTTACAGAATACAGAGAGGTCTGGATAGTGTGAATGTGGAGAAGACATCTCCACTACTTAGAGAGACTGGGACACAAGGGCATTGACTCTGAGTGAAAGGTTGACTGTTCAGAAGGGAGGTGAGGAGAAATGGCTTCAGTCACAGGGTGGTTAATCTATGAAACTCATTACAACAGAAGGCTGTGGTGGCTGAGTCATAGTTGTACAACACAGAAACTGACCCTTTGGTCCAACTTGTCCATGCCGACCTGAATTTTAAACTGACCTAGTCTCATTTGTCAGCATTTGGCCCATATCCCTCTAAACCTTTCCTATTGTACCCATCTAGGGTGCTGTTTAAATGTTGTAATTGTACCAGCCTCCACTATCTCTTCTGGCTGCTCGTTCTGTACACCCACCTTCTTCTGCATGAAAAGGTTGCCTCTCAGCTCCCATTTAAATCTTTCCCTTCTCACCTTTAAACCTATGCTGTCTAGGTTTGGACTCCCCTACTTTTGGGAAAATACATCGGCTATTCACTCTGTCCATATCCCTCATGATTTTATAAACTTGTCCAATATCACACCCCCACCCCCAGCCTCCAATGATACAAGGATAAGTGCCAGCCTATTCAGCCTGTCCCTACTAACTCATACCCTCCATTCCCAGCAACAGCCTTGTATATACTTTTGGAACAATTTCAAGTTTCACAATATCCTTTCTATAGCAGGGAGAACAGAATTAAATGTTGTATTCCAAAAGTGGCCTTATCAATGTCCTGTACAGCTGCAACATGACATCCTAATTTCTGTACACTCGTGTTCTGATTAGTGAAGTCGACATTGATGCAATGTGGTTGACTTCACCAGTTTCCTCATCTCCCCTCCCTCTCCTCATCCCAGATCCAACTATTCAACTTGGCACTGCCCTCTTCACATGACCTACCTGTCCATCTTCCTTCCCACCTATCCGCTCCACCCTATCACCATCACCCCCCATCTATCACCTTCCCAGCTACCTTACCACCCCCCCCCCACTCTCCTATTTATCTCCCAGTCCCCTTTCTTCCCCTCCCCCCCACCCCCTCATCCCCTACATTCCTAATGATGGGCTTATGCCCAAAATGTCGATTCTCCTGCTCCTTGGATGCTGCCTTTTCAGGTACCTCACTTTTCGACTCTGATTTCCAGCATCTGCAGTCCTTTCTATCTCTTGACTACTGGGGGCACCTATTTTATAATCCCAATAAGGTGTTTATTTCTCCGTTCCACTTATATAACATCAATGGATGTTCTTTCAGGAATATCTTCCCTTAGTACAACTGTAATGTAATCCTTACTAAAAACACCACTCCCACTCTCTCTTTGCGCCCCCCCCCCCACACACTTTCTATCTTTCTTATAACATCAATTCCCCAGAACATTAAGCTGCCAATCCTGTCCCTCCCTGAGCTATATCTCTTTAATGATATCCTAGTACCGTGTTCTTAACCATGCCCTACATTCATCTGCCTTACTTGACAGGCTTCTTGCATTGAAATAAATGCAGTTTAATTTTAGTCCTACCTTCTTCTCTGCTGTGCTCTTGCCTACCTTATTACACCCTTCCCACCTGGTCCCTGCTATAATAAGTAGTAAATTTCCCCTGAGAGTGTGGTGCTAGAAAGGTACAGCGGATCGGGCAGCATCCGAGGAGCAGGAGAATCGATGTTTTGGGCAAAAGCCCAAAATGTCGATTCTCCTCCTGCAACTCCTTAGCCACATATTTATCTGCCCTATCCTTCTATCCCTACTTTCACTAGTCTGGCACTGGGAGTAATCCAGATATTACCAGTCTTGAGGACCTACTTTTTAAACTCCCGCCTCATTTCCTATATTTTCTCTGCAGAACCCCATCCCTTTCTCTACCTATGTCATTGGTACGAACATGCACAACGATTCCTGCTGGTCACTCTCCCCTTTCATAATACTCTGCACCCACTCAGACTTCCTTTACCTTGACACCAGGGAGGCAACATACCATTCTGATGCCTTGCTGAATACCTGCAGAAATGTCTATTAATGTCTCTGACTAGAGAGTTCTAATTCCTCAGATGGTGATGGCTCACATGAGGGGACATAGCTTTAAATTGAGTGGTGATAGTTATAGGACAGATGTCAGAGGTAGCTTCTTTACTCTGAGTAGTAGGGGCTTGAATGGCCTGCCTGCAACAGTAGTAGACTCGGCAAGTTTAAGAGCATTTAAATGGTCATTGGATAAACATGGATAAAAATGGAATAGTGTAGATGGATGAGCTTCAGATTGTTTCCACAAGTCGGCGCAACATCGAGGGCCGAAGGTCCGTATTGCGCTCCTATGTTCTATGTCCCTAAGCACAATCGATCGCTTGGAATCTGATATACCCCTCCTTCACAGTAGAGCCAGTGATTGTACCAGAAACCTGGCTGGGTGTATTATACTGGACCAAGAGACCATCACCCTCTACAGTGTCCAAAACAATATACTTGTTTGAGATAGGGATAGCCACAGGAGATTCTGGCACTACCTGTCTACTTCTCCTACCTTTCCAAGAATTAACCCGTTTACCTGACTGTGTATCTGCGGTTTTTCTACCTTCCTAAAACTGACGTCCACCACACTCTCTGGCTCCTGTAAATTCTTCATTGCCTCTACCTGCTGCTCTAACCAATCAATGCGATCCAATAAGATTTGCAACACTTCTTGTAGACCTAGTCTTCAGGAACATTGAAATGATCCTCAGTTTCCCACCTCTGACAGGAAGAGTACTAACAGCCATCTCTGCCCCTTTAACAATCTAGAAAATACATAAAAACAAATGCAACATGCTGTGCTCAAAAAATGAATGTTAGTATGGTCTTACTGCTCATAATACTGCTCTGGGATAACAACAACTATCTTTTATGTTAATTCAATCAAGTGACAAATCTCAGTAAAACATTTTTAAAAGCCCTCACCGTACTCACTATTATAGATCATTGAATATATTTAAGACCAGGAGGTTGCTAGTCTATTGGACCCTTCAGCGAGATCACTCGATCTGTCACAAGCCAAACAGCTTGTTTAGATATTCAGCCAATTTTAGGACTGAATGTTGGCATCCTGATTGGCTTCTGTGTACTGAAATAGCTAGGGCCCCTGCTGGGAGGACAGGATATACGCAAACAGGGCAAAATATTCACTGTGTACTGAGGTCTGCTGTCAGTACTAAAGGCACAAAGATATGTATGCATGTCAGTAGTTGGGGAGGAAAGAAGGTTAGTCGGGGGAGCGTCCAGGGATTGGAAGCAACTGAAGGTCCTTCCCCAACCACAGCAGGCAGACTGTCTTGGTTTCCTACTAAGGGAAAACAAAACCCTTCCTGCCTCCTGGGAAGGCAAGTGATTGATGAAATGGTGTTTGAAGCCCTTAAGTGGCTATTTATTGACCACTTAAGGGCCTTAATTGGAGCCAGGTGCTCATGGGTGACCTCGCACAAACTTAATTGGTTAATTGGCAAGAAGAGAGTAAGAATGTTGCCAGGGCAACATGCCCAATTGTCTTCCCTTCATGTCACCCCCTCTTTGGCGATGAGAAGAGTGAATATTTTGCCCTGTTTGTGTATATCCTGTCCTCCCAGCAGGGGTCCTAGCTATTTCATCTGTGCCTTTGTTCTGTGCAATAGCCAATTATAGCATCCCAACAACCAAGAATACCTAAGATAATTTATCAGTCTGGGAGATGAAACCTGGGATTTTCTTTTTACAGTCCAATGGGCTAGCAAAGAATCCTGAGCTGGGGAATTACAGCCCGAATGGTGAGGGAAAGAATTGTCAACTCCACTCCTATACCAGAACAACAAGTCACTGCTCTGGTTTCTGATTGAATTCAACCAGCTGTACTTTTTAAAATGGGTAATAGATAATTGCATTTTGCGGTTACACAATGATATTTGGAAGTAGATGTCTAAAGGCCGATTATCTTAGCAAGAAAATTTGAAGTGAGTTGGTCTGATCTCCATATCGTAACAATGATCCCAGATTTAGCTATTAATATTTAAGTCCTTTACAAATTTGATGTTTATACATTAAGGTCAGGATTACAATTTATCCCAAAGGGTGGTAAAACATTAACTTAGAATCCCTACGGTGTGGGAACAGGTCATTTGGACCAACAAGTCCACACCAACGAGTAACCCACCCAGACCCATTTACTTACATTTATTCCTGACTAATACGCCGAATCTACACATCCCTGAACACAATGGGCAATTTAACTAACCTGCACATCTTTGGCTGGTGGGAGGAAACTGAGTAAACCCACACTAACATGGGGAGAACATGCAAATTTCACACAGACAGTTGCCTGAGGCTGTAATTGAACCCAGGTCTGTAGCACTGTGAGGCAGCAGTGCTAACCACTGAGCCACCATGTCACCTGAGTCTTTCCTCTGACAACGTTAATTAAAGCAATAGCAGCAGAAGGTTGAAAATTTCAATATTGCTCATGGTAGAATTTCATTTCAGTAAGATTATGAAGGGTTATGGAATCAAAGAATAAGATACAGATCAGCCAAGGGTTATGTGTTAACTGTGACTTTTTTTTTGATGTTGCAAGGGTTAATATCTGACAGAGTGCCATAAATACAATCCATTATTATTGAAACATAGTAACTGGGAACAAGAGGATGTGATTTTTGTGTTTCAAACCTGCTCTGCCATTCAAGATGATCGTGGCTGATCATTTAACTTGGTACTGGATTAGTGGTGCTGGAAGAGCACAGCAGTTCAGGCAGCATCCAAGGAGCAGCGAAATCGACGTTTCGGGCAAAAGCCCTTCATCAGGAATAAAGGCAGTGAGCCTGAAACGTGGAGAGATAAGCTAGAGGAGGGTGGGGGTGGAACTCTCAACAAACAGTATTTCAATTCCATCTCAAACATCAAAAACTGTAAGTACAACAAACTTTTATCCACCCACCTCCATATCCAGCGCTCCTCAAACATTCCAGAAGATTCCCCTGGCCTCGGAAACGCCATTAGCCATGCGGCTGACACAGCTGCCACCCCCACGCTGAGTGATAATGTCACTTCCACCCCCATCATGGCCACTCCCACAGCCACTTCCAGCCCTCACATCATCGCTGATGCCACATGCTCAGTGACTTCCGCCACCCCTACTGTCATGATCACCACCACTTCCGCCCCCACCAGCGCCATTCACCTGCATTCTGCTGACATGCCCCCCACAGACCCCACTGTCACTATCCCCACCCCCCCAGAACCCAGAGGGGAACATTACCCTTCTCATGCCTCCACCCCCATTCCCCCCACCATCACACCCACTCCAGGTACTGGCTCCGACCCCACTCCCAGCTCCACACCCACATCAGATCCCAGCTCCCAGCCCTGCCGAGTTTTCAACATTCCTCCAGACCTCCCACTCACTGAGGACGAACGATCAGTCCTCAGCAAAGGACTCACCTTCATCCCCCTCCGTCCACACATCAATGAATTTAATACACGCCGTGACATCGAACACTTCTTCCGTTGCCTCCGCCTCCGAGCTTACTTTCACAATCAGGACTCCCGCCCACCTTCCGAGGACCCCTTCGCCCACCTCTAACACACTGCATCCACCTGGACACCCCGCGCTGGCCTATTACCTGCCCTCGACCTCTTCATTTCCAACTGCCGCCAGGACATTAACAGCCTCAACCTGTCAACCCCCCTCCCCCACTCCAACCTCTCACCCTCACAACGCGCAGCCCTCCAATCCCTCTGCTCCAATCCCAATCTCACCATTAAGCCAGCGGATAAAGGGGGCGCAGTGGTAGTCTAGCGCACTGACCTCTACACCGCTGAAGCCAAATGCCAACTCGAGGACACCTCTTCCTACTGCCCCTTCGACAATGACCCCACCCCCCATCACCAAACCATCATCTCCCAGATCATACAGAACCTCATCACCTCAGGAGATCTCCCACCCACAGCTTCCAACCTCATAGTCCGGGAACCCCGCACTGCCCGGTTCTACCTCCTTCCCAAGATCCACAAGCCTGACCACCCTGGTTGACCCATTGTCTCAGCATGCTCCTGCCCCACTGAACTCATCTCTACCTACCTTGACACTGTCCTATCCCCCCTAGTCCAGAAACTCCGCACATACGTTCGAGACACCACCCATGCCCTCCACCTCCTCCAAGACTTCTGTTTCCCCGGCCCCCAACGCCTCACCTTCACCATGGATATCCAATCCCTCTACTCCTCCATTCACCATGACTAGGGCCTCCAAGCCCTCCATTTTTTCCTCTCCAGACGTCCCCAACAGTACCCTTCCACTGACACTCTCATTCATTTGGCCGAACTGGTCCTCACCCTTAACAATTTCTCCTTTGAATCCTCCCACTTCCTCCAGACCAAAGGCGTAGCCATGGGCACACATATGGGCCCCAGCTATGCCTGTCTCTTTGTTGGCTATGTAGAACAGTTGATCTTCTGTAATTACACCGGCACCACTCCCCACCTCTTCCTCCGCTATATTGATAACTGCATTGGCGCCACCTCGTGCTCCCGCAAGGAGGTCGAGCAATTCATCAACTTCACCAACACATTCCACCCTGACCTTAAATTTACCTGGACCATCTCTGACACCTCGATCCCCTTCCTGGACCTCTTCATCTCCATTAGTGACGACCAACTTGACACTGACATTTTTTACAAACCCACCAACTCCCACAGCTACCTGGATTACACCTTTTCCCACCCTATCTCTTGCAAAAATGCCATCCCGTATTCCCAATTTCTCCGCCTCCGCCGTATCTGCTCCCAGGAGGACCAGGTACACCATAGAACACACCAGATGGCCTCCTTCTTTAGAGACCGCAATTTCCCTTCCCACGTGGTTAAAGATGCCCTCCAACGCATCTCGTCCACATCCCACACCTCCGCCCTCAGACCCCACCACTCCAACCTTAACAAGGACAGAATGCCCCTGGTGCTCACCTTCCACCCTACAAACCTTCGCATAAACCAAATCATCCGCCGACATTTCTGCCACCTCCAAAAAGACCCCACCATCAGGGATATATTTCCCTCCCCACCCCTTTCCGCCTTCCGCAAACACCGTTCCCTCCGTGACTACCTGGTCAGGCCAAACCCCCCTACAACCCACCCTCCCATCCTGGCACTTTCCCCTGCCACCGCAGGAACTGTAAAACCTGTGCCCACACCTCCTCCCTCACCTCTATCCAAGGCCCTAAAGGAGCCTTCCACATCCATCAAAGTTTTACCTGCACATCCACTAATATCATTTATTGTATCCGTTGCTCCCGATGTGGTCTCCTCTACATTGGGGAGACTGGGCACCTCCTAGCAGAGCGCTTTAGGGAACATCTCCGAGACACCCGCACCAATCAATCAAACTGCCCCGTGGCTCAACATTTCAACTCCCCCTCCCACTCTGCCAAGGACATGGAGGTCCTGGGCCTCCTTCACCGCCGCTCCCTCACCAGCAGACGCCTGGAGGAAGAACACCTCATCTTCCGCCTCGGAACACTTCAACCCCAGGGCATCAACGTGGACTTCAACAGCTTCCTCATTTTCCCTTCCCCCACCTCATCCTTGTTTCAAACTTCCAGCTCAGCACTGTCTCCTTGACTTGTCCGGACTTGTCCGACCTGCCTATGTCGTTTTCCACCTATCCACTCCACCCTCTCCTCCTTGACCTATCACCTTCATCTCCTCCCCCACTCACCCACTGTACTCTATGCTACTCTCTCCCCACCCCCACCCTCCTCTAGCTTATCTCTCCACGCTTCAGGCTCACTGCCTTTATTCCTGATGAAGTGCTTTTGCCCGAAACGTCGATTTCGCTGCTCCTTGGATGCTGCCTGAACTGCTGTGCTCTTCCAGCACCACTAATCCAGTATTTGGTTTCCAGCATCTGCAGTTATTGTTTTTACCCCATTTAACTTGGTACCATGTTCTTGCTTTCCTCCTGTGCCATTTGATTCCTTTAGCCCTTAGGATAATACCTAACTCATCCTCAAACATTCAATCTCTTGAGCTCAACTGCTTTCTCCGTTACAGAGTTCCACAAGCTCACCACTCTCTGGGTGAAGAAACTTCTCCTCATCTTGCTCCTCTATAGCTCATCCTATGTGCTTTAAACTATGCTCCATGGTTTTGAACTCCCTGGTCATTGGGAACATCCTTCCTGTGTTTACCCTGCCTAGTCTTGTTAAAGCTTTATGTTTCTGAGATGTTGAGTTTCTTGAGTGTTGTTGGAGCTACAATCATTCAGATAAGTAGGGAGTATTCCATCATTCTCCTGACTTGTACCTTGTAGATACCAGATAGACTTGAAGATATTATGGAACAGTAAAGTTGGGAGACAGTCCCAAGGGCAGTTCCTTCCAACAATCTTTGTGGTAATGTTGAGCCTATTATAACCTGTAAATCATTGCAAAGATGCGATAAATAACTTCTACTCTACAATTTCCCTTTAGATCAAAGAGTGGCTAACCTTGCACACACTAAACTTCAGAAACTCCTTACAAAAAACATAGGTTTAGGAGATATGGATGTTACAATGCAGCAGTTGATAGTCAAGTTATTTCTGAGACTAGAAGATTGTAGGTTTGAATCTCACTCTAGCAGTGTACAAATAAAAGCTTTAACTGACACACCTCCCCAGCTATGGGGCTATACTGCTCTGTTGGAGCGGCTGTCTTTCAGATGAAATATTGGACCAAACTGTATTTGTACATGTGAGGTGGATGTGGAAAATCCCACAACATCAGAGAAAGCAGAAATTGGAGTCATTGGTTGTACTTTTCATGATTTTTGGGGGAGTTTTCTGGGCATAATTAACCTGAAATGTTCCCAAACATACAGAAGTGACTATTCTTCAAAAAGCACCGCATAAGCTGTAAAATATTTTGGAGCATCCAGAGGTTGTGGTGAGCGCTACATAAATACAAGCCTTTCTTTGATCTGAGTGAATGGTGGAACAGATCCAAGGACTGAATGGCTTATCCCTGTTCCGAGGTTCCTGATTAACATAGCACAACAATCATCAAGGTTATAGAACAAAATACCACAAACGGGCCATGGTTCAAATACAACCTACTTCTAAAGTGTGTTGTGACATGGCTCAGCAGGATGATTTTAAAAATAATGGTGTATACTCACATACAGGAAATCTGCCTTGTTAACCCTCTGATTTGAAATGGCTGTTCCTTGTTTTGATGGATTACTGATCATTAGGTAATGCAATTCCACTATCCCAATTGCATTCAACAAGCTCTTTTGCTAACAAGTGATTTATGCAAAACATTATTGCATCCTTAGAACATCTCAAAGTGCCCAGCAATCAATAAGTCATTTGAAATGCCCCAGTCTATCGCTATCATTCCATTGCAAAGTCCTACAAATAGACATGTGTACAGCTCATTCAATTTTTGACATTATTAGCTGTGGAAAAATACTTGGCATATCTAAGAATTCCTTGCTCATTTGTGTTATTGGATTTTGAAATCAATGGTACTCCAATTCCTATCTTACTTGCGTGGCTGCCTCGCTGATAGAGCAGTATACCTTCAGTACTTCATGTCAGCCTATGCTATGTGATGAACCCACATTGCAGTGATGTAGCCAGGAATTAAAACGTGTATTGGCTCCAACTTAATGGTAAGGTCCTGGGAGTGTTGTTGAACAAAGAGACCGTGGAGTGTAGGTTCATAGTTCCTTGAAGTGAGTCACAGGCATTTGATATGCTTGCCTTTATTCGTCAGTGCAGTGAGTACAAGAGTTTGGAGATCATGTTGCGGCTGTATGGGACCTTGGTTAGAGACAAAAAAAGCTGCAGATGCTGGAATCCAAGGTTGACAAACAGGAGGATTGAACTCTATCTTTTTCCAGCCTCCTGTTGGAAGAACACAGCAAGCCAGGCAGCATCAGGAGGTGGAGAAGAAAGGACATTGGTTAGGCCACTATTGGAATACTGTGTGCAACTCTGGTCACCCTGCTATGGAAAGGATGTTGTGAATCTTGAAAGATTTGCAGGACGTTGCCAGGGTTGGAAGGTTTGAGCTAAAAGGACAAGCTGAGTAGACTGGAACTGTTTTCCCTGGAGCGTCAGAGGCTGAGGGGTGACCTTATCAAGGTTTATAAAATTATGAGGGGCATGAATAGGCTAAATAGACAAAGTCTTTTCCCCCAGGTGAGTAAGTCCAAAACTAGATGGCATAGGTTTACGGTGAGGGGAGAAAGATTAAAAAGGCACCTAAGGGATAGCTTTTTCATGCAGAGGGTGGTGCGTGTGTGGAATGAGCTGCCAGAGGAAGTGGTGGAGACTGGTACAATTACAGCATTTAAAAGGCATTTAGATGGGTATATGAATAGGAAGGGATATTGGAGGGATATTGGAGGGATATTGGCTAGGTGCTGGCAAATGTGACTAGATTAAGTTGGGATATCTGGTTGGCATGGATAAGTTGGACCGAAGGGACTGTTTCCATGCTGTACATCTCTATGACTAATAAAGAACATTCAATTGCCATGGTCTGACAGCACAGCAATTAACTTTCATTATATTGCACAAATACTTTCAAATTCCCCTGTTGCTATACTTCTGTCAGTCTGCCAACATGGAAAAATGCTGGGGTCGCTGACTCTTAAGGATTGTCCTGAGATTGTCAGGCATTGTGGACAATTAACCAACAGCACATGGCTGCTAAAGACCTATCAGAAATATTGTAGGACCATTAAACAAAATAATAGATTTTAAAACAAAAATGCTTTGAATATTTTTGTTTGCTAGCATTAGAGTTGGAAGATGTTTATTTTCAAAAAGTCAAGGTTACTACAATTCAGTAAAGAGTATGTACACTTTGGGCTTGGTCTTGGGAAGACAGTGCATCTAAAGGAAGGACTGATGGGAGTTTGAGCTGGAAAACATTGGCAATTTACACTCTGCTCCTGTGCTGTTGCTACCTTTTTGCTTGACTGATTTTCATCCATTCCTATTTGAGTGGGGCTAATGTGGTGGTCATCTCTTATACACGTCCAGCTGTGACTATGCTTGAGGCCAGGAGTGAGGCTGTGAACCATAACCTTTTGCCATAGGTGCAGGTTCTCATAGGAAAGGTATTTCAATTGATTATCAAGTAAAATAATAATGTATTGACTGTACCTAGTCCTCATATCATTTACATTTGAAAATATGATAATACTACATCCATGTAAAGGAAAACAAAACTTTTTGAATAAGATTTCTTTTTGTTCCAAATCAACTTCTTTGAGATCTGGATCATATTTGATGTTACTAATTACCCTGTTCTCAATCATTTCCCTCAACAGTTTTACACCTTCACCTCTTCATTTCTACTTCGCTGTGTAGAAACAAACAGGAGCCACAAATACGTGTCAATGATGACAATTAGGGTTGAGCAAGAAAACATTATTGGAGGAGCCCAACTATCTGAGAAGATTGTGAGGCCGGAGGCGGGAAATGAGCAGGCAAGGGGCAAGGCCACAGACAGATTTGCAATCAAGGATGAGAATACCACAGCAAAACATCCCAAGATCCCAAACTTTGACACTAACCATCAAAATGTTTGGACATAAGTTTGGGAGAAGATTTGTAGCTTGGGTGCTCGTTGTTGTGGTTCTGTTCGCCGAGCTGGGAATTTGCCTTGCAAACGTTTCATCCCCTGTCCAGGTGATATCCTCAGTGCTTGGGAGCCTCCTGTGAAGCGCTTCTGTGCTGTTTCTTCCAGCATTTATAGTGGCCTGTCTCTGCCACTTCCGGTTGTCAGTTCGAGCTGTCCGCTGTAGTGGCCGGTATATTGGGTCCAGGTCGATGTGTTTGTTGATAGAGTCTGTAGATGAGTGCCATACCTCTAGGAATTCCCTGGCTGTTCTCTGTTTGGCTTGCCCTATAATGGTAGTGTTGTCCCAGTCGAATTCATGTTGCTTGTCGTCTGTGTGTGTGGCTACTAAGGATAGCTGGTCATGTCGTTTCGTGGCTAGTTGGTGTTCGTGTATACGGATCGTTAACTGTCTTCCTGTTTGTCCGATGTAGTGTTTTGTGCAGTCCTTGCATGGGATTTTGTACACTACATTAGTTTTGCTCATGTTGGGTATTGGGTCCTTTGTTCTGGTGAGTTGTTGTCTGAGCGTGGCTGTTGGTTTGTGTGCTGTTATGAGTCCTAGTGGTCGCAGTAGTCTGGCTGTCAGTTCAGAAATGCTCCTGATGTATGGTAGTGTGGCTAGTCCTTTGGGTTGCGGCATGTCCTCGTTCCGTTGTCTCTCCCTTAGGCATCTGTTGATGAAATTGCCCGGCTATCCGTTTTTGGCGAATACTTTGTATAGGTGTTCCTCTTCCTCTTTTTGTAGTTCTGGTGTACTGCAGTGTGTTGTGGCCCTTTTGAATAGTGTCCTGATGCAACTTCGTTTGTGTGTGTTGGGGTGGTTGCTTTCATAGTTTAGGACTTGGTCTGTGTGTGTGGCTTTCATGACCAAGTCCTAAACTATGAAAGCAACCACCCCAACACACACAAACGAAGTTGCATCAGGACACTATTCAAAAGGGCCACAACACACTGCAGTACACTAGAACTACAAAAAGAGGAAGAAGAACACCTATACAAAGTATTCGCCAAAAACGGATAGCCGGGCAATTTCATCAACAGATGCCTAAGGGAGAGACAACGGAACGAGGACATGCCGCAACCCAAAGGACTAGCCACACTACCATACATCAGGAGCATTTCTGAACTGACAGCCAGACTACTGCGACCACTAGGACTCATAACAGCACACAAACCAACAGCCACGCTCAGACAACAACTCACCAGAACAAAGGACCCGATACCCAACATGAGCAAAACCAATGTAGTGTACAAAATCCCATGCAAGGACTGCACAAAACACTACATCGGACAAACAGGAAGACAGTTAATGATCCGTATACACGAATGCCAACTAGCCACGAAACGACATGACCAGCTATCCTTAGTAGCCACACACACAGACGACAAGCAACATGAATTCGACTGGGACAACACTACCATTATAGGGCAAGCCAAACAGAGAACAGCCAGGGAATTCCTAGAGGTATGGCACTCATCTACAGACTCGATCAACAAACACATCGACCTGGACCCAATATACCGGCCACTACAGCGGACAGCTCGAACTGACAACCGGAAGCGGCAGAGACAGGCCACTATAAATGCCGGAAGAAACAGCACAGAAGCGCTTCACAGGAGGCTCCCAAGCACTGAGGATGTCACCTAGACAGGGGACGAAACGTTTGCAAGGCAAATTCCCAGCTCGGCGAACAGAACCACAACAATGTTTGGACATAGTATATTTAGGTAAAAGAATAGGTGTCTGGTGTATCTAAGCAGAGGTTCAAGAGGCATAGATGTTTAGTGAAGAAATGCCTGTGCAGCTGAAGGTTAAAAGTTGAGCAGTAAGACCAAAGGGAGACCAGAATTGCTGGAGTGGAGGAGGTTACAGTGCACCAATTTAGTGCTAGAACCCAATATTGGAGGTACATTGCATCAACAAGGGAGAGATTGTCCTTGTTCAACAATTCATGATTATAAGTTCCTTCAAAAGCAAAGCTGCTTGGGTCTATCACAAAAGTTTGGTTTATTGCAAAAATTGTAACCTGCTAGCTTGAAACTTTCAGCCTCTGTGTGGATCCGCTTCTCTCAGTCCAAAGTTTAAACCAGCATAGCTTGAGTTTTAACAGGACTTATGACATTTCCTCATGGCAGTTTGAAGCTGTTGGAAGGGAAATGTTGTAATTCTGAGGGCTTGTCAAGTAGGGATTCTCTCTTTGCTCCACTCTGAATTGCAGCACATATGATTTTTGCAATCTCACAGCTCCAACTGTTGAGAATATTTGACTGTATCGAAAATCCTTATCAGAAAATGAGAAGCTGGGCACCACAAACTGCTAAACTGATGCACTGGTGATGGAATCCCCACCCCCTCTTTCTGCAGCACTCAAAAAAAGTCGATTGTTGATCCCAAAGTAGCTCAAAATTAATGGTGAGTTGTGAGAGTTGACTCCATCATTCAAAAATTGGCCCATTTCTGTCAATGACTTTCTAATTCATTTTCCTGGATGGTAAGAGCACTTAGTCTATTTGGAAAATCTCTTCTCAAGAAGCTGAACAGCAGCAGATACAATATTTTGTTTAGCTTGTCAATACGAAGAATGAAGGTACTTGTTATTGCAGGCATCTCAAAGCACTTTACAACAAAAACGTACTTTTAAATTCTTTTCACTGTCGTAAGGTAGAAAATGTGCTAACCAATTTGTATGTAGCAAGCTCTCATGGTCACTTGATGATGAGAGAATCTGCTGCAGTGACGTTGGTTGAGCGATCAAAGTTGCACAAGGTAAGGAGAAGAACTCCTCTGCTCTGCATTGGTGTGTCCCATGAGATTTCTTTTTACATCTATTAGGCAGTAAACAGCATCTGCAACAGCTCAGCACTTTCTCAGTACTGCATTGAAGAGCTGAAGTGATGGCTGACAGTACAGTTGCTCTGACCAACAGCCTATTTTTTTCTACTATTAAAAACCATGAGGTCACAGCTTGGAAAAGTGAGTAACATCTGACACTGAGTCAAATTTAATCTTTTCTGAAATCTGCATTGTCATTTTATTTTGTCAAAGAATTCAATAATGATATTACGAAAGTAAATAATCTATTACATCTCTTTGAACAATCACAATTGGCAATATTGTACTCACGTGTAGGTCGTGTTAAATGAAACTCTTCAAGTTCTGCTCATTGGTGGCTCATTCTGTGTTCCCACAGCATTTTCTCCTTTGTCAGAATAAAACTCTTTCTCCACTCAGTTAACACGTCAGCTAATCAGGGACAGTTCAGTGCAACCTTATTCTCCCATATTTTCAAATAATATAAAATAATCTTTAATAATAGAATAGTGCAGACGAAAACAAACACAAAATTAAGAAAGTTATCAGTACCCTGCAGGGTTTTACCTCGAATTAGAACACTGCCTTTCTCCCTGTTGATCTGCCATCATGATGTAGATTTCTGCCTCCAGCAGGGTGCATATACCTGATGGAGCAATTGTGTTAGGTCCTGTAATGTAAGGGTAACATAGTACTGATCTATTCAACAGATATGCATACATGACCAACACAGGGTTGTGTCTGGGCTGTACTAGGATTGGTTTAAAAACAGTGGCAAACTTCCATCGGTGTGTCATGTTTCAAGTGGCCTCAGTTAGGATGGAGACTGAGACCTTCATACTGTTGGGTCACACCCTATGATACAATGATGATACCATAAGCATATCGCTTGAAAGTATACTATATACTAGTTGTGAGTCATAACATGACATTTATCAACATTTGCACTTGTCCAGCACTTTGGGCAGTAGTATGCTTGCGATGGCCTTGATCCCAGAGCCTGGTTGTTAAAGAAAGAAAATCTTCCATTTATATACAATCAGCTGATATCACAAACCATTTTATAGTCAATATAGTGTATTTTTTGTGGTGTAGCTACTATTATCATGTAGGAAATACAACAGGCAATAGGTGCAAAGCAGATTTCCATTGACAGCAATGTAATAGTGATCAGATAATTTGCTTTTATGACATTTGTAAAAAGATTACTATGGGACAGGAAACCAGGAATTAATTCCCTGCTCCTCTGCAAAATAGCACCATAGGATCCTGAACGTCCACAAGAGAGAATAGATGGGACATTAGTTTAATGTAATACCTGAAAGATGACAACTCCAATAGTTAAGTATTCCCTCAGTATTGTACTGGAATATTCACATTGATCTTTGTGCTGGAGTGGAGTTTTAACCCAGAAACTTTTGACTCAAGATGGGACTGTGACCAATTGTGCCATGCCCAACAAACACTTTTGTAGCTCTGTTCTAATGGACAAAGCAGGAAGCTTCATTCAGATACTTTGTTTCCTAGAGCGTCATGATGTTCATGGCCTTAGAGACGATGCAGGTATCGTGATTAACCTACTGCATTGTCGATGTTGAGGGATTATGAGAATTATATTGCTGTTTCTTCATTTTGGCTGAGTCAAAATCCTGGAATTCCCGACCTGACAGCACTGTGGGTGTAACTACCTCCCATGACTGCAACAGTTCACTGCTGTGCAATACCACTTTCTCCAGGGCACTGAGGAATGGGCAATAAATACTGGCACAGCCAGCATTATTCACATCCTGTGATGAATACATTTTTTTTTCATTTTAGCCCTCGAAAGCTGCTCGGGCATTTTGAAACTAAGTTTCAGAAAGAAAAAAATGGCAAAATGCCAATGCTGTCTGAAGTCATCCAGCTTACCATTCATTTGAACAAAAATAAATTTGCTTTTCCAGGGCCTCGAGGGATGGAGGTTCAACGCAGACTTGTCAGCATTGTGAATAGCTTAGGAACAGATACATGAAAAATAAACTAGTCAAGGAGACTTCATGTATCGCTGGACATCGGTGTGCATCTGGAAAAATGAATAAACAGTGAAGTTCACAACTGATCTTGGAGGAACCTGTTTGGGAGAGGTCACAGCACAGAAACAGATAAGTGAATCGTTTTAAGTGTGACCTTGCAGTAAGTCTGCAGTAGTGAGTAGAGTGGGTTCTTTCTTTATTATATGTTTTATTGAAATATGTCTCTTGATTAAACTTAAAAATATAAGCTATAAGTATTAAGTTAGCCTGGACCAGTGTTTTGTAGAGGAATAAGATGGTGCTATTTTTTGGGTCTGTAGATCGGAAGAAGCAAAAATGGCCCTTAATAGGTTACTGAGGATTAAATCTGCAATAAATGTCATTGGTTGTGAATCCTATCATATTGAATGTTTTGGTTGGAGTGACAGTTAGAGACAATGAGGAATTTACAAGAGCAAGGGGTTGAGATGGATGGCAGTTATAGGAAAGGAGAGAAGTTGCAGATACAGTCACATAAATGGGTTAACTCAAGGAAAGGTAAGAGAGGTAGGCAGTTAGTGCAGGAGTCTTCTGCGGCTATCCCCAGTTCAGAAAAGTATGCTACTTTGGAAAATGTAGGGAGTGATGGATTCTCTGGGGAATGTAGTACGAACAGCCAAGTTTCTGGTTTTGAGACAGGCTCTAATGCAATGAGGGGTACATCGGGTTCCAAGCCATCTATTGTGTTCGGGGACTCTCTAATCAGTGGCACAGACAGACGTTTCTGTGGCCAGCAGCAAAAAATCAGAATGGTGTGTTGCCTCCCTGGTGCCAGGATCAAGGATGTCTCAGCGAGGGTGCAGAGAGATCTCAATGGGGAAAGGGCCCAACAGGAGGTCATTGTATACATTAGAACCAACGACATAGGAAGGAAAAAGGATGAGATTCTGAAGGGAGAAAATAGAGAGTTAGGCAGTAATTTAAAAAGGAGGTCCTTGAATGTAGTAATATCTAGATTACTCCCGGTACTACGAGCTACTGAGGGGAGGAATAGGAGAATGGAGCTGATGAATGCATGGCCGAGGGGCTGGTGTATGGGAGAAGGATTCAAATTTTGGATCATTGGAATCTCTTTTGGGGTAGAAGTGACCTGTACAAGAAGGATGGATTGTACCTGAATTGGAAGGGGACTAATATATTGGCAGGGAGATCTGCTAGAGCTGCTTGGGAGGATTTAAACTATTAAGGTGGTGGGGGGGGGGAGGGGTTGGAACCCAGGGACATAGTGAAGAAAAAGATCAATCTGAGACTGGTACAGTTGAGAACAGAAGCGAATCAAGCAGTCAGGGCAGGCATGGACAAAGCAGAAAACAAGGTAGGACTGTGAAATTAAACTGCATTTATTCCAATGCAAGAAGCCTAACAGGGAAGGCAAATGAACACAGGGCATGGTTAGGAATATGGGACTGGGATATCATAGCAATTACACAAATGTGGGTCAGGGATGGACAGGACTGGCAGCTTAATGTTCCACGATACAAATGCTACAGGAAGGACAGAAAGGGAGGCAAGAGAGGAGGGAGAGTGACATTTTTGTTAAGGGATAGCATTACATCTGTACTGAAGGAGGATATTCCTAGAAATACATCCACGGAGATTATTTGGGTGGAACTGAGAAATAAGAAAGGGATGATCACCTTATTGGGATTATAGACCCCCTAATAGTCAGCAGGAAATTGAGAAACAAATTTGTAAGGAGATCTCAGTTATCTGTAAGAGTAATAGGGAGGTTATGGTAGGGGATTTTAACTTTCCAAACATTGACTGGGTGTTAACATAGTGTTAAGGGTTTAGGTGGAGAGGAATTTGTTAAGTGTGTACGAGAAAATTTTCTGATTCAGTTTGTGGATGTATCTACGAGAGAAGGCGCAAAACTTGACCTACTCTTGGGAAATAAGGCAGGGCAGGTGACTGAGATGTCAGTGGGGAGCACTTTGGGGCCAGCGACCATAATTCTATTAATTTTCAAATAGTGATGGAAAAGGATAGATCAGATCTAAAAGTTAATGGAAGGCTAATTTTGATGGTATCAGGCAAGAACTTTTGAAAGCTGATTGGGGGCAGATGTTCACAGGTAAAGGGATGGCTGGAAAATGGGAAGCCTTCAGAAATGAGATAAACGAGAGTCCAGAGACAGTTTATTCCTGTTAGTGTGAAAGGGAAGGCTGGTAGGTATAGGGAATGCTGGATGACTAAAGAAATTGAGGGTTTGGTTAAGAAAAAGAAGGCAATATACATTAGGTATAGACAGGATAGATCGAGTGAATCCCTAGAGTACAAAGGCAGTAGGGGTATACTTAAGAGGGAAATCAGGAGGGCTAAAAAGGGACATGAGATGGCTTTGGAAAATAGGGTTAAGGAGAATCCAAAGGGTTTTTACAAATATATTAAGGACAAAAGGATAACTAGGCAGAGAATAAGGCCCCTCAAAGATCAGCAAGGCAGCCTTTGTGTGGAGCCGCAGAAAATAGGGGAGATATTAAACAAGTATCTTGCATCAATGTTTACTGTGGAGAAGGACATCTTGAAAAATGTCTATATTGCAGAGGAGGAAGTGCTGGATGTCTTGAAGCATATAAAAGTGGATAAATACCCAGGACCTGATCAGGTGTACCCCAGAACTCTGTGGGAAGCTAGAGAAGTGACTGCTGGGCCTCTTGCTGAGATATTTGTATCATCGATATCACAGGTGAGGTGCCGGAAGACTGGAGGTTGGCAAACATGGTGCCACTGTTTAAGAAGGGAGGTAAGGACAAGCCGGAGAAGTATAGATTGGTGAGCCTGACTTCAGTGGTGGGCAAGTTGTGAAAGGGAATCATGAGGGACAGGATGTAGATATATTTGGAAAGGCAAGGACTGATTAGGGATAGTCAACAAACCTTTGTGCATGAGAAATCATGTCTCACAAACTTGATTGAGTTTTTTGAAGAAGTAACAAAGACGATTGATGAGGCCAGAGCAGCCGACATGATCTATATGGACTTCAGTTCGACAAGGTTCCCCATGGGAGAGTGATTAGCAAGGTTAGATCTCATGGAATACAGGGAGAACTAGCTCAAAGGTAGAAGACAGAGGGTGGTAGTGGAGAGTAGTTTTTCAGACTGGAGGCCTGTGACCACAGAAGTGCCACAAGGATCGGTGCTGGGTCCACTATTTTTCATCATTTATATAAATGATTTGGATGTGAACATAAGAGGTACAGTTAGTAAGTTTGCAGATGACACCAAAATTGGAGGTGCAGTGGACACTGAAGAAGGTTATCTCAGATTACAAGGGAATCTTGATCAGATGGGCCAGTGGGCTGAGGTTTGGCAAATAGGGTTTAATTTAAATAAATGCGAGGTGCTGCATTTTGGGAAAGCAAATCTCAGCAGGACTTATGCAATAATGGTAAGGTCCTAGGGAGTGTTGCTGGACAGAGACCTTGGAGCACAGACTCATAGCTCTTTGAAAGTGGAGTCGCATGTAGATAGGATAGTGAAGAAGGCGTTTATTGGTCAGAGTATTGAGTACAGGAGATCATGTTGCAACTATACAGGACTTTGGTTATGCCACTTTTGGAATATTGCATGTAATTCTGGTCTCCTTCCTATCAGAAGGATGTTGCCCACCACTGAAGTCAGGCTCACCAATCTATACTTCTCCAGCTTGTCCTTACCTCCCTTCTTAAACAGTGGCACTACATCAGCCAACCTCCAGTCTTCTGGCACCTCACCTGTGATATCGATGATACAAATATCTCAGCAAGAGGCCCAGCAGTCACTTCTCTAGCTTCCCACAGAGTTCTAGGGTACACCTGTTCAGGTCCTGGGGATTTATCCACTTTTATACGTTTCAAGACATCCAGCACTTCCTCCTCTGCAATATGGACATTTTTCAAGATGTCCTTCTCCACAGTAAGCATTGATGTAAAATACTTGTTTAATATCTCCCCTATTCTGAAAGGGTTCAGAAAAGATTTACAAGGATGTTGCCAGGGCTATAGAATTTGAGCTATAGAGAGAGGTTGAATAGGCTTGGGCTGTTTTCCTTGGAGCGTCGGAGGCTGAGTGGTGACCATATAGAGGTTTATAAAATCCTGAGGGGCATGGATAGGGTAAATAGGCAAGGTCTTTTCCCTAGGGTCGAATGGGCGGCCAGAGGAAGTGGTGGAGTCCAGTATAATTGCAACATTTAAAAGGCATTTAGATGGGTATATGAATAGGGAGGGTTTGGAGGGATATGGGCCTGGTGCTGGCAAGTGGGACTATATTCGTTTGTGATATCTGGTTGGCATGGACAATTTGGACTGAAGGGTCTCTTTCAGTGCTGTACATCTCTATGACTCTATGACTGTAAGTTGTGTAATATGATGGATTAGTTATTTATATATTCTGCTGTCTTGCAAATTTTTCTTCTTGTCTTCTTTTTATTAAATATATGTTGAAGTAATAAATATCATGTTGATTTTACATATTTCTGTTTCATGTATTTAATTATTTTATGAAAGATTAATTAGATTTCGTATATCCCAGCTTAAAGTATTCGGTACAATAATTGCACTCCAAATTTAAGATCATCTTTAATATTTCATTTCTGTGATAGAGGTACTTGTCATCGAGACAGATGTTGTCACTTACTCTGATTTATCTCAAATCTTTTTAATAAATGACAGACCAATTCTAATCCCATTGCCAGAATTACATGTGATATCAATACCATCTAAATACACTGAATTACGTATTTCGTGATCATTGGAAAGTAGCATGAGCTAGATAATGACCATCCCCAACAATGGAGAGTCTAATTACATCCTTGTGAGATATTTAAATGCATTATCTCATTTGTAGTAGTTCCAGAAAGGAGCACACCACCACCTTCTCAAGGCAATTGGGGATGGGCAATAATTGTTGAGCTGGGTTGTAATCCCACATCCTGTGAAGGAATAATTTTTTCATCAATATCCCGAGGTTACCATTGACAAGAAACTTAATTGGTCCACCACAGGGATACTACAGCTCCCAAAGCAAGTTGGAGGTTGGGTATTTGCAGTGAGCCACACACGTCTTCACTCCATCATCTATGGCATCTGTCGGTGGTGGCGGTGGGAGCGATTACTTACACATTTTCTGGATATGTATAGCTCCAACAGCACTCAGGAAGCTCAACACTGTCCAGGCATAAATAACACATTGAATAGCAACTCCCAAACCCATCAAACTGTACTGTCTAGAAGACAAGAGGAACAAATGCAAATGTGTATCACCATCTGCAAGACACACACCATCCTGAATTCAAACTACATTACCATTCCTTTACTAGGTCAAGACCCCTCCACTCCCACCCCAACAGCTTTAAGGGCACACTAACATCCCGAAAACTTCATTTTCATCATCTTCATGGCATACGGGAATGGGCAATTTAGATGACAGAAATCCCATTGATGAATAAAAAGTGTGGAAATTGGCCAGCACTCTGCAATGATGAAGAGACACCCAGTGAGGGGCAAATCATTACAAGCAGCTGGATAGTTTATGCTATTCAAGGCATTAATCTTACACAAGTAATGTCTTATACTTCAACTTTATATTTTCACAAATTTGCTATATTTACACATTGGTTGCCCTCAAATAAATTCATCTCAAAACGATAAGCCCAGTAACTAATAACATAACATAAAATCTCTCAAATACTGAATTCACCCATTTTAATTTCACCTTCTTTCTCACCTCTTCCAGTCTTTGACTTCTCAGTCCTTTAGTCTTTGTAATGAAAGATATGTAAAGATGAACAATTGTTCCTGCTGTCGGATAAAAACGATGACTGCAGATGCTGGAAACCCAAGTCTGGATTGGAGAGGTGCTGGAAAAGCACAGCATCCGAGGAGCAGGAAAATCGACGTTTCAGGCAAAAGCCCTTCGTCAGGAATAGACTCTGCTCTTTGGATGCTGCCTGACCTGCTGTGCTTTTCCAGCAGCACTCTAATCCAGACAAGTGTCCCTGCTGTCCCCCAGGCTCCCTGTTTACCTCACTGAACTATTATGAGTTCTCACTTCTTGCAATCAAATGGAGATTTGTTTTAAGAGTTGAAGGGTGCAGTAAATAACAACTATATTTATTTAGTACTTTTAACACATCTCAAGTCTTAGGAATTGGACATGTTGTGACATGCCCTGCTTCACAAAACTCAGGACCAAAGCAACCTCGTCAACAAGATAATGTAGCACCCTTCAAAGGCAAAGCATTGTGCTACTTTTAATAGTTTATAATCAATCAGACTTTCTCAGGTGCTGTGTCCAGAACTACCTACATGACTCCAGGTATGGTCGAACTTGAGCTACATTTAGCTGAAATGTGACTTCTCTTTTGTGTACTAGTTCTCTAGACATAAGGCTGTTTCTGGTAAAATGTCATGTTAACTGTTTCTGTCTCTGCAGATGCTGTTGGACCTGCTGAACATTTCCAGCATTTTCTGTTTTGCCACCAAAAGAAAAACCGCAAGTGACAAAACTGGAAGTGGAAAGACAGATAGTGATCTGTATTGGTGCTTTCATTGGATGAGAACAATGGTGAACTTTGAAAACAGCAAATGAATATTCATTCTGACCAGCTCCTTACACATAGTTAATCTGTTCATTCCAGTCTCCTGAGAGTCTTGGTACAGCTTCTGTAAGTAAGCATCTGACGACAGCAAATGTACCTGACTTGTAGAGTCTTGCTTGACATTTTGGACAAATGATTTTGCTTGTCATTGCTTTTTCTCCTGCAGCTGCAGTTTTTTATTCCCCTCACCAAAAGATGGGAACAACTTCAAAAAATAAAACTTTTACCGCTGAGGTTAGCCTATGACTCAGGTCCCACCCAAGGTTCGAGTACAGAAATGTAGGAA
The DNA here is from genome assembly GCF_047496795.1 of Chiloscyllium punctatum. Lineage (NCBI taxonomy): Eukaryota > Metazoa > Chordata > Chondrichthyes > Orectolobiformes > Hemiscylliidae > Chiloscyllium > Chiloscyllium punctatum. Next base: position 99,483,281 of record NC_092747.1, read on the forward strand.
CATGGGAAGGCCATTTGATAAATTCATGGCTAATCTGCAACCTAACTCCATTGCCCTGCTATATGGCTCTGAGATGTAGATTGAGTAGAACAGTACCACCAATGCTACCTGCTCAAGATCGTGCGAATCCGCTGGGAAGAAAGGTGCACCAACACTAGTGCCCTCGACCAGGCCAACATCCCCAGCATCGGGGCACTGACCAGCTTGGATTGGCTACAATGGGCTGGGCACATCGTTCGACTGACTGACATGAGATTCCCAGATATGGTAGGCGAGCCCCAGGCAGACAGCGGAAGCACCTCAGTGAAGGCCTCACTGGCGGAGTGCAGCATTCCCACAGACACTTGGGAATCACTGGCCCAAGATTGTCCAAAGTGGAGGAGGAGTATCTGGGAAGACATTGAGTTCCTTGAGACGTGTCATTTGGAAAAAGCGGAAGCCAGGTGAAAACAAATGGAACACACCACCATGTCAAAGCCCCATCCAGCCCTTCCCACGATCACCTTCTACCCCAAGCGTAACAGAGCCTGCAGTAGATGCAGGCTGCTGGGAGGGCCTGCCAATGATGATGATTACATAATATATCTGATTTGCAAAGGTCTATCAATCTCAGCTTTTAAAATTTATCTAGCATCAATTGCTATTTGTGGGAGAGAGTTTCAAACATTTATCATCCTTTGTTGGTGTTGCCTGACCTCATTGTTGGAAGATGGCCATGGTCTTCATTCTTAGGATCTGACCTAGTCTGAGATTTGCCAAGGAATGAAAGCAGATTCTATCTATGCATTCCCCTTACATCCTTTTAAACTTCAATCAATTCATTCTTATCCTTTTATTTCAATCGAATTCAACCTTTGTGTAATCTGTTCCTGTAATTATCCTTGGAGTGCAGATATTGTTCTGGTAAATAGGCTGCGCTCTCACAAAGGCTGAGATAACCTGTCAAACAGTTGTGTCCAAAATTGCTGAAATCACTGTGCTTTTTGTGTGGTCTATCTAACAAGGCCTTCAGCTAAAGCTTGACTCTTGCTTTCAGTTCTCTGCAGATTAAAAAAAGCTGCATTCCAGTAGCCATTTTGCTTATCATTTTCTTCTGTAGGTGCCACCATGTGTTAAGAGCCTAAAATCTAGGCTGACCCACTAGTGCAGTACTCAGGGAATGCCACACTGCCAAATGTGCCATCTTTCAGATGAAAAGTTCAGTTCAGAGTGGTGACTTCTGACTTTCATTAACCAAGGAATCGATCCACTGCAAATAAAATTGGGCTGAGCTGTTAAATAAAGAGAAAGCAGCAGAAAGCATCAATAATTCATAGTATCCAAAACAGTACATGGAATTGAAAAGTAACGGCTCCATTTACATAATTAAGCAACTATAATCAAATGTTAAGGTAATGTCTGAAAGGAAAGATTTACACGGATGCAATAGAAGTGGAAATCCAGTGGGCTGGGAGAGCCACAAAAAAGGAATGTGAAGTGATGTTGAGTGCAATTTCAAAACCAGCAGTATAAGGAATTTATTAGTATATTTGAATGCATGAATGAATGATTTATTGTCACATGTATCGAGGGAGATACAGTGAAAAGTGTTCTGTCGTCACAGAGTTCATTTTCATCGTGTGGGGTCCCAAACACGGCTCCAGGGCTTATGTGAGGTTTCTGAAAGGCCCCAGTTCTACCTTACTGCAGCCAGGAGTTCTTGCTCTGCCATCACTGCAGCCGACACCTCACTGTCAATTCGAGGAGTCCATGCATCAGGGTGACAAAGCCGTAGTCCCCACTCCGGTCACTGCCAACAATGCTCCAGCCTCCCCGGTGAAGAAAGGAAGAAGAAATAGAAACAAAAGGCAAAAAGAAAGGAGAGAAAAGAATGTGGCTGGCCTGGAGTGGACTGATCTACTGTGCCAGTGCCACCACTGAATAACAGTGCTCGCTCTAATCTCCACACTGGGGCATCGCTCTCCCTTCTATACTACGGGGCCCGCTCTCCCCTCCACACTGTGGGGCACACTCTCCCCTCCACACTGCGGGGCTTGCTCTCCCTTCTACACTGCGGGGCCTGCTCTCCCTTCCACACTGCGGGGCCTGCTTTCCCCCTCCACACTGCGGGGCCCGGTATACCCTCCAAACTGTGATGCCCCCCCTCCCCACCACAGTTTCGGGCCCACTCTCCACTCCTCCACGCTGCAGGGCCCACTCTCCCCTTCACACTGTTGAGGCCCACTCTCCCCTCCTCCACACTGCGGGGGCCCACTCTCCCCTCCATACTGCGCGGCCCGCTTTTGCCCTCCACGCTGCAGGGCCCACTCTCCCCTCCACACTGTGAAGGCCCACTCTCCCCTCCTCCATACTGTGGGGGCCCACTCTCCCCTCCACACTGCAGGGGGCCCACTCTCCCCTCCACACTGTAAGGGCCCATTCTCCCCTCCACACTGTAGGGGCCCACTCTCCCCTCCACAATGCAGGGCCTGGTCTCCCCTCCAAACTGTGATGCCCCCTCTCCCCACCACAGTTTCGGGCCCACTCTCCACTCCTCCATGCTGCAGGGCCCACTCTCCCCTTCACACTGTTGAGGCCCACTCTCCACTCCTCCACACTGCGGGGGCCCACTCTTCCCTCCATACTGTGAGGCCCGCTTTTGCCCTACACACTGCAGGGCCCACTCTCCCCTCCACACTGTGGGGGCCCATTCTCCCCTTCTCCACACTGCAGGGGGCCCACTCTCCCCTCCACAATGCAGGGCCCGGTCTTCCCTCCAAACTGTGATGCCCCCTCTCCCCACCACAGTTTCGGGCCCACTCTCCCCTCCTCCACACTGCGGGGGCCCACTCTCCCCTCCACACTACGGGGCCCGCTTTCCCCCTCCACACTGTAGGGGCCCACTCTCCACTCCACACTGCAGGGCCTGGTCTCCCCTCCAAACTGTGATGCCCCCTCTCCCCACCCCAGTTTCAGGCTCACTCTCCACTCCTCCACGCTGCAGGGCCCACTCTCCCCTTCACACTGTTGAGGCCCACTCTCCACTCCTCCACGCTGCAGGGCCCATGTTCCCTTCACACCGTGGGGGCCCACTCTCCCCTTCTCCACACTGCGGGGGCCCACTCCCCTCCACACTGCGGGGCCCTCTCTCCCCCTCCACACTGCGGGACCCTCTCTCCCCCTCCACACTGCGGGACCCTCTCTCCCCTCCACACTGAGGGACCTCTCTCCCCTCCACACTGCAGGACCCACTCTCCCCTCTACACTGTGGGGCCCTCTCTCCCCCTCCATACTGCAGGACCCACTCTCCCCTCCACACTGTGGGGCCCTCTCTCCCCTCCACACTTCAGGGCCTGCTCTCCCCCTCCACACTGCGCGGCCCACTCTCCCCCTCCACACTGCGGGGGCCCACTCTCCCCCTCCACACTGCGGGGGCCCACTCTCCCCCTCCACACTGAGGGACCTCTCTCCCCTCCACACTGCAGGACCCACTCTCCCCTCTACACTGTGGGGCCCTCTCTCCCCCTCCACACTGCGGGGCCCACTCTCCCCCTCCACACTGCGGGGGCCCACTCTCCCCCTCCACACTGAGGGACCTCTCTCCCCTCCACACTGCAGGACCCACTCTCCCCTCTACACTGCGGGGCCCTCTCTCCCCCTCCACACTGCGGGGCCCTCTCTCCCCCTCCACACTGCGGGACCCTCTCTCCCCTCCACACTGAGGGACCTCTCTCCCCTCCACACTGCAGGACCCACTCTCCCCCTCTACACTGTGGGGCCCTCTCTCCCCCTCCACACTTCAGGGCCTGCTCTCCCCCTCCACACTGCGGGGGCCCACTCTCCCCCTCCACACTGCGGGGGCCCACTCTCCCCCTCCACACTTCAGGGCCTGCTCTCCCCCTCCACACTGCGGGACCCTCTCTCCCCCTCCACACTGTGGGGGCCCACTCTCCCCCTCCACACTGCGGGACCCTCTCTCCCCTCCACACTGCAGGACCCACTCTCCCCTCTACACTGTGGGGCCCTCTCTCCCCCTCCACACTGCGGGGGCCCACTCTCCCCCTCCACACTGCGGGGGCCCACTCTCCCCCTCCACACTGAGGGACCTCTCTCCCCTCCACACTGCAGGACCCACTCTCCCCCTCTACACTGTGGGGCCCTCTCTCCCCCTCCACACTTCAGGGCCTGCTCTCCCCCTCCACACTGCGGGGGCCCACTCTCCCCCTCCACACTGCGGGGGCCCACTCTCCCCCTCCACACTGCGGGACCCTCTCTCCCCTCCACACTGCAGGACCCACTCTCCCCTCTACACTGTGGGGCCCTCTCTCCCCCTCCACACTGCGGGGCCCACTCTCCCCCCAAATTGCAGGGCCTGCTCTCCCCTTCACACTGTGGGGCCTTCTCTCCCCTCCGCTCTGCGGGGCCCTCTCTGCCCCTCCACACTGCGGGGCCCACTCTCCCCTCCACACTGCAGGACCCACACTCCCCTCCGCACTGCGGGGCCCACTCTCCCCCTCCACACTGCAGGACCCACACTCCTCTCCGCACTGCGGGGCCCACTCTCCCCCTCCACACTGCGGGGCCCACTCTCCCCTCCACACTGCAGGACCCACTCTCCCCTTCACACTGTGGGGCCCACTCTCCCCCTCCACACTGCGGGGCCCACTCTCCCCGCCACACTGTGGGGCCCTCTCTCCCCCTCCATACTGCGTGGCCCACTCTCCCCTTCACACTGTGGGGCCCACTCTCCCCCTCCACACTGCGGGGCCCACTCTCCCCCTCCACACTGCGGGGCCCACTCTCCCCTCTACACTGTGGGGCCCTCTCTCCCCCTCCATACTGCGTGGCCCACTCTCCCCTCCACATTGCAGGGCCTGCTCTCCCCTTCACACTGTGGGGCCTTCTCTCCCCTCCGCTCTGCGGGGCCCTCTCTGCCCCTCCACACTGCGGGGCCCACTCTCCCCTCCACACTGCGGGGCCCACTCTCCCCTCCACACTGCGGGGCCCACTCTCCCCCTCCACACTGCGGGGGCCCACTCTCCCCCTCCACTCTGCGGGGCCCACTCTCCCCTCCACACTCCGGGGGCCCACTCTCCCCTCCACACTGCGGGGCCCACTCTCCCCCTCCACACTGTGGGGCCCACTCTCCCCCTCCACACTGCGGGGCCCACTCTCCCCTCCACACTGCGGGGCCCACTCTCCCCTCCACACTGCGGGGCCCACTCTCCCCTCCACACTGCGGGGCCCACTCTCCCCTCCACACTCCGGGGGCCCACTCTCCCCTCCACACTGCGGGGCCCTCTCTCCCCCTCCACACTGCGGGGCCCACTCTCCCCTCCACACTGCGGGGCCCACTCTCCCCTCCACACTGCGGGGCCCTCTCTCCCCCTCCACACTCCGGGGGCCCACTCTCCCCCTCCACACTGTGGGGCCCTCTCTCCCCCTCCACACTTCAGGGCCTGCTCTCCCCCTCCACACTGCGGGGGCCCACTCTCCCCCTCCACTCTGCGGGGCCCACTCTCCCCTCCACACTCCGGGGGCCCACTCTCCCCCTCCACTCTGCGGGGCCCACTCTCCCCCTCCACACTGCGGGGGCCCACTCTCCCCCTCCACACTACAGGGCAGGATCGCATTCTCCTGCTGCTGCTACACACACTCAGGAGTCTGGGCCCATTCTCGCCCTGCTGAAAATACTGAAAAGAGTCTTCAAAGAGGAAAAAAAGAAGTGAAGAGAAACAGAAGCAGAGGGAAAGCAAGGAAAAGTACAAAGAAAAGAAAGAAAGCAGAATGAGGCAGATGAGCTTGAATGCCGCAATGCTATTCTGCTGCAACCTTAGTTGTTAAATAGTTTCCCCACTGAATGTTAAAGAACGAAAGTAGTATTGGGTTTACCAGTGACTAACTAAAACAGAAGACTTGTTAACTGAATACTTTGTACCTACATTCAAAGTGCAGAAAAAGGATAAACTGTCATGAGTACCAGAAATCCCAAAAATAACACAGAGCTGGATGCATCTCTTCGCATATGCTATACTTCATTTGTAGTCATTGTCCTCAAGAGTATCAGAGACAGGGAAAAAAAAATAGTTTGCATTAAAAAATGACCAATATTGTTTGTATTATTCTAGGCCAGCATTTATTGTTTAAACCTAATTGTCCTGGAAAATGTTCTGGAACCACTGTGATCCTTAGGGTATAGGGACATCCACTCTCATATAGGATTTCAAACTGTCCCAGTGCTAGGGTGATTTTAGCTAGATTTGGAGCAGGAAGATGATGGGATCTTAGCTTGCAGTTTTCAAGAACCATCAATTCCCCTTGGTGGATCTAGAAATTCTGTGTTCAATTCCCCCTCTCCTGCTTGAGCACAATGTTAATGCTGACACTTCAGTGCAACACTGAGGGAGTGCTGCACTGTCAGACATCCCACCTTGTACCTGAAATATGAAAGCCCCTAACTATTTTCCCAGATGCATGTAGAAGATACCATGGCATTGTTTGATGAAGGGCCATGGACAATATTTCTCCCTCAGTAAACAGCACCAAAGCCAAAGTCTAATTCATTACCACATTGCTGATTGTGTGTGCTTTTTGTGAAAAAGATTACAATAGTGCTAGACATTGGAAGTACCTGATAGGCAGAAAAGTGCTTTGAGCCACCCATTGATGCAAGAAGCACTATATAAATACAAATCTTCTTTCTTTTTCCACAGAACAATAATGTGTTTCCCTTTCCAGGGTTGTCATAACAATCCAGTTGCTTCGCTAATGTCCTTTAAGGAACTGAACCTGACATTCCTTTCTGGCTTAAGTTAACCTCCGTCCCATGTTATCTGCCTGTTTCTTAATCACCTGAAGGGTGAGCAAGCACACCTCCTGGTTGTGACCAACCACCATCAAGTTTAGCAGTTCAAGTTTAGTTCAGTTTTTAGTAAAACAATGGATGAGAAATAAAGCTGACTTGGCAGCATTAACCAACTTGAGAATGAATTCAAATAAGCGTGTGCATGAGCTGATGAAGTGAATACGGATTAGGCTTTGATTGTGCTTTGACTCTACAACAGTCTGTTAATGTTTATTGGTTAGGTTAATGTGTGAAGGCTAGCCAATTTACTTACACATATAGGATCCCTTTTAGCTCTTAACCAGAAGTAAGCAACGGAGTAAGCAAAGTCCGGGCTCTGAATCCAAGGCTTGTCCACACAGTCATTTTTTCCTTTTCTTCTTGTGTTTTTTTCTCTTTTTTTAGTTATTCAGCTTGTTTTTTTTTTACTTACTCTCTGAAGATGGTTTGCTCTTGGGGGTGATGGCATTGGGTTCCAGAGCGTGGCAGTGGCTGGGGCCCAGAGTGGGACTTTGGGCTCGGTGACAAGGCGTCTGGTGAGCCTGGCTGGAACTCTGGCAGCCAGCAGTGAGACAGCAACACAGAGGAGATCAATCCCAGCACAGGGGAGAGAATGAACCCAATGGAGAAGAGATTGGGCCCAATGCAGAGGAGAGTGTGCCCAGCGAGGAGGGAAAGATTGAGCCCTTTTGGGGAAAGCCAAGTGTGGAGTGTTTACAGGCCCTGTACAGAAGGACTATAATACTGAAATTTTAACTTTATTTCTCTATTTTTCTACTTTGTACATAAGACTTTATAACTAGGTACATTTGTATCTAAGATGGCACCGGGAATGGCAACTTTGTACTCTTTTTACTGTCCTCCTGTATCCTGGTACTTGAGTACATGTGATAATAAAATCTCATTCTAATTCAAAGAATATGAATGCCAGCACAGTATTTATTGCCATTTTCCTATTACAGTTAGTTCTTCAATAATATGATGGTTGTGTCCTTAAGCAACCTCATGTTATAGAAAAAATATGCTTTAGAAACAGTGCTTAAAGTGTTGATATTGTAATCTTATTAAAGATGATGTTGAGCTGTCTCTGTGAACTACTGCAGTCAATGTGGTGTAGACATACCTACACTATTATCACGAAAGTGGATTCAGGACTTGTCAGTGATAGTGAAGTATGATCTGAATTAGATTAGATTCCCTACAGTGTGGAAACAGGTCTTTTTGGCCGAACCAGTCCACACCGACCCTCCGAAGAGTAACCTACCCAGACCCATTCCCCCTAACTAATGCACCTAACTCTACAGGCAATTTAGCATGACCAATTCACCTGACCTGCTCATCTTTGGACTGTGGGAGGAAACTGGAGCACCTGGAGGAAACCCACGCAGACACGGGGAGAATGTGCAAACTCCACACAGACAGTCACTCGAGGCTGGAATTGAACCTGGCACTGTGAGGTAGCAGTGCTAACCACTGAGCCACCGTGTTGCCCCCTTATAGCTTGCTCCTCCTATGCACTTTCTGTTTTTGCTGTGTTAGGTGGCAAATGAGAGTTTACAAGGTAATACCCGTCTCTTCAGGAAAGAAAAGGGAAGGAAGAAATTAGGAGTAAAACATAATTCCAAAAATTGCAACGCTTAAGGAAATGTAGTTCAAATTAAAAATATTATGATAGGCAATCATATCATGATTGATGCAACATTTACATACAGTGAGAAAACATCAATTTGTCTTTAATAATTCTTATAATTGGTTCATTTGATGACAGCAACGCTCCCTTGGATTTTAACCAATGTATATCTTGTGGTTATTGTAGTCCTGTGCAAGTACGTGTTCTTCGCATTTGCAGTTTAAACTATGTTCCTGCATATCTTCATGCAAAAACAGCTCCAACCTCACATATTCCTAACTATTAACTAGGGAGATTAAAATCAATTACTGTCATGCAAAAATAAAAGTGCATACTTTTGAATATTCACATATTTTCCCATATAAATGTGTTTTTCACCTGGACAGAAGCACAATCTGTAAAATTGAGGTGAATGAAAGCAAAGGAATCGTTTTCTTGTCTGGTCAAGTACTTATCATCAACTGCCAGGAATATTCAATAAGATGCATTCAGCTGAACAAAATATTTTTCCTTAATTTAGTTTCAGTCTTGTGTTAATGGCCTCCAGCGTTGTGTGATGCATCAGGATTGAGTGCACAACCAGGCAACCAGAAACAAGGTAATGTCAGCACTTTAAGAATCGTCCACAAAGTAGCTCACAGCAAATAATTTATGACTGTGCTTTGACATTTGAAAGATGGTTTGGACAGATAGAAGTTTATGAAACTCATTAGTTACATTTGATGTTTAAATTTTCCATCTATTCGCCTGCTCTTGTTCTATATTTTACTTGATTTGAAATTATGAAATTTCTATCAACATATAAGAAGCCTCCTTATATCTACTTTATTTTCTGACTGTAGACAAATTGTTGGCAAGTCATTCATTTTTAGATAAGGGAGGACTTACCTTTTATTTCTTTTACTTGATGGGTTTCTTCTGTTTCATAGATCTGTTTTTTGTAAACACTGAGATGGAATCTCAATACAGATTCAATTCAACCCCTGCTGTATTTTTGACGGAAAATAGGGGAAAGGAATTGGAGAAAGTTTAGGTGCTTTTATCTATATTGTTTTGCTTGTAGATTTGTCCTCCTTCTCTCTAAGCCACTATCATTTGCTGGGGATTAGTTTTACACCTAATAGGCAGTCCTGGAGTATATTCCTCTGGACAGCGATGTAGTCAGTATCAATAGATTATTCAACTGTATTGCAGCTAACCTTAATCTTGACGGCAACTGGCACCTGACAGATATATATTTTCCAGCAAAAATCAACTCGACAGTTAATAGACGCAGTAATCCTTGCAAATATTTTTCTGTTTGCCTCGGGAACTGAATCCAATAGTAAAACCCAAGAGTTACCCTGGCTGAGATTAGTTTGTACACTAAGAGTCAAAGCTGCAATATTTGGGCTTGGAGTTTCACTGTACAATTAAACCAAATTCCTGACTAGGCTATTAGAGATTGAGTCTTAGAATTCTGTAACATTTATCAGTAAGAAACTATGAACATAAAAATCAAAAATTTGAATACATTCAACATTTGCTATACAGATGAGAATTTGTGGAAGTAACAGCCTAGTGGTATAATCGCTGGACTGTTAACCTGGAGACCCAAGTTATGTTCTGGGGACCCAGGTTCGAATCCTAGTACGGCAGATCGTGGAATTTGAATTCAATACAAATCTGGAATTGATGACCGTGAATCCATTGCTGATTGTAGGAAAACCTCATCTGGTTCAGTAACATCCTTTAGGAACATGCCCTTCAGCTCACCACGTCTGTGCAGACTATGTCATTCTAAACTTATCGCAACTGCATGCATGCAGTCCATCTCCTTCCCTTCCCTGCTTGTTCAAGCACCTGTCTAAATGCCTCTTAAACATTGCTATCATATCTACATCTGTCACTCTGGAGCACAGAAGGTTGAGGGGTGAACTTATAGAGATTTATAAAATCAAGAAGGGCAGGATAAGGTGAATAACAAACGTCTTTTCCCTCGGGTGAGGGAGTTCAAAACTCAAGGGCATATTTTTAATGTGAGAGGAGAAAGATTTTAAAAGGGACCCGAGGGGCAACGTTTACACACAGAGGAGGGTTTGTGTGTGGAATGAAATGCCAGAGGAAGGGGTAAATGCAGGTACAATTGCAACATATAAAAGGTATTTGGACAGGTACATGATTAGGAAAGGTTCAGGGTGATATGGGCCCAAAACAGGAATGTGGGATAAGTTTAGTTTGGGAAACTTGATATGCATGGACAAGCTGGACTGAAGGGTCTGTGCCTGTGCTCTATGACTTTTGGCAGAGCATTCCAACCTCTGTAAAAAAATTACCTTGCACATCTTCTTTAAACTCCACCCCACCACACACACACACACACGCACACACACTTTAAACCCATGTCCTGTGGTATTTGACATTTCCACTCTGGGAAAAAGGTTCCAACTATCCAATCTATAATTTTATATTCTTCTATCAGCCCCGATGCTCTTGCAAAAGCAATCGAAGTTTGTCCAATCTCTCCTTATAGCAAGTACATTCCAATCCAGCTAATATCCTTTTTTCGCACCCTCTCCAAAGCTTCCACATCCTTTTTATAGAATGGCGACCAGAACTGCACACAATACTTTGAGTGTGGCCAAACTAAAGCTTCTTCAAACTTTCTTTCTTAAATTGCCAGTCTCTAACATTATTTCCTGGTTATGAACTTACCAAGCAGATGCTTGGTGACCTAGATTGCTTGATAATGTAGCCAATAAATACCAGCAATATTCTCTTGTAAATTTAACTGTACAGCATAATTCTGCTCAGTGTGTTGGTGCAGACTCCGTGTGAATGTAAACATTAGACCAAGCTTCTCCAACCAAATATATATACATCATAGAGTCATCGGGTCATAGAGATGTACAGCATGGAAACAGACCCTTTAGTACAACTTGTCGATGCTGACCACATATCCTAAATTGATCTGGTCTTATCTGCCAGCACTTGGCCCATATCGCTCTAAACCCTTCCTATTCATATACCCATCCAGATGCCTTTTCAATGTTGTAATGGTACCAGCCTCTACCACTTCCTCTGGCAACACATTCCATAGACACACCACCCTCTGCACGAAAAAGCTGTCCCTTACGTCCCTTTTAAATCTTTCCCCTCTCACCCTAAACTTCTGACCTCTAGTACTGGACTCCCCACCCCACAGAAAAGACCTTATCTATTTACCCTATCTGCCCCTCATGATTTTATAAACCTCTATAAGGTCACCCATCAGTCTCTGAGGCTACGGGGAAGATACCCCCAGCCTATTCAGCCTCTCCCTATAGCTCAAGCCCTCCATCCTTATTAATCTTTTTTGAACCCTTACAAGTTTCACAACATCATTCCTATAAGAGGGAGACCAGAATTGTACACAATATTCCAAAAGTATCCGAATCAATGTCCTGTACAGCTACAATATGACCTCCCAACTCTTATACTCGGTCCTCTGCTAATAAAGGAAAGCATACCAAATGCTTTCTTCACTATCCTATCTACCTGCAATTTCACTTTTAAGGAACTATGAACCTGTGCTCCAGGTCCTTACCATTAAGTGCATAAGCCCTACCCTGATTTGCTTTTTCAAAATGCAGTATCTCACATTTATCTAAACTCCATCTGCCATGCCTTGGCCCATTAGCCCATCTGATCAAGATCCCATTGTACTCTGAGGTAACCTTCTTTGCTGTCCACTACACATCAATTTTGGTGTAATCTACAAACTTACTGACTACACCTCCTGTGCTCACATCAAAATAATTTACATAAATGATGAAAAGCAGTGGACTCAACATCAATCCTTATGGCACTCCACTGGTCACAGGCCTCCAGTCAGAAAAACAACCCTCCACCACCACCCTCTGTCTTCTACCTTTGAGCCAGTTCTGAATCCCTATATTCCATGAGATCTAACCTTGCTAACCAGTCTACTATGAGGAACCTTGTCGTGTGCCTTACTAAAGGTCCATATAGGTCATGACTACCACTCTTCCCTCATCAATCCTCTGCGTTACTTCTTAAAAAGTCAATCAAGTTTGTGAGACACGATTTCCCACGCACACAGCCATGTTGACTATCCCTGATTGGTCCTTGCCCTTCCAGATACATGTAAATATATTTATTAGAATTATTTTAATCACGCTGCTTAGATTTACATAGCATTTCCATTGTCAGTGTATGTCATATTGGTTGAGTTGCTATACTGCTTGTTGTAAGTAGAGTTACACATAAGGGATTGTGAGCTAATAAGTTGGGGTCATGTTTTCAAATCCCACTGAGTCAACTGGTGAAATTCAAAATTGAACCATAAATCTGCAATACAAAATTGTTCTTAGTAATGGTAACCATGACAACTCTCACTGATTCTTGTAAAAACCTACCTGGCTCACATAAATCCCTTTCAGAAAGGAAATCTATCCTCTTTACCCTGTCTGGCCTACCTATGATTCTAGATGCACAGCAACGTATTTGATTCTTAACTACCCTCTGAAATGGTCCAATAAATCATTCAGTCCATTAGGGATCACATCCCTTGAAAGAATAACAAGAAAAACTCTGCATCTACAGGAATAGATATTGAGTCCACTTGCTGGATGCCTAGGTTATTACAAAGGACTTAAACAGATAGATGCTACTTATTTGCCCAAAGATAAAATTTTGTCCATGTCCTCCAGACATTAGGAGAGATGATGCCTCAGTAATAATGTTATTGGACTGGTGATACAGAAGCTCAGGTTAAGCTTTGGGATAAGCATTCACATTCCAACACCACAGCCAGTGGATCTGAAACTCAATTAACTATTCGGATAGTGGAAGTTAACCTCATAAGTGCTGACTGAGAAATATATTGTAAAGCATTGTTGTAAATATGAAATCTGGCTTTGAGATTGGTCAGGTATTGGTGGCTTGGGATCGAGGATGGGGAGTTTGGCGGCAGAGGCAGTGTTTGGATGTGTCGTGGCTTGGGGGAGGGTGTTGGGTGTATGGTTATTGAGGGTTTGTGGAGATGGGTCAGATGTTGGGTCAGGTGGACAGTTGGATGTCCAAGGATTGGTGATAGGAATGTGGGGATGGTGGTTGCTCTTGGGAGATGCTGGGTTTAGGTGTCCGTGGTGTGGGGGAGGGGGGTGCGGGGTGTGTGGAATTGAGTGTCTGGTGGTAAGAAGTGTCAAAGGCATGCATTGGGGATGGGATGAAATGGGGTTAAAGTGTTCAGGGAGATCTGAGACAGTGACTGAGGGTCAGTTTTATAAATGACCAGGTGTCAGAGTAGGTTTTAATTGCTCAAACCTTTCTGGGGTAACTAACTAGCTGAATAAGTGAGAACTCTTTGAAATCTTCAATTCTAACTCAGAATTCCAGAAGCTGGGTAATTGCCTATTGGAAACATCATCTTCAATTATGGTTTAGTCAATGAATCAGGACTTCTGAAAGGTCCCAACATCTCTCATGGTCTGTCTGGAGTCCAATGATCCAGAGACCAGAATATCTGGTTCATAAATACCATCTGAGAGCCACTGAACAACAGTAATTCCAAGAAATCTATGCTGTCAATTTAACAGACAGTTATACTGTGGTAGCCAGAGAAGGACTTTCTCACTCAAACTATTTGAATTTCAAATTTACCTCAGTGTCAATCTCCTGCTAATTTGATGATGACCAACTTCACAATTTAGCTAGAATCCTGTTTCTACAAAACTTCCACTGCAGCTAAAGCGTCAACCATCTAAGGAACCACAAACCTGCTACGAAAGAAACTGAAATAATCTGAAACTTTTTTTTTCTTCATTTGTATCTAATTATAGTGTGAGTAATTCTGTGGGTGAGTCGACAGAAGTGACATTTCACATATTTTTAAATCTGCCGACCAAATGTGTGACAATAAGTAAGTTCCTTTGTCTTTAATTCCACAAAATTCTTCTGCATTTAAATTAGAACAAATCAGTCTAAGGTTAAGAAAACACAGGTACCTTAAATACAGAACAGTTTGATCACAGACAATAAAATAACAAATTCTATCTATGACAACTGAATACAGGTTGAGTACAGTTCATTTTCATGCACAGTTTTGAAAGTAATTTTTAAATGACCTTTTCTCAGATATTTGTTGAGTCCTTGAGTACAAACAAAATGCACATTCTCTATTTATATAATACAAATAGAGCATTCAGTCATGGTTTACAGACAGCATTTATCACTGCCAGATCTGAAGCCTTGAAGGTGATTACACAAAATACATTCTATAAATAGAGCACATGGCAGTTCACTTGTGAATCAGCAAAATAAACCGTGGTTAATAAACATCTGATACACGTGCTGTGCATTACTTCTGTGGCTCAACATAATTTATGGGCTATCTTTTAATCTTCTCACAAGTTACTCCATAATTCCCTACCTTTCCAAATCTTCATCTTAACCAAAGCATATAATCAGTCAGATTTATAAGCTTAATGAGAAAACTTACAACAGAATTAGTGAAAAAATGTCATTGATATCATCAACATCTTTTTACATGTTGTAACTGGTCGATTAACTAACTACCTGTTTGTGATCAGACCTGAAAACTTACATTTGCAAAAGGCAACTACGCCCACACATCTGTCAGTAACTGATTCAAATAATAGTCTGAGTTTTCTAATAAAAAAAAGAGGTAAGCATCTAAAATGAAATTAAATGGTGTCAACCAGTAATTGTTCACTTTTAAAAGGTTTTGTGGAAATTGCCATACACAGTTATATACATAGGCAACAGCAATACACCATTCATTTTGTCACAAAAGCAAAATATTGTGAATACAGGAAATGTGAAATTGAAACAGCAAGTATTCGAGAAACTCAACAGATCTGGCAGCAACCGTGAAGAGAGAAACAACAGGCTGAAACCTGGGATTTTTAAGCTAAGTGGGAGCTGTGTTGAATTCTTTTAGAGGGATTCTTGCTGCAAAACCCAGCAGAGATTTCTTGTTGCATCTTAGCAAACTTGCCTCATTAATGAACTACTTCATCCTGCTGGCACCCTCACATCCAATTCTATCTCCACCTTCCATGCACTGTTCCAGGAACAACGCAGCACTCACTGGATATCTGCCACAAATTGTGTAGTGCAGAAGTGGGCTTCAAGTAGATAGAAGATGTGCCAAAATGGTTCTTAGAGGCTGACACATGTCAGACGCTATTGTCCATGGACTTGGATGCATATGGCTGATGCCTACGGTGTGTGCCCTGAGTTTCTGGGGCCCAATGTCCAATAATAAGGTTCTTTGGAGCAAGCAGCAAGTGGGATTCTTCAGATACCAATTCTAGATTCCATATCAAGATTTCTGGGCAGTTAGTTTGGATGGTGAGTTTGATAAAGTGGGAAGTTAAATATTAATGAGGTGAATTGTAGCATTAATGAGGCATTTAGCAAAGTTTAACAATCACCACTGCCTAACGTGAATCTTGCCACGCTGCTCAGCAACAGCATAAAAACTGTAGCGCAATGTTCCTAATGTCAAGACGGGCCTCACTAGACTTCTCGCTAAATTCTGCCACAAATCTCATCATAGCCACATTACTCAGTCCTTTATAGATTCCACCCCCAGAGTTAACATTTCTGGTGGATTACTTCTCATGAGAGTCTTTAACTTTTTCAAACACTGAAATAAACCTTTCTTATTAAACCTCACCAGCCCTCATTCATCTTCCTTTAATTAGGCAATAAAACTGTGTTCAATAATAGTGCAATCAGTTATACTGATGGATGATTTAGCTTTGAGCATATCTGGTCAGTAGCTTTTCTTAAAATAAGTGTGACAAACAAAGACATATTTCAACAGCTTTATTTGGTTAAGTTGATATTGCATTTTCTTTACATGATGCCTACATGACGAAGACTTAAACAAATTTTACAATGCTTTGATTCCACAATTGTTAAAGTTTTTGGAAATTGATGAAACTAATGAAAGAGTGATGCGATCATTGAATACATAAGAGGAAGAGAGAAAGGATATGAAAGACCAAAGAAACAAAGACTGAGGCCTGAAACAAGATCATAGAAAACAATCCTTCGTTTAACGTTTGCTCAATTTTCAAACTGTAATCTGACAATTCATCTCATCTGTGTTTGTTGAGAGTTAGAAAAGCTCTGTGTTAATCTCATAGGTAAATTTAATTTACATTGGCAGAAAAAGAAACAGAGGAACATTGCACGTTCTCCCCATGTCTGCGTGGGTTTCCTCCGGGTGCTCCGGTTTCCTCCCACAGTCCAAAAATGTGCAGGTCAGGTAAATTGGCCATGCTAAATTGCCCATAGTGTTAGGTAAGGGGTAGACGTAGGGGTATGGGTGGGTTGCGCTTCGGCGGGGCGGTGTGGACTTGTTGGGCCGAAGGGCCTGTTTCCACACTGTAAGTAATCTAATCTAAAAAAATAATAGACCCTTTCTTATTCCAATTTGAGTTCTTTATGGACAAACTGAATTTGAAACCAAATAAGCCTCATTCGAGGAAAAAGATGAGAAGAGAGAGGACAGGGTGAAGAGCTTGAGGGGAACAGGTTGCAGGGACCTCTAGTCTCATCATTTTGCCTTGGGCTTTACACTGAGGCACTGTGCCTCTGAGCTCCAGGGGTCAGATCACAGTCACTGCTTTGTCACCATAGGGGCCAGTACTAGAAGAAGGACTGTCACAGTCAGGGACATGTGTTCACCCAACCAGGGGTCTGGGCAGGTGATGGTTGGCTCTTATATGACAGGCCACTTGAGGGGGTGACCCATGATTGCCCTGTCACCCTTGTGCACCAAAATTAAGGGGAAGACAGGAAGTTGTCGATGCATGCAAAAAGCTTATGTGATTGCCTGACTAAGGGTGAAGTCTGTGGGGTTGACAGAATGGACACCTGCAAGGGAGCAGGGTGATTTCGGGAATCTCAGCAGGTTAGATTCCCTAAAGTATGGAAACAGGCCCTTCGGCCCAACAAGTACACACCAACCCTCTGAAGAGTAACCCAATCAGATGCATTCCCCTATCCTATATTTACCCCTGAGTTGGAAATTTAGCATGGCCAATTCACCTGACCTACATATCTTTGGATTGTGGAGGAAAACCAGAGCAAACCCACGCAGACACAGGGGGAATGTGCAAACTCTACACAGACAGTCGCCCGAGGTAGGAATCGAACCAGGTCCCTGGCACTGTGAGGCAGCAATGCTAACCACTGAGCGACCATGCTGCCCTCATGTCAACACTAAGGTGGAAAGTCACTGGCAGAACACCACAGGCTGTCATTCCAACCATGAAGCAGGTGGATGGAGCACAATGCTGAGGAGAATCGCTGTGAAGGAATTCGCAGTGGGCAGGGTTACAGACTGGTATCTGCAGCCAGTCATTGAATGTTCACGTGGCTATCAAATTCCCTGAAATTATGCAGCCATTCTGGTAAATTCCTGTGTTTTTCTTTGAACGAAACAGTTCTCTCTCATTGCAGCCCACAGTTTTTAAGGTCACAAAAACAAAAATACACTGTTCTTACAATCTCATTGTTTTGGTGGACCTCCTGTTATTTGCATGTGTAAAACTGAACGATCTGGTGCTAAATACAGAACTGCATACCTCATACCATTCACCATTGATGACTTACTGCTAAGTTTGAAAGAAATAATATCTGGCACATACTTTGAAATGATGCAGTCTAACTTACATTTAGTATTCCATGGTATACTAAAGTACAGCAGTGGATACTTAGTAGAATGACAGTTTCAACAATGTTGAAACCATGTATAATTGATCCAAACCAAGGATTGTAATTTAGACCAAAGCAAAAAGATTTGTAGCAGGATGAAGGGTAGAAGCAAACTATAAAATTATACAGCACAGAAGGAGGCCATTCACCCCATGCTAGCGCTGGTTCTTTGGAAGAGCTATCCATTAGTCCTTTTACCATAGCTTTTACCATGCAAATCTTTTCCATGTGCGTATTTTCCAATATTCTTTTAGCAAGGAGAAGTACCAAATCTGCCTGTGTTGCTATTTTCAGGCAGTGCATTTCAGATCATAGCAGCTCACTGCATGATTTTTGATTATGTATCTGGTCCTTCTGTCAAAATAAAAGGAAACAGAATGTTTCATTCTGTGAGGAAAAGAATTTAAAATAAATTATATTAGAGTTGCATAGAACTTTGAGTAGATCGTGCTTTGAGTTTGTGAGCAGTTCTGGCCACCATACTATGAAAATTAAATGGAAAATGGATGATAGTCAAGACAAAATGCCAAGGTAATGGGACAATAAAAGTTCAAGGAACCATCTTGTATTTATATAGGACTTTTAACATAAGTAACTACTGCAAGCACTTCACAGAAACATCAGAAAGCAAAATATTAGCAAGCTACATAAGGAGAAACTAGGGCAGGTCATAGGTAATCAAAAGTATGGTTAAAGACATAAGTCTGAAGAAGTTTATTGAAGGAGAAAGGTGAGACAGAGAGAGATAAAGAGGTATAGGAAGGGAATTCCAGGGCTTAGGACCAAAGCAACTAAAGGCATGGCCACTGGTCAGAGAGGGATCCTCAAAAGGTCCAGATTGGAGGGTAGTGATATCTTAAAGTGCTGTGAGACTTGAGGACATTCCAGGGATAGGCGAGGGCAAGTTCATAAAGAGAACTTGGAATTTTGGAATAGAGATATTTCTTGAGCAGGGTTTAATATAGGTCAGTGAAGAAGTCAGAATATACACAAACTCCAGTATCTACCGTACTTTGTTTTTATCTTACTGAAGACAATGCCTTTGGTCTTGTCAATTGTTAAAGGAAATTTCAGCCCTTTCAGCTCTGGAAGTTGGACATGTGGTATGAGAATTTGAGATCTCAATTATCTTTACTATGAAATGTCCTATCTGAAGAGGAGTAAAAGCCAGTTTGATCGGTGTGTTTCATTGTAAATTTTAACAAAATTGTCCTTTTTTTAAAGTGATTAAATCCATGTTACATTTCACTGATTAAACAATCTAAAGTATGAATACATTAAAAATAACCCTTATGGTCTGATTGACAATGTACATGATGTTGATGCTCTTGTCTCTGGGTTTGAAGGTCATTAGTTCTTGTTCCATTCCAGAGATAGCAGCGCATAATAAGATCTGACACTCAATGCTGTACTGAAGGAGAATGCACTCTTGGAAATACCACCTTTCAGCTGGGACTTTAAAGTGAGGCCCAGTTTGTCCTTTCAGGTTGATGTCAAACATTGTACTGTACTATTTCAGGCAAGAGCAGGGGAATTCTCACTGAACTTCAGGCCAATATTTACACTTTGAGCAATGTGACTGAAACAGATAATCTGGTATTTGTCAAATTGCTGTCGGTTGAAGACAGTGCACAAATTGGCTGCTTACTTTGCAGCAGTAACTACATTTTAAATATTGTTCATTGGCTGTAAAGTGTTTTGGAATATCCTGAGGCTGTGAAAGATATTGTAGTCATGGAGATCTTCTTTAAAATGAATCTTTGTCAATGCCATCACAATAAGATCTATGCAAAATATTTACAATGCACTCAGGATGCATGCCAAACGCCAAATATTCACATCTTAGGCAAGGTTACTGACAATTTTCTTGTTTTTCCTTTTCCCTACCATCGTAGGAGGTAGCAGTTAAAATAAGAACTCTATTTTTTGATGGTTTTTGAAGTTGATTTTGCGTTGAATTTCAACATGAACAACTTCCAGACAAAACATACAATTAAAGCATAATTTTCTAAAGGGTCAGACCCTTTAGATGAAAGTTGACTTTTCATTTGTAAATTCTGAATTCAATCTAAGCTGAGCGGATGAGCTTTTCTCCCTAAGAATTGTAAGAATCCTTGAAGGTCATTGCTTCTTATGGTCACAAAACAAAGCTTTTCTCATTGTCAATTTCAGTAACTGGGAATCTCACAGTTAAGGACAGCGTGTGTTCTGGGAAATGGAGATACTTCACTAGTGCAGCAGAGGGCACTCTTTTGAAGTTGGATGAGTAGACAGGGCTGCCTGTGAATGTAACACTCAAAAGTGGGAAAGGAATTTACTCCTCAGCTGGGACATGATGAACTCAAAAACTAAGCTAACAACTAAATTTGGAAAAGTCAGATAAGTTCTGGTACTGAAAACGTAACAAGAGATTAAGAGAAATTGATATAATGCTTTTACATTATTCAGCTTTTATCCAAACTCTAAATTTGCTGCAAATTAACTTGACATTTTGCATTCATTGTACATCATTAATGTGCTTGTTAGGTGATTTCAGAGGGCAGTTGCAAGACATTTTGATGTGGATCCAGGATAATACATAGACCACAGAGTGGAAGGGCCACTGGTTTCCTTCCCTTTTTACAACAACTCTTTCGTCTACATTCTCATCATTAACTGGTAACAGCTTATTGCTCATCCGTAGGATTTGAATTAATTAATTTAATCGCCTCTGATTTACAAAACAATATATATGTATATATGTAACATTATTGGATGGAAATTGGCTCCCATATTACAACAGTTATTACATTTCAAAAACATTTCATGGCCCCTCTGGTCTGCTCCATCATTTGACACAATCATGGCTTATTGATTGTTGTTTTAACCCTACTTCCCTGCCTACTCCTTATAACCTCCTTGTCAACCAAGAATCTAACTCAGTCTTAAAGATATTCAACAATGCTGTCTCCACTGCTCTTTGAAGAAGGTAACTCCACAGACCAAAACACTTTAAGAGAAATAAATTCTCCTTACTTCCCTTCTTTTTACACTATACCCCTCCTTCTAGACTCTCACATAATGGGAACAATCCTTTCAGCATCCATTACGTTAATTGCACTCAGAATTTTTGATGTTTCAAACAGATCACCTCTCATTCTTCTCAACTCCAATGAATGCAATGTCAGGAAGACACCAGCCAGTTTGCTCACAGCCAGCAATAATGACCAGGCATTGCTTACTTTTAATAAGGAGGAGCATATGCCATTTATCCCACCCTGTGTGCTACTGGTTGATTGAGAAGTGGATTCCTGAAGAAGGGCTCATGCCCGAAACGTCGATTCTCCTGCTCCTTGGATGCTGCCTGACCTGCTGCGCTTTTCCAGCAACACAATTTCAGCTCTGATCTCCAACATCTGCAGTCCTCACTTTCTCCTGAGAAGTGGAGCAGCCCTACCATCCGTGTCTGATGAACCTTGGTTGCACTCCCTCTGGGTGTCCGCCCTGTGATCAGGAAAACTACAGGTAGTAGAGCTTCGATTTAACTCAGCTCCCGAACAACTGAAGCAAGCGTTCACTGCTCCTTGTGATTGAAAAAAAGTAAAACCATTATCTCATTGCTAGTGAATGCAGACTTGTCCAAGATCTTTCGGCACTGTCATTTTCCAGTTGGATGTTGGTGTACAATGACCAAGGCACAGCAGACCTACCTTTGACCTACCTTACCTGCCTGCCTAGTCGGTAGTGTTGTTTTGTCACTTTCTTTTTAATCCCTCCCTCGTCCCTCCCCTCCCGCTCACGTGGCCACTTCCCAGTTAACGTGAAACAAAAGCCCTTTTCTCCTCCTCCTGCTCCTGCTCCTTTTCACTTGCGGGTAAGACGGCAACAGCCCCGGGACAGAGGAGCAAGGCGCAGCCAAGTGCAGGGCGCTGCGGTGACTCGCTGGGGCGCTGGGGATCGAGGTCCACACTCTCGCCCTGTGCTCCTGCAGGGATCTGCATCTCCTCCCCAGCGCTCAGGCATAGGAGGACTCTCCTGAACCAGAGAGAGAAAGAGAGAGTTTATTTGTGTTGCAAAGAAGGCCATGATCTGAGTGCATGTGCCGCCTGTTTGTCTTTGTAAAAATAATTATTCTTGTTTACCCCCGTCCCTTTTGAAAGCAGAAAATAGGACGGCAGGCACCATCTGCTTAAATGCTCAGTGAACGAGCTGCCGGCAGGCTCCCCTCTGCTCTCCCTCCCCCCAAACTCTGCTGTGGTAAATCTCCAACCCCTGCAGGAGGAATTCTGGAGGCTGGGATTTCTCCTCTGCGGAAGGCAAATTGTTAATCGGGTCAAGATTCGGCAAGGCTATTGACGTTTGCGGATCCTTATGTAATCGGAAACAATAATGCGTGAAGTGCTGAGATAGCAAATATTGATAAGGATTGGCAGGAAGACGCATCCCTGCGTGTTGACCGGCTGGACCCGACAGCAGCTTGGAGTTTGGCTTGTTGTTCCCTGGACGAGTCACCGAACTTGCCCGCATTTCAGAGCAAGTGGCCCGGCGAGCCGGGAGCCTGTTGGTGGTGAGGTCCTCTCACGTTGGTCTGGAGCAGCTCAAGCACTAACTGAAACCCAGTGCAAGGAACAAGGGAAAGGAATAAGCAGCATCTTCCAGGACCCCCCCCCCCCCCCCCCCCCACTGTCAGTGAAGCCCAAGCATGGAGGAGGACAGCGGCAACAGCCAAGGCCAGCCCGAGGAAAAGAGCAAACCTGAGAAGCAGTTCACCTTGTGGTACATGGGCTGCTCCACCTTGGACCGCAGGACCACGCTGCCCATGTTGCCCTGGCTCATGGCTGAGATCCGCAGGCGCTGTGAGAAACAGGAGCTAGGGTCATCCCTGGCTGCACGCGAGGTTCAGCTCAGCCTGGTACCACCTCTCATCAGGTGTGTGCCCAAAGCTACCAGCAGCAACCCCTCCGTCTTCATCTTTGAGCATAAGGCACAGCATGTCACTAGGTTCATCCACAACAGCCATGACCTCACCTACTTCGCCTACCTGATCAGGACCCAACCTGACAACCCAGAGTCGGAGATGGCTTGCCATGTTTTCAGAGCCACTGACCCAAACCAGGTAGGTGATTAATTTAGAGCATTTGGGCGCAATACCTAGAGTCCTGGCAGTTACCACAGAGTGTTAGACATGTGTCTAAACACATGGTGGCAGTAATCCAATCACAATAAACCTGAGTTCCTAAAATAATTTTAACCATTGCTCAAATTCAGCTACCTTGGACTGCCAGCCTGGAGTTTTTGAGTGTTGATCACAAAACTGAGTCAAGGCTTCAATGTAACTTCAATGTAACTTAAGTGAAATCAAATGTTTACTTGCTATTATCAGATAATCAAGGAGTGATGGACTGCAAGTTTCTGGCTTTGTAAAATAATAGAACAGCAACATTTCACACGATTTAGCTCACTGTAAAAGTACAGCATTTTATTTGAGATTGACTGTTGCCCGGCTGACTAACCCGTGAATACAAACAGCAGTGAAGAGTCATGTTTGTATCTTTTTTAAAGGGTCTTCCTCCTTGACTGTGAATAAGTACAACTACAGATCATGTTTGTTAGGTAACAGTGGAATTTTTGCAGTACTGTTTGGTTTGATATGAAGTGCTCTATTATTATGTTTGCTAACAAATTGATTATTTTAATAGCAATTTGTAAAGTAGTTCTGGATGAACCTGATGCCCCTGTTATATTTGAGGGCTTTATATATTTTTTAAGATAATAGGTTTTCATTATACGTCAAATAAGTAATGGGATTTAGTAC
This sequence comes from Chiloscyllium punctatum, assembly GCF_047496795.1. Classification (NCBI taxonomy): domain Eukaryota; kingdom Metazoa; phylum Chordata; class Chondrichthyes; order Orectolobiformes; family Hemiscylliidae; genus Chiloscyllium; species Chiloscyllium punctatum. The sequence goes on from NC_092747.1 coordinate 99,507,263, forward strand.
ATTTTAAAAAGAAAATGCAGCATTCCTGTGAATGAACTGTGGAGGAATCAAAATCAGTTTGACTTCTGCAAACAGTGGTGCAAGAGGCCAATATAGTAATTACTTTGGTCAATGATGTTAAGATTTATTGAGATTGTATCATGATAATCAGAGATTATTTCATACCAATAGCAGACAACCAGGATTATATGTTAATGGCAGTTATAAATCAGTTAAAATCTGATATTTCCTATGGAGTTTTTCATGACTTCTCTGATAATCTAAGCACAAAGACTACTTCCACTAAATAACTTGGGATAAAATGATGTTGCTGTCCAGAAATTTGGGATTTGGGCTTGCTGTTTAATATGTGCACACAGATGAACAGCTAGCTTTCAGTCTGTGTGTATATTGACTCCAGTAGCTATGTGTCCATTGCAAGTAAGCAGTGATGTGAATGGGTAAACTATAGTTGGGTATGTGTCATTCCATCGAGACAAGGTGTGCTTGGATGTATGTATACAAAGATATTTTCCTCAGGAAATTTGAGAGAGATGGTCTCTATAATTTTGTGAAGTGATAATATTTTCTGCAAAAAAACTAACTTTTCCTGACTTTAGATCTTTAACTGATGCCTCAGTTTGCATCGAGATATAGGATCCATTAGTAACAGTAATATGTCAAAATAGATATTTTCAGTCAATATTTGAAACTATCTTCCATTAGTGCAGCATGTGGAAAAATCAAAAATGCTCTCTGCACTTGTGTTCACTTAGTTTGCTTGGGTCTTTTGAAAGCTACGACACAGCTTCTCAGTTATGTGGTTATTGTTTGCAGTACTTCAGCATCTTTATCCCTTTCATGTAGAAAGATCTCACCAATATCGCAATCCTCAAGAGCCCATCTGAAAGTGTGAAGGATCTGTGGTCCTAGTGACTATGTCTGGAGTTCAGTGCGATTGAACGTTTTCAGAGGTTTAGAATTAACATAGATTTGAGACCACTAGGTGTTTCTGATCATCAGTTATTGTTGGGACTTCAATCCAATGAATCAGTGCATTCTTTACAATCAGATTATAGATAGTGTGTATTCAGTCAGCCACACAACCTTTTGTATAAAGTATCAAAAATAGGTGGGGTTGAAAGGTATTGATATGTCAGTTGGATAACCTTTCACCTGACCATCAGGTGATCTGAAAGATTAGCTATGTTCTTTCATTGTGTATGTAGCTGTATCTGTTGAGTATTTACAGCATTTTCTGTTTATATTTTAGACTGCCAGCATGAAGTGTTCTGGTTTTCAGTTAGAGTTGAAGGGTATTGTAATGACATTTTAATTAGAAAGAAATTCCTAGAAATTCATCGCTTTCCTTTATCATGGGATATATCATTGTCAAGGCCTGATGTTATCCCAGACACTATATATTTGCGATCTTGAACTTTCACTCGCTCAGAACTGTGGTGACTGTACAAAGTCTCACTGTTGAATAGCTATTTATGCCAGAATGCTATAAACCTAATATGTACATTTCAGGCTTTGCTGCAATATTTTATATAGTGAAATCAATAACAGTTCATACATTACTGAGGAGAGCACCTCCATCCAGACCCTATAGGCATTACTTATTAATTAAGCCATAATGGAATAGACAGGAGACTGTCATTTACAGTTTAATCTTGTCCCCATGGACAGAGGGTGAAATGGAGAAGCACAAGTATGAAAAGGTGGAAGGCCTATCTTTAAGCATTCTTTATGGAGCTAGAATTGTCTCAAAATAGTTTTCAGTGTCTGCACCTTTACCTTTTGTTTCTGCTTAGAAAAGAAGATGCATTTCATTATTGCATGAGCACAATCACTTGCAAAGTGTATTTTCTCTAATTCTTAGCTTGACTGAATAAACCATCATCTTAAGTTGTAACTTTGGAAAATACAGGGTAGTACACGATTGTGATGCTTTTCATAATAAAACAGTCTCTGGAATGCATTGTCCAAAAATGCAAATAATATAATGATCACCTAAGCAACATAAGAACCACTTATATCGGTATAGTGTTACTGCCAGCACATCTTGTAATTGAATTAAGTAAATAAGGAATTAAAGATTTTATTTTGGTTCTACTGTTTTTTTTCCAGTGGTCTGATACTCCTGTCCACTTATTGATTCAGCTTTCTTCATTTTTTCTGACTATGTTGTCCTTTTAATGTTTAATTTGTTTTCTGTGTTCTCTCTCGGCCTTCTCTTGCCTGTGCTAGAAAGTGTGGCTGGAGGACCAGTCTCAGGTTACCATGTGCATTGCACTTACCAAGAGGTATCTTTGAGCTGCCTGATATTGATATTCCTTCTAATGTTCCCTTTTCCCTGTGGAGAAATGCTTAGACTCCAGTCAACATCTCCTCTGAGATATGTCTTTGGTTCTCCACGTCCCTAATACCGCTTCTGTTCCCTTTCATGTGCAGTATTTTGCTTCGTGTTCTGCAGAATGATTCCAAAATTTTCCTGTATGTTTCATTTACATTATTGTTGCCATTTATATATGCTGTAAATGATTAAAACAGTTTTACATAATTATCTGTGGGTGGAGAGCAGCACAACCATATGTATTCAAGTATATTGAGGAAAGTGGGATCATCGACTCAAGAAGGTTATAAAGAAAATAAATGCTGTTCACCACTTCAGGGCAAGTAGTTGAGTCGATTCTAGTTGATAAAAAGTGAACTCGAGACTCATGTAAGAAAAAAATCTTGCGTAAATAGTCAGCAGAACTTGGAATGTTTGTCCAGGAGGTGAATATCTTACACACAACCCAGAGCCTGTTTGTTGTTGTGTCTGGGATTTTCTTTCAGATTTTCAGCAAAATTTCTTTCTCACTTGTCTGCAGTTTTATCTTAATAAATGGGGAGGTTGTCAGGCTAAGCTTGCATCTGCTGTAGTTGAGAAGCAGAAGAGATGACTTGATTGAAACATACATGATCCCAAGAGGTTTTGACAGGGTGGATGTTGGAAAGAATGTTTCCCCTTGTTGGAGAATCTAGAACAAGGGTCACTGCTGAAAATAAAAGATCACCTATTGAAGACATGGATGAGGAGAATTACTGTCGTTGGGGAGGACCGTGAGCGTTTGGAACATTTCTGCTAAAGGCATTGGAAGCAGAGTCTTTTGATTATTCTTAAGTTAGGGGCAGGTAGATAGATGATAAACTTGATAGTCTAGGTGTGTGAAAGGTCATCATGGCTAGGCAGGATTGTGGAGTAATCAGCCTGTGGTCTTATTCATTGGCGTAGCAGGCTTGAGTGGCACATGGTCTACTTTTGCTGCTAATTTTTATGTTTCTATGAGGAGCTGAGCAGGGTGACTAACATTTGTGAAATAGAATAAAGGACATTTCAACCCTAGGGGCAGGACAAGTAGGATACAAGTAACCCAATTGAATGGTTGAGGGGTGTTGCTGATGACCATAACAGCGGTGGATGGGAGGTTGCTGCTCGTGTCTCATCAGATTATCATCTTTCAGTTGGCTGACTCTGTAACTTGTAGTCCTGCTTAAATCACTCAACTGGGATGCCCAGGCTCAGTGTCCCACAGGATGGCCTAGAAATAGGGGAGAAAAGGCATCCTGGGCAAACAATCAAAATGAGGGCAATCACTTAAAATATGAGGCAGCCAGTTGCCCTGAAACTGAGTGCATTTCCTTGTTTCCTTATACATGTTTGTAATCAGTGGTTCTTGAGGTCACTTGTTGAAGGACCCCTTGTCAAATAGATTAATAATTGTGGCTGTCTTCATGCTAATATTCCTGATATGATCTTTACTACCAAACAGAAAGTACATGAGTATTGCTGAAAGAAATTACATGTAGATAGGGTGGTTAAGAAGTTGTTTAGCACGTTTGCCTTCATTGCTTAGACGATTGAGTTTAGGAATTGGATATCACATTTAGGTTGTACAGGACATTGGTGACACCTCTTTTGGAGTACTGTGTAGAGTTCTGGTTGCCCTGCTATAAGAAGGATGATATTATTAAATTGGAGAGGGTTCAAGAAAAGATTTACTAGGATATTGCCGAGGCTGGATAATATGAATTTTTTTTCCTTGGAGCGTAGGAAGTTGAGGGGTGACCTTATAGAGAGGTTTATAAAATCCTGAGGGGCATAGAGAAGGTGAACAGCAAAGGTCTTTTCCTGAGGGTGGAGCAGTTTAAAACTAGGGGGCATATTTTTGAGGTGGGGGAGAAAGATTGAAAAGGGAGCTGAGGGGCAACCTTTTCACACAGGAGGTGGGTCCTAAAAGGAATGAACTGCTCTGTTTCCATTCTGTTTGATTCTATGAATCTATAATTGTTGAAGTTTATTGTTTTGGTGCGAATTTGGATAATTCATGTGACTCTCAATGTACAAGGTAAAAAAAACATTAATACTATATAACAGGAGAGTGGTAATTGATGGGCAATAGGGCACTGGTGGAGATGTTGCCATAAGGAATTCACCAGTTAGAAATGACTGATGGTTAACTGTTAAGTTTTGTTTAAATTTATACAAGGTTGGCACTGAAACCCTTACACCATCTTACTCATTTGTGAGTTGGGCTTGCAGTGTGGCCCTTTTGTATAAAGGGGGATGTTTAGTTCTGTTGACTGCATAGCTGCTTTGTGTTACAGAGTGAAGCCAACAGCACAGACTGAATTCCTTAATCCTCGCCATAAAGGCTCTTCACTTGAGCCTCTCACCTGAGGCAAGTAGACTCACGCTTCCCTGGGACTATAGCAACTTTCACTTTTTCCTTTTCAAATGTACATTTGTATATTCTAAATGATACTGCTAAAATGAAAGTGCACCCATAACGATATCTGATAATGCTTTTAAGAAATCAACAGTTTACTTGCAGGAGTTAATGAAATGAGTGTTGACTGAATGCAGTCTGTTTACTAAAGTGCTTGCCAGTCCTAGGTGAGGCAGAATTGCATGTGGCAGTTGCACCTTTCCTACCTTTGACTCCCATTCATTTGTTTATTCCTGATCATGGGCTCCCTGAACTCCAGACACCACCCTGAGTGTTTGCCTACTTTTCAAACCCAACCCTTCTCATTAAGCACTATCATATTATTTTCTGGACATCTGGGAAAGTCTCTTAAAAACCCTAGTTTGAGAATGACTGACTATTCAATATTCATTAGGTTAAAAGAAAGAAAGCTCATAGTTGTTCTGAAATGTTTTACGTTTATCTAAAAGCAAAGTCCTTATGTGACAGCCAATATGTATACTGCTGTGCCAGTTTGCAGTGAAAGCCTAGTTTAAAATGTACTGTCATTGCTAGTTTAATTGCTTTACAGTCAAGTTTTCAGAATTTTGTTTTGGATCTCTTTAACCTTCTCTCAGAAATAAATCCATGTTACCTCCCATCGTTGGAATCAGGGAGTGTTGGAGACCAGAAAATGTAACTGATTTACACATGAAAACAGCAGTGAGGGAACTATGTTTGAACATTTTTAATGCTATCTTTAAATCCTCTTGTTATCTGAAGTACAGTAGTTAGAAAGATGAACTGCTTGAATGCACGTTTCCTATAATGATGTATTGGATGTAGATGGAATATAAACTGCAGTAATTACTCACAGTAATTGATCATGGCAAGTTGCTACTGATTCTCATGGAGATAATTTGTGTTTAATTATTGACTATGGTCAACAAAGTATATTGTCTGTGAGTTGTGTGTATTTTCTAGGTCATAAGGCTCAATTTGAGTAATTTCAAGCAGCAGGTTTTATGAAGAAGATAGTTTTGTTTATCACATACATACCCCCAGAGATGGTATCATGACATCTCACATGTGTTTTGGTACACAGAAAGGTTAGATACAGATGAAGAAAAAACAATATATTTCCATATTGTGATGACTTCCGTCTCTGCCATAGCATTTTTCATCTGAGACCACAGAAGGATTGATGGTTTAATTGGAATGTAGATTGGGAAAGTTACTGAGGATTCTCAGTAAGCTGCAAAGTTTCTTGTTGTAGAATTGGCAGGTATCAGGTGAAATTAGAAAGTTGGAACAGAATCCTTCTAACACTATCAAGGTTTTACTATGCTGCTGAGTTGACTTGAGGCTGGTTCAATAGCTCCTCAGATGCTGTTTCTGACGCTTGGTCTCATGGTGCTTTTTGGATCAGAGCAGCTTCTGTTGGAACTTTTAAAGTAAAGTCACAAACTTGGCTGTCTTTACCAGGTGAATCCAAAGGCCTTCTTCCAAAGCAGGTGGTGATTTGGACCGACGCACATCATGTGTTAGGGCCTTTCATGAATTGAGAGGTTTGAGGAATCCATGGTCACCTTCAATTAAGAGAATCATATAATTCAAATTATCCTTTGACATTTTATTTTGAATGTTTCTGCCATCCATAATGAGGCAGGGAGACAATTTGGCTGGTGTATCATTGTCCTGATTGTGTATAGTTTATCCTCATGAAAGGATTTGAGAGTTTCCCAAATAGCTGAGATTGTTCATAGTTGAACCATCTATTTGCTGAAAATTGAATCTTACCTGGAGTCAATGTTGCCAAAGTCAGATGACATATAAAAATCAGTGTGTCAGTTTGAAAAAGAAGATAGAGTTTTGTAATATGTAATATATTCATACCTATCCTGGCCATGGCATTTTTACAATACCTTCCAATGTAAGAAGAAGCAGCACTGTAACACCATGTACTGATTTACTAAACAATCCTGAGAGGGCTCACAATTGCACTAGCAACCAATTTAAGATTATCAGTTTAGCTCAGTTGTCTTGCTAGAAGTCAAACGTGTTTGTACACAGGTCCCTGTTCTTTACAAACAGAATATGTCCAGACATTTGTGCCTGCTTTTAAATTAAGCAAAAGCAGAGGGGACAATTGTTTTCCATAGTAGTGCCTTGACTGGTCAGAATCCACTTGTTAACCAAGTAGCAGCTTTTTCTCAAGCAGGCAAAATTGTTGTTCATTGTTGGAGAGGAATCAGACCAGATGTTGGTTATAGAGTCATAGAGATGTACAGCTTGGAAACAGACCCTTCGGTCCAACCTGTCCATGCCGACCAGCTATCCCAACCCAATCTAGTCCAACCTGCCAGCACCCTGCCCGTATCCCTCCAAACCCTTCCTATTCATGTATCCATCCAAATGCCTCTTAAATGTTGCAATTGTACCAGCCTCCACCACATCCTCTGGCAGCTCATTCCATATACGTACCACCCTCTGCGTGAAAAAGTTGCCCCTTAGGTCTCTTTTATATCTTTCCCCTCTCACACTAAACCTATGCCCTCTAGTTCTGGACTCCCCAACCCCAGGGAAAAGACTTTGTCTATTTATCCTATCCATGCTCCTCAACTTTGTAAACCTCTATGAGGTCACCCCTCAGCCTCCGACGCTCCGGGGAAAACAGCCCCAGCCTGTTCAGCCTCTCCCTGTAGCTCAAATCCTCCAACCCTGGCAACATCCTTGTAAATCCTTTTCTGAACCCTTTCAAGTTTCACAACATCGTTCCGATAGGAAGGAGACCAGAATTGCATGCAATATTCCAACAGTGGCCTAACCAATGTCCTGTACAGCCGCAACATGACCTCCCAACTCCTGTACTCAATACTCCGACCAATAAATGAAAGCATACCAAACGCCATCTTCACAATCCTATCTACCTGCGACTCCACTTTAAAGGAGCTATGAACCTGCACTCCAAGGTGTGTTTGTTCAGCGACACTCCCTAGGACCTTACCATTAAGTGTATAAGTCCTGCTAAGATTTGCTTTCCCAAAATGCAGCACCTCGCATTTATCTGAATTAAACTCCATCTGCCCCTTCTCAGCCCATTGGCCCATCTGGTCCAGATCCTGTTGTAATCTGAGGCAACACTCTTCGCTGTTCACTACACCTCCAATTTTGGTGTCATCTGCAAACTTACTAACTGTACCTCTTATGCTCGCATCCAAATCATTTACGTAAATGACAAAAAATAGAGGACCTAGCACGGATCCTTGTGGCAGTCCACTGGTCACAGGCCTCCAGTCTGAAAAACAACCCTCCACCATCACCCTCTGTCTTCTACCTTTGAGCCAGTTCTGTATCCAAATGGCTAGTTCTCCCTGTATTCCGTGAGATCTAACCTTGCTAATCAGTCTCCCATGTCGAACGCCTTACTGAAATCCATATAGATCACATCTACTGCTCTGCCCTCATCAATCGTCTTTGTTACTTATTAAAAAAACTCAATCAAGTTTGTGAGACATGATTTCCCACGCACAAAGCCATGTTGACTATCCCTAATCAGTCCTTTGATTAGCTCAGATGCGTGGTGCTAAGAATGCCAACATGATCAGTTCAATACTGACCATGCCTGATGGCTTCCAACTGAGAATTTAATGATGTGTATTTTAGGGTCCTGTTGTGCCATAATGGCGGTGTCCCTATCCCTGGACAGGGAGCCCTGGCTTCAAGTTCCACCTGCTTCAAGGATGTGTAATTGCATCTCCGCACATGTTGATTAGAAAAGAGCCATACCAGTCTGAGCATTAACTCTGCTTCTCTCTCCACAGACATTGCCACACCTGTGGTGTTCCTGTGTGTTTGTTTCAGCTTTCCACAATCCACAGTATTATGCATTCTATATACAGGATATTCTCCTATAACGCGCTTTTCATTAATGCAAATTCGCTATAACATGATTGGTGAATTGGGGACACTGTTTCTAAAGTGCAAACTTTTAAAGCGTGTATTGGTTAGTTATAAAGCGGTTCTGGCATCATTAGTTTAAACGGCACTGGTATTACGCGATTTTCTTATAACACAGGGTTGCATGATAATAGAACTACCGCATTATAGCAGAACTGAGTGTATAATATATGTTAAATCTTTATTTAAATTACCGTGAACTAAATTAAAATCATTGCATGTGGAGTTAAACAAGCCAAATTTATTTGTTGTATACTGTGCTAATATCAAATGAGAGAGAGAGGGGGGTGCAGCCAAAATGATAAATATGACGCAACAACTTAAGTGCCAGTTAGTTGAATATTGCCAAATACAATAATTGCAATGTAAAGCTGTATATTTCCATGTGAAGCTGCATAATATCCAAACCATATTTGGAGGATTCACATCACAGTCAATATTTCCTTCACAATTCACGGAACAACTTTGATGGTGAATGGGCTACAGGTGAGGATCGCAACAATATGTATTTCCATGCTGCCTTTATCATGCCAAAGTATCCCATGTAACTCAAACACGCAAATGCATTGAGATCAAAGTACTTCTTTAATTTCAGTGCAAAGACTGGCACAAAATAGGAGTACCATGTGGGATTTTGAACGTCTGATGGTATTTTCCGATCTAACTTTTATAATTCCAGTCCCATAGGAATTCAGCTAAATTAGGCTCAGAAGTGCAATGACTTCATCCATGTCAGACTTTTTATAGACATTAAGAATTGAAGCCAGAAGTTTAAAACGAAACTGTTTTGATTTAGTTGGTGCTTTGAAGTGCTACCTTTTTTTTAATCTGTGAGAGTTTGAAGAATTTTAATTGAATATTTTGCTCATAATTTGTAAATTTTGGAGGTGGGTGTGGGACCAAATTGACAGTAATAAAAGGATTAATTGTGACTCTGCTTAGAAAGTAATACTGCTTAATCCTTTACTTCCTAGGGCTTTTGAGGCCAACTTCATCTTAATTTACCACGTGTTGTCGTTCTCATCCCACCCTACTGCCTTAAAGTCTCGTCACTCAGTCTCAAATCTCAACTTTGCAGACAAACACTACTGCAGAGTTCAGCACCTGAAGAAATGCTTGCTAACTCTTATTTCATCTCAGCACAATACAAAGGTCTAGAACTTCATTGGCATTGCATTTCAATTCACAGGCATAAAACTGGTGCCTAAATCTGTCAGGTGGTTTGCATGTACACATTACGCTATCTTGTGAAGAGTTCAGTCTAGCAGTCCAAGGTCTTCACCTAAAACAGAAGTTAGCCCTTACAAGTCTGTCTGTCACAGGTTATGTTCACCTTACCAAGAGTTGGTGTGGTCTTATATGTATCCCTGTAACAGCTTCGTGGAGGTGACTCCTAAAAAGTTATGTTTTTGCAAAACAATTTTTAACAAAAATGCCCCTCCAAGCGCTGCAGACTATCATCAGTCCTTGCTTGACCCACTTCTGATTGAGTGCCTTTGTTCCCCATCTTCCTCCTATCTCCCATGACCTACTCACTGCTGCTGCCACCATGATGCCTTGTCTGTCTAATTTTTAATCGAACTTGAGATCTGAATTTGGATTGAGCTTCCAGCTGACCAGCACTTGATTTCTCTCCAGAAAGAGATTACTAGCAGCTACCTAATCTTGCTCTTTGTACGTGATCAAAGTTAAAATGAATATCAACATAATTGGAATGAGGACGACAATTTCCGACTTCTAAATCACAAAAGCAAAATGTGTCATGTTTACTTTTTAACCAATCAAATTCACTTTTCAGATTTGTAGTAGCTCTGCTACACTTCTGATACAACATATCAGTTTTGAGTACTACAACATACGCTTGTTGAAACTGGGCTTTTCAAGTCTGAATTGTAAACATCTTTCTTCCTCTGTTTCCAGCTCCTGTTTATTGAGTGACATGTTTTGCCAGCAAGTAGGTGATAGAAAGTTTGCTGTTACATTTACATTCCATTTAACATTCAACACACTTAAAATATTCCAAAAATAATCCAATTTTCCCTTTCTGCCCTTGATGCCTCTGACTTTGCTCTCCTGTGTGACTTTGTTTCTTGAAGAGAAAAGATTCCACTCTCTTCTGATCTAAAAGGTGACCAGAGAAAGTTCTTAGTGTTGCTCCTGTGTGTGGAAGGGACAGAATGATGATGAGCTTTTTTTTTCAATCTTTGGCTGTTTCTCCCTTGTGCTTACTACTGAGAGACTTGCTAGTGGGACAGAGTGGAGGAGGAGGTTACCAGAGGGCTTTTGGAATAGAAGAGGCTGTGAGAGGTGTGGAGTGGATGAAAGACTGAGAAGTAGTCTGTAAGAAGTGTGGATTGTGGGAGAAGGGCTGGAGGAAGAAGGAGACTGCAAGGGGAATGGGTAGAAGGCAAATGTGTGGGAGATTATGAGGTAGGTGACCGAAGCTGCAAGAGTGGGAAGGGAAGACTGCATAGGAGAGGGAACAGTTTTAAATATGTGCTCAATCTGTTAGCCAGGATAACTCAGACTCAGCATGGGTAGAGATATCCTTGTAAATAAATATGGAATCCTTAACTCAAGGTGGCATATGTTAGGAATTACAGTATGAGGAGTAATATAATTGCTATTGTAATGAACACTGACCCTATTGCTATTTGAGATTGAGATCTCAGATTTAGTAAAATGGGTAGTAAAATCTTCCAGCTTTTTGTATTTAAGATGGAATGACATTAGCTGTGACCTCACCAATCTATGGAATGATGATGTTTAGGATGATGTCCTTTCTGCACAGACGTGTTTTGGGGAAACAAACCCTGTTAATTTATGTCCTGTGGTGTATTCCTTGTGTGTTGGGTCTTTAAGTTGGATGGAAGATTGATAATTGTGAAAGATGTTGAAGATTTGTTTTCATTCTTCTTCTGTAAGAATCCAAATACCTCCTATCAACACAGATACAGATGATATTGCCACTATGTGATGGTTGCACCTAATAAGTGAGTTAGTAGAATTGAAAAAGAAACTTTGAAAACCAAATAGGCAGCCCCCGCAAAAAAAGATAATTGCCCTCGGGGAGGGATTTCCATTGACTCTCTAGTGGGCTGGCTGAAAAGTAAGAAATCCAGGATCAGCAGTTGGAATTCATGCCAGACAACAGAGTGAGGACTTGTGAAAGGACATAAGGTGGGGAACACATTTGTCTTCCTGTACAGTCTCCATGTTGCAATAAGACTTCCCACTCTAGGTTTGTAATGTGGAGTACTGTCTTCTGAAAGGGATGCAGATGTGCCTGTTTCCCTCTGATTCTGCTCTGCCACCTCTTACTCTTTGTTGCATCCTGACATTCACATCTGGCTTGGTATTGTAAAGGTGTGCAGCCCAGTGACGAGGATTCTATTTGTTCTGCTGCATTGCACCAGTGAGCTAAGGAGCAGAAACTGGATTCTGTTGGCATCTCCCCTTTTACCTCTGCATGAATCTTACCTTAGCAGGTCTGTTGCTAGATTTTAATGTCTGGACCTTTTCAGTTGCATCCCCACTGATGATTAATATCATCACTGAGGCAAACTTCTATTTTTTTTTATCCCCAATTGGTTTTATAGCGGAAAAGAAGTTGATCTTCTCTGTGGAAGCAATAAATTTATTTTTGATCTGATCCTGCAATGTGTTGAAACCAGGCAAGGAGCCCGATTGAAAAATCGAACATGCAGCCATTAGGGAAGCCATTCAGTCAATCTGAATTTACCTGACACTGGGCGCTCTGCTACAGAAGTCTCCTTGAGTTACCATGTGTTTAGTCAGTTCTGCTGCTGTACTGTTTGATGATCAGTAACACTGCATAGATCAGGCTAATCAAATGGAATGTTAATGTTCATATATGGCTTTCCACTGAAAATTTTTGGGGTCCTGAACCACTGGAAAGTTTTGAGTTTGTCTTCAATCTGACAAGATCCATTGCCACTTTCTCCCTCTTCTGCCCTCTGATTCTCTCTCTGCACAGCCCTCGAACTATGTACCTCATTCCCCTGATAAGAATAGAAAATGTTGGGAACCTTCAGCAAGCCAGGCACCATCTGTGGATAAAGAAACGATAAATGATTCAGGTCAATGACTTGTCATCAGATAAAGTCTGAACTGCTGAATCTTGTTCGCATTTTCTGTTTTTATTTCAGATTTTCAGTGTCAGCAGTATGTTGCTTTGAGACCTAGAGCTCTGCCAGGAGAAAAGGTTGCCAATTGCTCGACAAATTGACTTGGATTGACTCTCAACATTGTCGTGGAAAAATAAATGGGGAACCATAGTATGAGTATTACCATGAGTAATTCAGAAAAAATGCAAGGCTTGTGCATATTCTTTTTGTTTGCAGAGAATGAACATTTTACCTTTTCTATTAAATGTCAATGAGCTATGGTGTGAGCTCAACTGATCACCTTAAATTGGTTGTTACTGTGGCTATTAGAACAGTCAGGAAGGGTTAGCAAGTGCTGTCCAATTGCCTAATCACATCTAATGACCGTAATCTTTTGTGTTTTGTAAATGTATGCTGGTTGGATGTGGTCTATACTCTGCTTGCTTTGCACAGCTCTTGCCTTTATTTGTCAGTCTTTCTCTGAAGACAATGTTTTCAGACTGGATTTTATCTGAGTCTGCTGCGAATTCTGGATGCCTTACTGGTTCTGCACTCAGAGGCTGCACCCAGAATACTGTGTGCAGTTTTGATCCCCATATCTAAGAAAAGATCACATGGTATTGGAGGGAGTCCGTAAGTGATGCACTAGACCTGGGATGAAGGGATCGACTTATCGAGAATAACTAAATAGTACAGGCTTTAGAAGAATGAGGGGTGAACTTACTCAAATAAAGAAGGTTCTGAGCGCTTTGACAGCAGTTGTGAAGATGTTTTCAGTGGTAAGGAAATCTTGAACAAGGAGGCATGGTTGCAGGGTAGAGGGACACGCTTTTAAGACTCCGATGCAATGGAATTTCTTCCCAGAGGTTAGTGAATGTCTGGAATCCTTTACCTCAAGGAGATGTCGATGTTAAGTTACTGAAAACAGGAGGCTGGTAGAATTGTGCAAATATAAGGGAATTTATGACTGAGGATTTGAGGCCTAGGGTGGATCATAGTGAACACTAGGGCATACCTGAGGGGCCATATGCTGTACTCCTGCTCCTATTTCTTATGTTCTTATGAACTTGAGTGCATCACCAAAGAAATAATTTAGTTAGAATGAACTCCGAGCCCCTGAAAAGCTACTCCCTCCCCAATATCACAGGAAGAACGCTCAGACAAAAAGAATTTGACCCTTTGCTCAGGATCCAATACAACGCTGAGGTGTGAAGTGTGGTTCAGTTTACAAATTATATTCATTTGACCCTGAAGCAATTTGATCATTCTTCTTTTTGGGTAGTTGTTTTACAGCAGCACACGTGCAGTTTACCGCTCATCGAGTTTAATTAGTAGTCATGAGAGGTGGTAAACGCTTAAGAGCAATAAACTAGAATTTGATCACCAAAAACCTGTTCAATATTTTGGTTCTTGTTTCATGCAGTAGACTTACTCAGACAGTTGTTTGTGCGTACCTAACTGTTAAACACTCGGGGAACTCGAAATAAATTTTAAAAATAAAAAGTCTTATGTAATTAAGTGTTTGACAGATTTGAGTTCTTGTATGCGAATGAAGCATTAATTCAAATTGCCAGACAGTTTGATGACTTTGGCTGTCATGTTCCATGACAGAATTATAGCTGTAGAGGTCAGTCTCGATCAGAATGTATCTGTTTCCTCTTTGCTACCTCAGGAAAGTAATGTTTTTGAAACCCACAGCTAGCGGATGGCATTTGGACTGGGCAACCAACTGTGAATCCAAGCTGCAGTAAGGGCTTCCCTTCAAGATGTTGCCAACAGGCAGCTGGTATTTCTCAATTGTGACATTAGTACCTCTTGGGATTAAAGCTTTATATAGAGGAGACACTGAGGTTCTGCGAATTCCTTTTATGTTTACTTAAATGTTGAAGGAATAGTATTTGTTGTCCACTTCTATTCCTAATTGTGCAACTTTATTTGGAAAGTGGCTCACTGCCTTTTGCGAGTTTTGTGCAAGTGTGTATCCTGCCCTTAGTTCAGAAGTGGGTAGATGGCACACCCACGTTCACTTGGACATACACAGCAACATCCTGATTCAAGAGTCACCTTTGACTGTTATGTTTGTATTTTTCACCACCACCCGCACACTCCAGTTTACTTATTCAGCATGTTTTGATGTGCCTGTGATTGACACAATAAATGTACCATTTTGCTTATTACTGATATGATGTGACAAATTTGACATTGCTTTCATCTCTCTATCCCCTTGCTGCTGTAAGCTTAGTGGGTTCAGTGAGATTTATTTTTATGTTTCTCTTTTTGGAAATCCAAATAAGGAGCTAAAGTGCGAAGCAATGTTTTAAAAAGATTTATGAGCTGCAAGTTAAAAAGCCTGACAGAGATAATCTGCTGTAAAACTGTAACCAGTATTGAAGTGGTGATGAGATGGCTACCATTTAGAGCTTTTCATTTCACTCACTGAACTGCTTTTCGTTAGAGTTATACGAAACGAGGAATTAAGAGGTCTAAAAGAGGTCATGAAATATCTTTTGCAAACAGGGTAAAGGAAAACCCAAAGCCTTTTATTCATATATAAGGAGCTAGAGGGTAACTAGGGAAAGGGTTGGCCCTCTCAAGGACAAAGGAGGAAAATTATGCATGGGGTCAGAGAAAATGGGTGATATTCTGAATGAGTACTTTGCATCGTTATTCACTGAGGAGAGGGACATGATGGATGTTGAAGTTAGGGATAGATGTTTAATTACTCTAGGGCAAGTCATCATAAGGAAGGAGGAGGTGTTAGGTATTCTAAAAGGCATTAAGGAGGACAAGTCCCCAGGTCTGAATGGGATCTTTCCCAGGTTACTGTGGGAAGCGAGGGAGGAAATAGCTGGGGCCTTATATCTTTGCAGCATATTTGAAAATGGGTGAGGTTCCGGAGGACTGGAAAATGGCTATTGTTGTTGCCGTTGTTTAAGAAGGGTAGCAGGGCTAATCCAGGTAATTATAGACCAGTGAGCATGACATCAGTGGTACTGAAGTTGCTGGAGAAGATACTGAGGGATAGAATTTATTCCCATTTGGAAGAAAATGGGTTTATCAGTGACAGGCTACATGCTTTTTTACAGGGCAGGTCATGTCTTACCAACTTAATAGAATTCTTTTGAGGAAGTGACAAAGTTGATTGATGAGGAAAGGGCTGTGGCTGTCATATGCATGGTTTTCAGTAAGGCGTTTGATAAGATTCCCCATGGTAGGCTGATTGAGAAGGTGAAGTTGCATGGGCTCTGAGGTGTATGAGTTAGATGGATAAAGAACTGGTTGGGCAACAAGAGACAGAAGTATTGAAAGGGAGTCTCTCAAAATGGAGAACTATGACCAGTGATGTTCCGCTGGGATCCGTGCTGGGACCACTGTTGTTTGTGATAAACATAAATGATCTGGAGGTAGGTATATATGGTCTAATCAGCAAGTTTGCAGATTGGACTTAGATTGGTGGAGTAGCAGATAGTGGAGGGCAATGTCAGAGAACGCAGCAGAATATAGATAAATTGGAGAGTTGGGCAGAGAAATGGCAGATGGAGTTCAATCTGGGCAAATACGAGGTTATGCATTTTGGAAGATCCAATTCAAAAGCGAACTATACAGTAAATGGAAAAGCCTTGGGGAAAGTTGATGCACAGAGAGATCTGGGTCCGTCGTACCCTGAAGGTGGCAACGCAGGTCGATAGTGATCAAGAAGGCAAATGACATGCTTTCCTTCATCAGACAGGGTATTGAGTACAAGAGTTGGCAGGTTACAGTTGTATAAGACTTTGGTTTGGCCAATTTAGAATACTGCATACAGTTCTGGTTCCTACATTACCAAAAGGATATGGGTGCTTTGAAGAAGGTGCATAAGAGGTTCACCAGGATGTTGCCTGGTATGGAGGGTGTTAGCTATGAAAAGAGGTTGAGTAGATTAGGATTATTTTTATTAGAAAGACGGAGGTTAATGGGGGACTTGATTGAGGTCTACAAAATCATGAGAGGTAGAGACAGGGTGGATCGCAAGAAGCTTTTTCCCCAGAGTAAGGGACTCAATTTCAAGGTGAGAGGGGAAAGGTTTAAGGGAGATATGTGTGGAAAGTTCATTATGCAGAGGGTGCTGGGTGCCTGGAATGCGTTGCCAGCGAGGTGGTAGAGACTGGTACGGTAGCATCATTTTAAGATGTATCTAGACAGATACATGAATGGGCAGGGAGTAGAGGGATGCAGATCCTTAGAAAACAGGCGACAGATTTAGCTGGAGGATTTGGATCAGCGCAGGTTTGGAGGGCCGAAGGGTTATTCCTGTGCTGTAATTTTGTTCTTTATTCTATATGATTTTGGAAAATATATTTTAAAGGTAATAGAGCCCAAGGTTGGCATGGGGCTCCAATGAAGTAAAGGCCCTCAGTGCCCAGTTTGTTAAGAATTGTTTTTGATTTAATACGTCAAGACAATGATAATCTTTTCTCAAATTGCGGGCAGCCAGATGACAAATATTTTAAAATAATTGTCAAAGAAACCAGAAGCACATGAGATTTTGTTTTTGTCCAGTGAGTTTTTATGATCTGAGTGGTTAGTAAAAAAAGATTCAATAGTAACATTTCAAGATGAATTTGGATAACTGCTTTGAAGAATTTTCCGACCAACACCATGTTTTTGTAGCTGGGGTCGCCTATTAGGATTAACATGGTGACTTCTCCAAAAGGACTCACTGTGGATTCCAATGCCATTGTCTCAGCATAAGTGAGATGTGAGTCCCGAACCTATTGAGTCCTTGCATGCTCACTGGTTCTGTAAGAGATGCTTTGACCACTTGCACCAGAAATGAGAGCACCTCTCAACCAGACATCGCTTGGCTGGTGCTGAGAAGGACAGTACCTGTGAGATCCATCATGTACGCCCAGTCAATCTGCGTCACCACACACCATCCTCAAAGCAGCTGCTGGGGAGAGGCTGGCGGGGGCAGGACTCTGTGCTCTGCTGGCTGTTCCCTGGACTGGCTGTGCACTGAGACAAGCATTGACTGTACCTGGAGAACTATCAACTCAGTGAAACATGTGCTTTGGTCTGCCCAAAACTTGTTGGTCTTCCAAAACAAGGAATTGACCTGAGTGTTGCAGACTGGCATATTCCAAGGTCTCAGACCATGTGCTGAGGGATGCAGTAGAGCTTGGGGCAGCTGCCTCTAAGGCCAACTGGGGAAAGACCATTGTCTGAGGTCTTCCTGCTGAAGGTAAATGGGAGTCTGTTCAGTTATTGCCGCCCCCCACCCTCCCCATACCTGAAATGCATGTAAATAAAGAATATGTAAGAGAGATTTGTAATTTATTTGGATAGAGTCGAACTCCAATGTTTCTTTGTTTCCTTGATATGTTTCTGCACAGAACCAGACTGTGTTTGTGACTGTATATATATAAAGATATTTTTATGAATAAAACATATTTTTGAAATTCAAAAAACAAGCCTCTCACCAAGCCACTGCTGACGTCTGAGTCAGATGGCTGTGAGCTCAAGATCTATTCCCGGCTTTTGAGTGCATAATCTTCGATTGACGTTCTGAATCTAATGGTTGCTGCATTATTCAGATGTACATTATTTTGGCTGAGACTTTAAACTAAGGCACCATTTGTCCTGTACAGCGGATGCAAAAGATCCCAAGAATTATGTTGACCCTACTGTGAATCTTCTTGCAAGGATGCCTGCCTTGAAGAGGTTTTCCTCCTCTCTCTACAAGAATCTCAGGAGTCCCTCTCCCACTGCACCTCCCAGGTCATTTCCTCCTACCTGCCTATCTCCTTTTCCACCTATCCACTCCACCCTCTCCTCCCTGACCTATCACCTTCATCCCCTCCCCCACTCACTCATTGTACTCAATGCTACTTTCTCCCCACCCCCACTCTCCTCTAACTTATCTCTCCATGCTTCAGGCTCACTGCCTTTATTCCTGATGAAGGGCTTTTGCCTGAAACGTCGATTTCGAAGCTCCTTGGATGCTGCCTGAACTGCTGTGCTCTTCCAGCACCACTAATCCAGAATTATGTTGATGAGGAGCAATCAAGTTTTCCTTCGTGCCTTGGCCAATGTTTAAGGAATCCCAACAGTGTGGAAAGAGGCCATTCGGCCCATCAAGTTTGCATCCACACTCCAAAGAGCATCCCACCCTGATCCACGTCCCTCACTCTGGCCTCATAATTACCATGACTAACCCACCTAACCTCCAGATCTCTGGACACTATGGGGCAAATTAGCATGGCCAATCCACCTGCGCATTTTTGAACAGTGGGAGGAAACCAGACCACCTGACAGAAACCCATGCAGACATGGAGAACATGAAAACTCCACACAGTCACCCAAGGTTGGACTTGAACCCAGGTCTCTGGCACTGTGAGGCAACAGTGTTAATCACTGTGCCACTGTACTGCCCTAACCTGTAACCTATAGGTTATTTCTGTAACCACTATCACTAAAGACAGATTGATTGGTCACTATCTCAGAGATTGAGGGGACTTGCTTTGAATGAATTGTCTGCCATATTTCCTACATTACAACAATCCATACCCTTTAAAATGTTGTCTTGGTTGGATGTTGAACACTCTGAGATATTCTGAAATCACGGATATTCTCTTTAGATTAATGCTTTTATGGTGGTTACAGAGTGCACAAGGAAAACATAGTGAACTTTGCAGAGACTCTTGATATGCGGAATTTCAAATGATATATAGCCTAGCTTCAGTTTTGATGTAAATTTTGATTTGTTCATGCTTTGTGTGATTGAATCTGTCCTGGGAAAATGGAATATGTCATAGTGAAACGTATAATGGGATATTTACTAGATGAGTATTCCATCTGTTGGATATTTATAATTGCCATAGAATGATTCCATATTGATTTTGGAACAACCTAACAATAAGAGCCAGGAACTTAACAGCTTCAGCACAGCAGGAATCAATCAGATTGATCAACTCTAGAACTGGTGGTTGGCAGAAAATTCAAACTAGCTATGAAACTTTACAGCAAGTTACTGATAGTGACTTGTCGATATTGAGGGTATGACCTTATCCAGTGTTGGCACTGTAATCAAGAAAGTGCCCACTCTCTCGTTCTGCAGCTTTGTTAGAGACGGTCTGTCTCTGACTGTCTTCAGAATGCAACAGAATGATTTGGCAGTTGTGGACCATATGATTTAATGGCTATGCAGCCTTGATTTGTGGCCAGTATTGCGTGCTGGAATTGCTTGATGTCAGAGCCATCTCCCAGCTGTGTAAATTTGTTCTGTGTCACAGTATTTACTGTGATTGATCAGTTATTTTACTTCTTGAATAAGATTGTAAAAATAGGAGTTGGATTAAACTTTTCGGTTCCTTGAGACTGCTCTGCCATTCTGTAAAACTATAGCTGATCTGTTAATGATGTTATGGAAGAACAGTAACAACTTAAACAAGGCTGGAATCACATTGGATTGCTTCACATATTTTGCTTGATCTTTAGAGAGAGCTGCTTATTTTTTGTTGATTTTCTTTCCTCCTCTCTTTTAAATGCTAACTTGGGTTGCTCATACAACATGGCAGCCCTTGTGTAATGTTCCCAAATAGCCTTCCATCAGTTTAGAGCATATATGGTGGGTGCAACCCTGATATGAGAACATTAGGAAGTTAATATGGTAACAACAAGATAGCTTCTTTAACTGAGGGAAGTTGTATCCAGGGACTTCCCAGAGACCTCATTGAACAAAAACATTGACAACAAACCAAATAAGGAGTAACTAGAAGAGATGACTAATAGCTTTGTTGGTTACTCTAAGTAATGTCTTCAAGAAGGAAAGCAAGGCAGAAAAGAATTTCATCGCTTGACCAGAAACAACTTTTAAAAAATATTCATTCACAGGATGTGGGTGTCGTTGGCTAGGCTAGCATTTATTTCCTATCCCTAATTGTCCAGAGGGCAGTTAAGCATGGTTCTGGGGCCACATGTAGGCCAGACCTCTGTAAGGTAGGCAGTTATGTTCCCTAAAGGATATTGGGTTTTTCCAACAATCACTAACAGTTTCATGGTCATCATTAGACTGTTAATTCTCTATATATTGAATTCAGACTCCACCATCTGTCATGGCAGGATTTGAATCTAGGACCCCAGAACATTAGCTGGGTTTGTGCATTAGCAACACCATCACGTTCTCCATGGTTCTGGGATCACACTCTCGAAAGGATGTGAATCTATTGGAGACTGCGGAAGAGATTGATAAAAATGGTTCCATGAATGGGAAATTTCAGTTCTGAGGATAAATCGAATAGATTGGAATTATTCTCCTTGGATAGAAAAAGGCTAAGAGGAGATCTGATTGTAATTTGCAAAATCATAAGAGATCTGATTAGAGTAGGTGGGGAGAACATTATTCCTCTTGTAAGAGGATTGATAAATGAGAGCACACAGTTTGAAACTGGTTTGTACGGTGACTCAGTGGTTAGCATTGCTGCCTTACAGCACCAGGAACCCGGGTTTGATTCTAGCCTTGGGCGACTGTCTGTGTGGAGTTTGCACATTTTCCACGTGTCTGCGTGGGTTTCCTCCGGGTGCTCCGGTTTCCTCCCATAGTCCAAAGATATGCAGGTTATGTGAATTAGCCATGCTAAATTGCCCTTTATGTTTAGGGATGTGTAGGTTAGGTGCATTAGTTAGGGGTACATAGGCTCGGGGAATGGCTCTGGGTGGGTTATCCTTCAGAGGGTTGGTGTAGACTTGCTGGGCCGAAGGGCCTGTTTCCACACTGTAAGGATTCTATGATTCTAAATGTAGCAAATGTAATGTTGCAAGCAACCTTTTCACATGATGAGTGAAAATGTACTGCCTACAAGTATGTGGAATCAATTCAAGAAGGCATTAAATGATAGTGAACAGACAGAATATGCAATGGTCGGGGGAAAAGTCAGAGAGTAGCACTGAATTATCATGCTCACTGGATAGCCAGTGCAGGCACAACAGGCTGAATGGATGCTTTCTTTGCTATAAAATTGTGATCCTGTGATTGGCACCTTAGCAGTAAGGCTCTTGCTGCTAATTATGAAGCAAGTGGAGTTGATCATGTACAAAAGGTCACTGTTTGAGGAGTGCAGGGATTTTGAAGGGTTGTGGGGTTGGAGGAGATGACAGATGAGTGAGGCACCATCATGTAACAGTTTGAAGACCAGAATTCTTGGTCTTCATGAGAATTTCACAATTGATGGATTCCAGTATCTACATGAACCCAGAGATGATAGGTGGGCCAAAGTGAGTCGATGTTAGGATATAAACAGCAAAGACTGGGGTGAGCTTCCATTTTTGTAGGGGTCAAAGTTATGAAGCAGCCAGGAGGGCATGTGCATTATGCCTCAAGTGACAGGGAAAACATGCATGCTCACATCAGCTATCTAGTGCTGCCTGTGACTCAGGTTTAACTGTAGATTTTTGTATGGTCATTGAACCGTTCATTATATCTTGCTACGGGGATGACCAGATTGATGTAGCCAAAATGCTGGTCCATTAAAATGATAGGTCATTCTATGCCCACAGAGATAATATGGACAGATTCACTGCCCAGAGCAGCTCTCTTCAAAAGATTGGCATAACAAATACATTTCTGTAGTGCTTCTGAAATAGGAAAGCATTCCAAAGTGCTTCTCAGGAATTGATTGTCAAAGAGTTTTGACATGGAATCATATCTGGTGATATTGTGCTAAACTCTTGGCACTGGGTGTAGAATTTAAAGAATGATTTTATGTGAGGTTGGAGATAATGTTGGATATGGGCTGCAGAGTCTTGTGTGAGATCAAGTCTGCGGAGGGTTCAAGGTGAGAGACTTACCAAGTGAGCACTGGTCACAAGTACATGGGAGATATAGGTGCAGACCGTGCCACTGAGTAGCCCATTGACTCTGCTCCAGAATTTCATATGATAACAGCTGATTTTGTAAGCTCTAATTTTTATCTCTCTCTCTCTCTTTCCCTCCCTCTCCCTGTCTCTCTCTGTGTTCACCACCCCCACCCTGCTCCCTCAAGTCCTTTGATTCCCTGTGAAATAAAAAATCTGCCTATCCCAACCTTGAACATATTCAACAATGGGGCAATGTTTTCCTGGTGTAAAGCATTGAGGGGAGGTCCTGAGACCCGAAACCTTAACTCTGATTTCTCTTAACTCAGATGCTGCCAGATTTGCCGAGCTTTTCCAGCAATTTCGATTTTTGTTTCTGATTTACAGCTTCCGCAGTACATTTAATTTTAATTTCGAGGGGGGGAATGGCCTAATATTATTAGCACTGGACTGTTAATTCAGAAACCCAGGTAATGTTCTGGGGAACTGGATTTGAATCCCACCAGCTGGTAGAATTTGAATTTAATAAAAATCTGGAGCTAAGAGACTAATGATGACCACCAGGTAATGTTCTGGGGAACTGGATTTGAATCCCACCAGCTGGTAGAATTTGAATTTAATAAAAATCTGGAGCTAAGAGACTAATGATGACCAATAATCCATTGTTGATTGTTGGAAAATCCCATCTGGTTCACTAATGCCCTTTTGGGAAAGAAACTACCATTCATATCTGGGCTCCAACTTACATGTGACTCCAGCCCCACAGCAATGTGGTTGATTGCTGTCTGATCAGTTAGGGGTGGGCTATAAATGCTGGGATAGTCAGTGACCCCATCATCCTGTGAATGAATTTTAAAAATTTCCAAAGAGTTAAACCTTTTGAGTTAAATAATGTCTGCTGACTAGCCAGTTTAGGCCCTTAGCAGTGAAGATGTTTCCTTTATAATGATATGACTTTCCATCCAGTGGTCACACAGAGATTGAGATAATAGAGATCCAGCATTGACATCAATGAGGTAGAGGAAGAGATGATGCCTGGAGAGTGGTGATTCTGACGTTGGTGGGTATGGCACAGGTGGTGGTGTTGTGGCGGGCGGTAATGCAGGTGTCGTTGGTGAGCTGGCTCAGGACCTGTGGGGGAACAAGGATGGACTCTCAGCTAAACCGCTTTATTTTGTCTTTTTGTTTCTAATCTATTCAAAATGGCCCCAGATTGCGGTAACAGTTGAAGCTTTTCACTGTAATTTACTGTATTATTCACAGTAAAATACAAGTGACAGTAAATCATCGTGTATTCATTCCAACATGAGTTATGGGCAGAGCTTAAAATGCATTGATGTGAGCCAAGCCCATTTGCCTTTCTGTTCTATTCTACCTTTGTTCTTTGTTCTCTGCCAGTATTTTTAAAAACCAAATGATTGAAAGACATGATAATTAACAGTGTTCGGTTTAGTTTGCTGTTTAAATCTATTGAGATATAATGCAAATTGGCAAAGTTTGTGTAACTTAGTAGAACCGATTTCTTGAAGTTAATAAGTAAGACTGATGCTAAAGAGCTGCATGATTCAAACTGACTTGAATTGATACACGTGCTGAGGTGGTCTAGATTAATGAATTAATTCCCATTGACGTCAGTCTCTCTCTTCTAATACTTTGGATTAGGGGATTTTATAACACAGGTTCATGATGTCATCATGCATTAAGGTGAAAGGAATTTCATTGTAATTTAAATGAACAGGTCCATGGGGAGGGAGTGAAGGGGAAAAATAGTTATTAAAAAGAATGGGAGATTATGAAATTAGAATGCTCCAATCTCAAACATTTCTCATTAGTGCCTCCAGAACAGTTAACATCTTGCTCCAAAATCAGTGACAGTATTATAAGTCCATTCCAATGCTGTTTATATTTGCTTCGATTTTGAATGCGTTTTTGCAAATGCCAACTTGTTGTCTATCTTCGAATGATTTGAGTTCTACCTGACCAGTTTCCTCATTCATGCTGTGCTAGCATGTGTACAGTTGTTGCTGAGTGCTCCAGTAAAATGTAAACACACAAGAAGGAATGCTGAAATAAACTGATTTACAGATCCAGATATTGAGAAAAGTGACCTTTTACAGTTGAAGGCATTTCTTGAACCGTGTTTGTCCAACAAAGGCACAAAACTAAAGAGGCTACACCTCTTGAATTTTGCGGTTTGTGGAGGATCCACAGAAATTGATTTGCTCTATGTTGTATGGTTTTAAGCTGCAGTTCTACACTCACATGCAGAGGCAGCCTCAGTATTATAGTTGAAAATGCTTTTCTTGGCTACAGTATACTAATGTTGAAGCACTTAACCATTTGACCTAGTTTGCCAAAAGGCTGCACTTACAGTTGGCAGGAGAAAGTGAGGATTGCAGATGCTGGAGATCAGAGTTGAAGAGTGTGGTGCTGGAAACGTACAGCTGGTCAGGCAGCATCTGAGGAACAGGAGAATTGTTGTTTCGAGCATAAGCATAGCCTCGTAATTTTTTTCATGTGTTTTTTCTTCAGACACCTGTCAAATTAATGAGCCATACTACCTACATAAAATCTTCAAGCAGTGTCAGTCACAAGTGAGATGTCAATGCTTTATGTTAAATATCTAGTTTGTACGGTGATTGGACCTTGCTGTGTGCATATGTTGGCAGTGAGGTGATGCATCCTCAAGATGGCTGCTGCAGAGGTCCTGGTTTGATTTTGATTTAGTGCGTTCATTGTGAAGGCCAGCAGGAGTTTGTTTATTCAAGGCTTTATGGAGAGTGAGCCAGCAATGAGAATGAGAGTTGTCGGGGTTACATTGAATGCGTAGATACAAACTAGTTTTGCTGTGCGTTTGGCTGTCAGTTTTCTCATCAGGTTGTCACATGTAGATGGGGAATTATTTCCACATCCCATATTTGCACAATACAGTGAAAATACACAGTGCAATTTTACTGGTGTTCATGTCCATTGAAGAACGCAGGGAAAAGATTATTATTGAAGCTACCTACACTAATTCACACTGTCTCTCAGCTGAAGCATGCTCAGCAAAGTTAATGTTTTATTTCACGCGCCTCTGCATCTGTCACCTACTCCAGCCCTGCAAACCACTCTGAAAACCTTGTGTTCCTCTCATTCTGGGCTCTCGAGCATAATTTAAAGATTTTTGCTCCACCCAATGGGAAGTGGGTCTTTCATGGCGCATGGAGCCTCTTAAAACCTACCTCTTTCTCCAAGCTTTTAGTCACTTTCCTAATATCACTTTGGGCCGCTCAGTGTAACAAAGGAATCATAAAATCACAAAAGTGTGGAAAGAGGCCATTTGAGTCCTTACTGGCCCTCCAAAAGGCAACCCTCCCAAACCTAACACCCTCACCCATCCCTGCGTTTCCCATTGCTAATCCACCTTGCCTACACATCACAGCCAGTTTAACATGGCCAATTCACCTAGCCTGCACACCTTTGGATTATGGGAGAAAACCAAAGCATCCAGTAGAAACCCACACATACATGGGGAAAATTTGCAAACTCCATACACAGTCACCTGAGGCTGGAATTGAACTCATGTCCCTGTTGTTGTGAGGCAGCATTGCTAATAACTGTGCAACCATAATACCCAACAGCATAATGATTCTGAGAAGGCCCTTAGGATGTTTTACTACATTGAAAGTGCTATGTATACACAAATTCTTTTGCTATCAGCTGCATTGATTTATAGTAATGTTGATGTTATCTGAGAAAGCTTTCTGTGGGGGCAAGAAGGAACTTGCAGTGGGATCTCTCGGGGCTAAATGGGAGTGAAAACAGAGGTGCATGGGTACGTAATAGCACACACTGGCCAGTGTGACAATGCCATTCTGCACCAGAGAGCCATTTTTGGGGTGGTCACATTGAGTAGAAAATGGCTACCTGTCCAGGAGTGGTGAGTAGCTGGTTACGTTATTAACAAGTTGACCAAGGCTGTGTTCACAGTGACGTTGTGTGGCAGCAGTGACCACTTTTCAATTTAAAACTTTTACTGGTGCTAAAAATGGACCTGAAGATGGAGGTGTCCTCTCTCTCTCTCTGTTTGTCTCTGCCCCTCTCTCTGTCTCTGTCTCTGTTTCTGTGTGTGTGTCTCTCTCTCTCTCTCTCTCTATCTCCAACCCCCCCACCCCCCCCATTGGCAACTTCCCCAGTGCTGCAAGGCCTCCTGTCAATTCATTAAACACACACCGCATCCTCTGCCCTAATACAAAACCAATGTTGGCTGACCACTCCTGACCCTATGCAAGGGTGGGAGCCAGATTTGATTTGGGACCCTGACCCAGGCGCCTGATGTTGCCTGTAAGAGTCAGAGTTTGTTTTTCTGTTAGTCAGGCTATGTTTTTGAGTGGATACTGTTTCAGTAAACAATGGTAACCATTAAGGATTTCTCTTCAACAGAAGTTGGCTCAAGCACCACAAAGTTTTACTTTTATAGCAGTGTGGGAATGTCAAGGTTCACATGTTTGGGCAGCAGTCAGTTTCAGCTGTGCTCCAATGGTTAGCTCTCTGTGTACTCTTATCCTGTATTTAGAGATTGGTGGAGCCACGCTTGTGTTGTTTACCTACATTCAAATCATGGACCTTGAAGTACACTGGCTTCATGGGAGCAGGGCCAATAGGAGCCTTGTTAATGTATAGAATTAGAATTGGAAATAGGTTTGTCACATGTGCTCAAGTAACAAAAGAACTGGATTACAGTGAAAAGTGCACAATGTCACCAGCACATGGTGCCAGCTTAGGTACAAAGTACCTAGGTACAAATCTTAGGTACACAAAATAGAGAAAATGAAGAAAAAACATTACACTATATTACAGATATACATAGTATAAATTAGGGAAATAGGTAATATAGCTAAAAAGATTGACTTTATAACGGTAGGTTCCTGTTGCAGTCCTGCTCCATATTGGACTGATCAGTAAAACCTCGTCCTTTTGAGTAGCTTTGGTTCTTTGGTTTGGTTTGGTTTTTTGATTCCTTGTGTACCTGGAGAGATCTCCTGCGCCCGACCAGGAATACCTGACGACCAGGAATTGTTCCTTCCAGTCTCTGACAATTAAATACTGATGTTGAAAATCCCTGCCAGCTCACCTGTTGGTCAGCAGGCACTGGTTAAAACAATGACTGCAGATGCTAGAAACCAGATTCTGGATTATCGGTGCTGGAAAAGCACAGCAGTTCAGGCAGCATCCGAGGAGCAGTAAAATTGACATTTTGGGCAAAAGCCCTTTTACAGCACCACTAATCCAGCAGGCACTGGGATGGAGAGGGTTCTTGCTGGGATGCCTGCAAAGATGAGTTAAAACCTATTAGAGTCATAGAGATGTACAGCATGGAATCAGATCCTTCGGTCCGACCTGTCCATGCCGACCAGATATCCCAACCCAATCTAGTTCCACCTGCCAGCACACGGCCCATATCCCTCCAAACTCTTCCTATTCATATACTCATCCAAATGCCTCTTAAATGTTGCAATTGTACCAGCCTCCACCACTTCCACTGGCAGCTCATTCCATACACGTACCACCATCTGCGTGAAAAAGTTGCCCCTTAGGTCTCTCTCATATCTTTCCCCTCTCACTCTGAACCTATGCCCTCTAGTTCTGGACTCCCCCACCCCAGGGAAAAGACTTTGCCTATTTATCCTATCCATGCCCCTCATAATTTTGTAAACCTCTCCACTGGTCACAGGCCTCCAATCTGAAAAACAACCCTCTGCCATCACCCTCTGTCTTCTACCTTTGAGCCAGTTCTGTATCCAAATGGCTAGTTCTCCCTGTATTCCGTGAGACCTAACCTTGCTAATCAGTCTCCCATGGGGAACCTTGTTGAACGCCTTACTGAAGTCCATATAGATCACATCTACCGCTCTGCCCTCATCAATTCTACCATTAAAATCGACCAGTGGCTTCTGCCTCTGCTGTAGGATTCAATGGTTCAGTTCAAAATCTTAAGACTCTGTAACCAGTTTTTGGAAATTCACATTCTGGTCTGTCCATCATTCCTGGTTCTTGTAAAGCAAATTACTTGTTTAACAGGGACATCTTTTGGAAATGACAGGCAAAGGAAGGTTATTATGTTGTCCTCTTTGAAACTTGGCAAAACATTTGAAATAAATAAATCCTTAAATATTGATTATTCCTATAAAGCAATCATTCACTTAACTCAATGATTAAAAGGTTAGGGAGGTATATTAAATAAATGAATAGATAACTATTATTTGTAAGACTGGTGAAGTTGCAGCCATGATAAATGTGCTTAGTATCTTTAGTAATTTCCTCCAAGTATTTCTGGCTTTCTATTGACTGAGAAGGTCAACTACTGTCTCAGGTTAAACACCACTAGACACTCTTTAATGAGAGTCAAGATTAAAGTGGTGCTGGAAAAGCACAACAGGTTAGGCAGCATCCGAGGAGCAGGAAAATGTTCCCAGAATGTACGTTTCCAGCACCACTCTAATTTTGACTTGAATCTCCATCATCTGCAGTCCTCAGTTTTGCCTATTCTTTAATGAGAGAGGAGCCATGTGATCCATGAGGACTATGGTAACTTTTATGACACTGTTTGATGCAGATTTTCTTTGCTGTACGCAACAGTTAAGAAACTCTTTCATTGAATAGATTTGTTCCTGATCACTGCTTTGCAACCAATGAAATACTTTCTGAAGTGTTGCCACTGATGGAAATGTGACAGCCAACATGCACGCAGCAAGCTCCTGCAGACAATAATGTCATAACAACGAGGCAATCTGTTATAGCGATGTTGATTGAGAGATAAATGTTGCCAAGGACTTTGGGGATATTTTTGAAGTAGTGCCATGGGATCTTTTCCATCCACTGAAGAGAGCAGATGGAGTCCAGGTTTAATATCTGCTTTAAGAGCTCTAAAAGTGCAGCTTGTCCTTGGTTTGCTGTTTTGGAGCATAAACCTTGATTTTATTTTTGTGTTCAAGTCCTGAAAATCTCTGGATTTTCCTGGCGTAAAGGTTAGAGAGTGGGATCTTCTGAGCCACAGCTGACACACTGAAACACATGTTGTTGATGTATTGTTATGCCATGATGACTGAATAGGTGGTACCTTGTCAGGGAGTGAAGCTGCCAAAAATGTTATCGCTATCTATTCTGATGTCAATACTTTCTTTATTAAATACCTTATCAGCAATGACTTCTTGGAAAATGTTGTCTTTTATCTAATGGGTAACAAATCTTATGTGCACTTGCTTTTGAGGTGAAGTAGATGTGCATCATACAAGACTCAATGCTAAAGATACATATGCACATGATGGACCAATGTTGATCACAGCACAGAAGTATCTGTGAACAAAAAAGAAACGAGTCCCAGTTGGCTCATATCTTCCAGGAAATGAGAAGCATCACTTATTTTCCTTGGCTCTGAGCCTGTCTTTCACAGAATTCTTTCTCAATCTTTTTCCCGATGTGTACATTTATGTTGCACCCTACACCATGAGCTACAGGGCTAAGTGTATTTTTAATTATGAAGGCAGTCTGATTATAAGCTTTTCGAAAGGTGAGCGATCATTGAGATATGTGGAATCCTTTTTAATGATTGAGATAAGGTGCTATAAGGTGGTATTAATAATTCTTGCCAGACATAGAATAATGATAGATAATTTAGCCAGCAAGAGATCCAGGAAGTTACAGCATGTCCACCCATTGTTTTCAAATTGCACAGTTTGAATCATCAAGTGACAGAGAGGGAAATTATTGGAACATAAAGTTTTAAAGTGGCAAGCTTTCTTGGGTTTTTTTTGTTCTGCTTTGCTTTGCGTCTGCATTGCAAAGAGGCAAGGTAAGACATCATGAGGACTGTTCTCCTCACAACCATTGGTACATTATGGGTTTTAAATTGTCCATATGGTCTGCATGGATTTAATACATTGTCGTTAATGCATGTTGGTAAAGATCTTGGATAATGACTAGCCTGTCAGGTGATCATGTGAAGGTGGCTTTCCGTTAAGCTGCATGGTATGTGGGGATGTATCATTGGCTTGGAGCTTCTGAAAAGGCAGCCCAATACATTATGTAACAATTGTAATCTTTAATAGCCCATTGTGTTGTTCCACATGGAAACAAATTTGGTTTGATGACTTCAGCATGGCTTAATGACTTTGTGAAACTATCGCTCCCCGAGTGGTTGGAAATGATGGGAGAATGGTGAACCTTGTAGGTATTCTCCAGTGATCCATTTACTGATTAATGAATTAATTGTTAACTATTAATCTGCACACTGTGATGAAGAAGATGCATATCTGAGCTCCAAAGCACTTAGACCTCTTGGCAGTAACTATGGTCTAGCTTTGAAAAGTAGACCAAACATATTGACAAAGAAAGCCTGAGCAGTGCTGTGATTAAATTTGACTGCATTCCTTATGGAAATAACATTTCTCGGGCCAGCGATTGCACGTAGATTGTTTTGTTTATTAGGAATAAAAATAAGCTGCTTGTGAACTGGATTTCAATCCCATTCTTTCAGGGACAAAAAGATCGATTTGCTTTCAAAGGAATTTCACTTCGATGATGAGATAGAGACAGGGGGTAAATTGGCAGGTGAAGTATAAAGAGTGGTGGAGAGTGCATGCAGTACACAAGGCCCCTTGTCTCTGAAGCTGTGGCCAAGGCTGCTGCAGATTAAACTGAATCTTGAAAAATTGCCATGGAGATAGAAGATGATTTGCTCATCCCAGGGTTGTAGCTTACTGCTGTGCAAGGTGAGCATGCTTGTTGAGACATTGGCTTGTTTTACTAGCTCAGATGATTTTATATGTAACCATAGCCATTCTCTGCGCACTCTTTGCATGAAGAACTGACAATGTGTTGAATCCTAGATGTCCAGTGTTTTTAACAAAATGTGAGCCAGTTGATTCTTCACTCTTCACTAGGCCGTATGAGTATACCTTTGCCTTCAATGAGTGAAGTAGAATAGCAGCAAACCACACCGTGGTGAAATTAAAAAGTTATCCCAACCAACCTCTCTCCAGTACATTATTGTCGGAAATACACCACTTGCTGTGACCTTGAATTGCATAGTTTAGAATGTTCTGTGTGTGTGAGAACTCAGCTGCTATAATACAATCCTTGAATGCTAGGTTAAAGACAGAAAAATTCAGCACATCCCAAGCATGACTTTATCACACATTCTGAAAGCTGCATGCCTTTGTAGTCATCAACTAATGACCACAAAAGGTTTGATTGCTGGTATATTCCTTTTTCCCCTTCCTTCATGGTTGAATTGTAGAAGATAGTACCATTCGGCCCATCATGCCCGCGTTGGTTCTTTGTAATGTCGGTTGAATTAATCCCGCAATCCTGTAAAGGGGGATAAGTCTCATGTACAAGCTCTCTCTCAAACGCTCACATATACACTCCCACACTCACACAAGCACTCTCTCACAAACTTATACTCCTGTACACTCACACTTATACACATACACACTCTCACAGACACTCATACCCCCCTGCACACATATACATAAAAGTTTGTGGGGTGAGTTTGTACTTTCAGAATTACATTTTATTTTGCTTAACAACTGCTTAAACCCATGTAAGATTCTGCAAATCCCTTTTTTAGATTAGAATCAGTCTGAACACTGGGGCAGAGACAGCCTCACACAGGGCACCTCACACCTTCAATAGCCAACATGGCATCTATTGTTAAAGTTCACTTGAGAATGTGACTTTAAGGAAGTTCTGGGATTTACATATAAAAGAACTGAAACCAATATACCCATTCTAAAAGATGAGAGACTTAACAAACAATCCAGGTCTTTTTCAATATATAATTTCAGTCACATCATACTGTAAACTTTTGTCATAAATTCTGTGTCTTATGATCTTATACTCCACAACCACCTGATGAAGGAACAGCACTCTGAAAGCCAGTGCTTCCATATAGACCTGTTGGACTATAACCTGATGTTGTGTGATTTTTAACTTTGTACCTTGAGTTAGTTCTTGGTGTAGTTATTAGCCTTCAGGATTGTTCGGCAAGCTTTGTCCAATTACAGGAACACATCTACCACTGAAGTATACGCATCAGAAAGTGAGGGATGTATACTCTGCACGCTTGTCTATTACAGATAACCAAAGGTACATATCCTAATTTCTGATGTAAAATTCACAAACCCCAGTGGAGAGCTATGAGGGTTTGAAGATCTACATTAAGAGGATTAATAATCAGGACAAAAGGGCTTCAGAGAAAAGAAAACAACCAAGCCTCTGGTTGCTATCCACAGCTCACCATCTAGTTACAAGCTATATGAATATGCGCAAAAAAATGCCAACAATCTTTGTGTCATAGTTACTGATTTCCATTGTAAGAGATTTAAAAAGAAACGATCTGCTTGATACTATTCCAAGATTTTCCATAACATTAAAACATTAAATTGTAGAATTTAAAGGGACACTAATTTCTCAAAATATACTTGTAAAGGAATCCCCTGACATAATGTGAAAGCCATTTTATTGCATGCTTAGATAAATTGAATGGTCCTATTATGTTAATAGAAAGTGGGCAAATGAATTCCAGCTGCATATTGTATTATTCTGAGTCTCTAGAGAAGTCACTGTCATGTGAAAAGTAATGATCCACCAATATTTTCTGGCTGTGGTGAGATAACATAGGCTGATGTCTGATTATAGTTCACTATTTTAAGATTATCTTATGTCACCGCTATCCCGAGTTCTAAAACAGCGGTCTTTCATGAATAATCTGGAATTCACGGGAAATGTTTTTACAAGATATTAATTTGAATGTGGAACCTGATAGTTAAGGTGAATAGCATGAATACTTTTACGGGGAAGCTTGATAAACCCATGATGGAGAAAGGAACGGAAGCTAATACCGATAAGGTTAGATGCATTAGGATGGGAGGAGGCTCATGTGAGGTTTGAATGTTGGCATTGGCCAGATGGTCCGAATGGCATATTTTGATGCTATAGACAGTAGCCAGTAGGACATCTCCTTTCTCTTTCGATCTTTGTTCCTGATCTTCTCTGTTCCTTTTATTGCAAACTCCAGCTTATCAGAGCATCACTATCTGAAACTTCACCTAGGCAAAACACATAGAGTGCACTGAAGCACGTGTAAACTCGTGTAATAGGTCAACACATTGTGATCCCTTTTCACTGTTCAGAATGATGCACATGGAGATGTTGACATTTTTTGTCCCAGAGAGACCTTGTGTACTCAGTCCACCAAAAATGGAGTAACATGTTCAGACATACAGCTGTGGTAACATTTAATTGTACTGCTTATTTGCACTGAATTGTCTGACAATTTTCAGGTCTGTGGTGCTGGCAGTATTCAGTGTCTTGCTGTTGATTTCATGCTTATTTTTAGAGTGTTTTTTCCTAGTCTGGTATGAGAGTTAATCACAGCTCAGGTTTCCTGGGCATTAGTCGGAGAGAGTACAATAACGTTTAAATTAATACAGAATCCTGAAAGCTATGGGGAACTTGATGACATCACTGTTAAAAACTACAAATCAATCTGGTGTATTTTTGCTTGGCCTTTTACAGCTTCTAGTTTTTGTCAGTTGGGATACATCCAGGCTATTTTGATGAATACCTTGCAGCACTTGCAAGATGGCTTTTATTACTGAGAACTTGTAAACTACAGACGATATAGGCAAACAACAATATATCATTGATTCAGAAACAGTGAGGAAATAGGCTGAAAAACTACAATGCAATGGCTCACATAAACTGTGTATGGGTATAAACAGAATAGTTTGCTTTTTATACAACCACTGGAGTGCCAAAGAGTTTTACAGTCAAATCTACTTTTTAGATTTTATACGAAGTTACAAATTTACCTTTTACTTTTACAAAGTATTTTTGGTTGCATTCACTACTGTAATGTATAAAGAAAATGCTGCTGCCCATTTGCACAAAACAGATTCCCAAAGATGGCAATGTGATAATGACCAGGTATTCTCTTACTGTGCTGCCGACTTGAAGAATTGGTATTGGCTAGGGCGTGAGGGATAATTCATTTGTTACTCTTCCAAGTAATGCTGCGGAATCTTTTATACCCAGCTGAGAGCTAATGGGATCTGTGTTTAACATCGTATCCAAATGCCATATTCTGTCCATGCACTCAGTGTCAGGCTAGATTGTGGTGCACAGTCATTTACTCAGACAGATGTGGAATGATATATCCTCAACCAGAGGCAAGTGTGCTATTTAATTGGGCCACTGCTGATGCTGTATACTGTAGATGGATTAGAATTGGAACATTGAAAACCTGGACAAAAAGCTCCATTCTTTATTATGTCACAATGTAGTTGATGCCTGTTCCCAATGTTGGGACCTGTTGCCTGATCTATTTTGCTCTTTCTGCACCAGTGTGCTGTGTAATGCACTCGGCCCAGTTTCACTGACTGCTTTTGTAGATTTATGTCTCGTGTTACAAAACGTGAGGTAAATTACTCAACAACATTTTGTTGTGGAAACATGATTCGTGTGCAGTAAAGGTTATGGTGTTCCACAAACACAACCATGTTATTTGTCATTATGACATTACTGCAACAATGACAACTTGCGTCTGCATTATATCTTTATCATGGGATAAAGATCCTAAGATAGTACAAAGTTGCAAATCAAAGAAGGATGTATTGAGTTTCATTTTGGGTCTTCTCCCCTTGTCCATTTACCATCTGAACCATGGCTCTTCACTAAGTAACAGAAGAAATACAAGGAGACAAAATGCATTCATTTTGTTCACCATTGTGCCTGTTCATTTTAAGCGTGCTCAGCAAAACTCAGGAACTAGGAATGGCCCACTCTGTCATGAACAATGCAATGTATTTTGATCAGTGAATACTTGAAACACACAGCTCTGTGGATGTCTCTTTTTTCTTCTGTCAGTAAATGTCCATTTTAACATCTGCCCTGTGTTGAGTAAGCTTCTTGTCTCTACCGAAGTCTTTGGAACTGGAGTTGTTGGAATTTTATCCGAACGTGGAGGTTCTATTGACAGGAATGTGGTGATCACTGCACCCAATTCAGTGGGCTCCTTAATTCCCAATTGTTAATTAGCATACAAGAGATTCAGGAACAGTGCATGAATTTATACTATATGAAGACTGAAGAACCACAATGGTCTGCCCTAGTTTAGATAACTACTTAGAACTTGTACCATATATTAAGGCCCATTCCTGAGTGATGGTGCAGTTGATTATGATTCTGACTTGGATACCTGTAAACAGTTATGCTTCCGGGCAAGGACAGATGAACTGGCTGCTTTTCATAATTCAACCCCTCTCTCCATTGGTGACAAAGGAACCTTTCCCTCGCAGATATCTTTTCTTAACCTCAGTGTATTTATGTTTTAAAAGGAACCAAGACTTAATCAGGCTTTCTGGTATTCAAGAATGGGTGAGTTTATTAACTACTGAATAGAGAGAAAGTTACTGAGATGCTATGCATGCACGCTTAAAAATGTGAGTAAAAGACCTAACAGTTTAAAAGAAAATGAATCAGTGCTTGGGTTCTGTATGTGTTGTTGATGGAGTGTTGTGGTGGTAATTTGGAGGATATCAATAATGCTGACATTGGTAGTGAAGCAGTTGATTTTGAGATCCTTGGCACTGCAAGTCAACCATCAGGATATTGTCCTGTTTCCTTTTTGATGGAGACTTTATTAGTTTGCTGGGCTTCCAGCATTCTGAACACAACAGAGTCTTTCTCTACTTGCAATGCAGGTGTATCTAAAGCTCTGACCTTCACAATATACTAATCCACATGAACACACAAACAAACACACACTGATGAGGGCGGCAGTTGGTTTGTAATCCCTTAGTTTTATATAATTCTGGAAAAGTAAACATAAATGTGTTTGCAGTTTGGGATATAATTTGCAGCAGATAGCTTTCTGTTGAGAGGGGGAGTAAGCCCCTCACCATTTCTGTAGCTATTGGAGAGCCCAATCTAGATTGCTTTGTATTACATCACTCCATTTGAAGAGATGCTCCTTGAAAATCCCTTGGAACCTTTTCAGATGTGATATTCTGTGTTTCCTCTCACTATTTCCAGACAGCCATGGAATTTACATCCAAAGCCATCTTTTGGCTATATGTCCTCATATTAAAGGAATGTCTGTAAGTAATCCAGAGTAATGATTCCTTGTCATGGTCCATGTGTGCCTATGTCCATGTGTGTTTTGCAGATGGTTCTTCAATTCCAATTCCTACAAGCAAGAAAGTTCATCCTTGCATTCTTTCGATTTGTTATTCTTTCACTTTCTCTCTTCCCCTTCTAAATGCTTTTGGTTCCTCTCCCTATTGCTTTGCTATTATTCATCTCATGACTTGCTTTCCTTTATGCCTGAAAAATTCCCTTGCTTGAATTTGTAGATTTTTGTTTTGTCTGTTACATATCTGAGAGTTCCCCTTTTGAACGCTCTATTCTGCTCACCTTAAGCCCAACTATTTGTTCCAAATAAACCATCTGGATTATGCCATCTTCTAGAATTTCTGAGCTTGTCTTCCAATTAACTGACTATTTATGATCAAGGTGACTTTATGGGCAAATTAGCTGTTGCAGTTACTTACGTAGCATCAGAATGAGCACATTTCAGACTAATTCATTGCTGCATAACAATTTAGGCTGTCCTGAGGTTTGGAGAGACACTAAACAATGCAAATTCTTCCTTTGCATCTTGCCATATCCCGCAGATTTGTGTGTAACAAAGAAACTCAAATTCAAAAATGAATAATAGCAGAATCCTAATTGCAGTTTTTTAGGACTACATTGGGAAAAGTTCCTTAGTAGCGCACACTCCAGGATGTTGCATTTTAGTATTTGGTGTTCAATGTATCATTGCAATGCACTGGCTCTGCCTGCTAGAGATAGGTATCTCATTCACAAGTGATCAATCATGTTCATAGGGAGTTAGCGACATTGTGACAGTGTCCCTGCACTTGTAATCCAGAGATCCAGTGTAATCTTCTGGGGAACATGAGTTCAAAGGTCACTGTGGTAGCTGGTGAAATTAAAATTCAATGCATCAATTCAAATGATCACATCGATAACCATGACCACAAGTTATTATTGTTAGTTTAATGACCCATCTGGTTCATCTAGAGGGAAAATTATATGCTGTCCATACCAGACTTTAGACTCTCCGCAAAGTAGGTGATTGTACCCTGAAATGCTAACCCCATTTGTTAGTGGTTTCTTCGCTTATTGAATGCACACTGGGAAGTGATTTCTTCAATAATTATCAAAACAAGTATCTACAGTTGACCAGGTTCCTCTCTCGACTATGGTACCGGAATCACCAAACTGCGTTAAACCGAGTTTAACCGAGCAAGCAGTAAAATGTGCTGCTTTTGTGCCTTAAATATTTAAAGTAAGCCTAGCAACTTGATGATGTGGAAATTATTGGAAGTGGAATTGGAGAGTTCAGTTTGATCCAGGATGTGCAGATTGAAAATGTGAGAAGGAAGGAACAGGGTACTGAGTTGGATGATCAGCAGTGATCATATTGAATGGCTGAGCAGGCTCAAAGGGACAAATAATCTGCTCCTGCTCCTTTTTTCTATGTTTCTATGGAAAACCTGAAGGATTAAACTTGGGGACAAAATATTGGTAGAGCATTAAGCTTGGAGGACTCTTCTTGCTTGCATTCCTGTCTGATCTTTGCCAGGTCAAGTTATTATAGTTTGTCTAGCACAAGGACATTTTAAATATCAGCCAGAGTTCCCGCTCCTGATTGCCGTCCAGTACACTGTGTGTGAGTGCCCACTTTGGACGAGGGGAGATTCAAGCTAGAGTTTCATAGTCAAACAGGCTGGTTATAATCATTGTCTAAGCTGATGCAGAGCCTGTTGTTTCTTTTGAAGCATAACAGACTGCAGGGTCAGTGTCCGAAAGAGAGTGGAGGGTGAGAACATTCATCTAAAGGTGTGTTATAAGGTTTTATTGCTGCTGTTTAGAAGTTTCCCTGAAGCTGCTGCTCTCCTGAATAATTTCCTAATTACTCATGATGGTGAAGATGCTTCATTGACCTGTAAAGAGATCATTTGAATTTACGGGGAAAGATAATAACAAATATTCACCTAGCTAGCAATGTTCACATCCCACATAGGAATTAGTAAAGAAAGAATTGAGCATCTCAACTGCACTTCCTTCCCTGCCAAAGCAGAACAAAACAAAATATTTGCTTCTGATTCTGCCAGTAGCCACTCTGCATTTTATCTTGTTGTCAAAGATGTTGTCGCTGATAAAGCCGTCACCTTTGCATTATTCACTGGCTGTGGTAATACTCATGAATATCTCATTTACTTTGTTGGTTTGTCACCAATTGAAGGCTACCATCTGTCACTATGACGCACGCAGCATTGCTAATATTTATTTCAGTGCTGTTTCTTTATGACGCGAGGAAACGTTTTTTTAAGCAACAAGAATGTAGAATGCACAGTTTTAGAGTCTGTTAGAGATGGAAGGACTCAGATACTTAATTGAAGAGAAAGTTTGAAGAGCTGGTGGCTGGGTGTGGAGACACATGAGCGGGACAACTGAGTTGTTCTTGCAAAGCACTGTCACAAATACAACAGGATGTGGAGGTGCTGGTGTTGGACTGGGGTGGACAAAGTTAAAACTCACAAGACATCAAGTTATAGTCCAACAGGTTTATTTGGAAGCACTAGCTTTCGGTGCACTACCTGATGAAGGAGCAGAGCTCTGAAAGCTAGTGTTTCTAAATAAACCAGTTGGACTATAACCTGGTGTTGTGTAATTTTTAATTAATATGATAGGCTGAGCAGCTTACTTTATTACTGAGAATCATAAAATGGTTAATCAGAGAAAACTTCTGGACCCTTAAATGGACTATAGTGCAGTCTGATTCCATGATTCAACTGGAAATTTGGTTCACTTTCAAAATAGCTGGAAACATTTAGCTTGGTATCAATTGAATTCTGAGAGCATTCATGGAAAAAATCTACTTGTAGCTATTAGAAAATGCTTTTGAATATGTCTTCCACTGTCAAACACTGGAGTATGTGAACTAATTGTTTTACATTGACTTTGTTGGAGTTAAATTTGAACTGAATGTGTCAACTTTGGATGTGATTAATGCGCTATGTCAGCATTGCTTCTATCATCCCTCTGGGGCTGCAGTAGCCTAGTGGTATTATCGCTGGACTGTTAATCCAGAGACCCAGGTAATGTTCTGGGGACCTGTATTTGAATCCCACCATGGCAGATAGTGGAATTTTAATTCAATAAAAAATCTGTAATTAAGAGGTTCAATGAACATGAAGCCATTGCAAATTGTCAGGAAACATCCATCTGGTTCACTCATGCCCTTTTTAGGAAAGGAAACTGCCATCCTTACCCAGTCTGGCCTACATGAGACTCCAGACCCACAGCAATGTGGTTGACTCTTAACTGCCCTCTGGGCAATTAGGGATGGACAATAAATACAGGCCTAGCCAGAGATGACCTCAACCCACAAATGAATAAAAAAAATCTTGATGTGTATATATGTGTGTGTGTGTGTGTGTGTAGCCTGATATGAGTACATTGTCAACCTCTCTATACCAATGTGCGACTACTGGGGTAAACTATGAATTGGAAACTGTGCATTAAATTATGTTAAACTTTTGACACTGGGAGTTTATTTGTAAAGCTGTATATTAACTCAAACAGAAGGGTGGGAGAAAGTGAGGTCTGCACATGCTGGAGATTAGAGTCGAGAGTGTGGTGCTGGAAAAACAGAGCAGGTCAGGCAGCATCGGAGGAGCCAGAGGTTTGATGTTTCAAGAATAAGCTCTTCATCAGGACATATGCCAATCGAAATGTTCACTGCTAGTTGATTGTCTATACCAGTTGGGCTGTATACGTGTAGAAAATCATTGAATCCGTATAGTGTGGAAGGAGGCCATTCAGCCCATCGAGCCCATCCCGCCTCCCTACCCTATTCTTGTAACCCCATGACAAATTCACCTAACCTGCACATCTTTGGACTGTGGGAGGAAATCATGCAGACACTGGGAGAATGTGCAAACGCCATACAGTTACCTGAGGGTGGAATCGAACCCGGGTCCCTGGTGCTGTGAGGCAGCAGTGATAACTACTGAACCACCGTGACACCCTGAATGTCTCAAGATTGCAATATCAGGAAGTATGCTAGGAAGCAGAAAGCTGTTTTAATGATTACTATGTTTCTATGTTTCTATAAATCTTTGCAGAACTCCCACATCTCTGTTTGCTATTTCCAATAGCTTTTTTATTTAACTTTTCTTTCTTATGGCATAGGACACCTAAGAATTGTGCTAAGGAATGTTTAGGATCCAGGCCATCAAGCACTCCTTATTACTGTATCTAACTGATGGTGTCTAATCTTTATAACAACAAAGCATTCCGGGCCATACAGTTCACAACCAGCCCTCTTTTTTTCGGTGGTCAGAATACTTGACCATCTCTTGACCTAAAATGTTCATTTTACAAGTTGTGTACAATACAGCAAGGTTGTAGAAGGTTTACATTTTTGTATGTAAGACTTTTGCTCAGGACAAATGTCTTGTCCAATATGACTTACCCAGGATGTCATAGAGGTATGCAGCACAGAAACAGACTCATTGGTTCAACTCGTCCATGCTGACCAGATATTCTAAACTAATCCAGTCCCATTTTCAAACAGTTGGCCCATATACCTCTCAACCCTTCCTATTCATATACCTATCGAGATGACTTTTAAATGTAATTGTACTAGCTTCCGCCACTTCCTCTGGCCGCTCATTCCATATGTGCACTTCCCTCTGTGTGAAAAAGTTGCCCCTTGGGTCCCTTTTTAAATCTTTCCCCTCTCACCCAAACCATTGCCCTCTGATTCTGGACTCTTCCACCTTAGGGAAAAGACCTCATCTGTTTACCCTATCCATGCCCCTCTTGATTTTATAAACCTCCAGAAGGTCACTCCTCAGCCTCTAGTGCTCCAGGGAAAATAGCCTATTCAGCCTCTCCCTGTACCCAGAACCCTCCAACCTTGGCAACATCTTTGTAAATCTTTTCTGAACCGTTTAAAATTTCACAACAGCCTTCCTATAGGAGGGAGACTAGAATTGCATAAAATATTCCAACAATGGCCTAACCAATGTGCTGTACAGCCACAACATAACCTCCCAACTCCTGTACTCCATGCTCTGACCAATAAAGGAAAGCATCCTAAACACCGCCTTCACTATCCTATCTACCTGTGACTCCACTTTC
This sequence comes from Chiloscyllium punctatum, assembly GCF_047496795.1. Taxonomy (NCBI): domain Eukaryota; kingdom Metazoa; phylum Chordata; class Chondrichthyes; order Orectolobiformes; family Hemiscylliidae; genus Chiloscyllium; species Chiloscyllium punctatum. The sequence goes on from NC_092747.1 coordinate 99,549,159, forward strand.
AAGGAGCTGTGAACCTGCACTCCAAGGTGTGTTTGTTCAGCAACACTCCCCAGGACCTTACCATTAAATGTATAGCTGGTTATTTATATCATTGTTTTGGAATCTTTGCTGTTGTCTGTGTATCAAGCTTGAGATGTCAAACATGTACAGAACTTGGTGATACTCAGTAAAGATCTCACTGAAGAGTAAAATGGGAAAACAGAGAAGAATTGGAAAAAGAGTTACTTTGGGTTTTCGCTTGCTTTTGTGAAGTATCCCTTGAGCTAATACTGATTTGGAGGAGCCAGTGTTGGACTGGGGTGTACAAAGTTAAAAATCACACAACGTCAGGTTATAGTCTAACAGGTTCAATTAGAAGCACACTAGCTTTCGGAGTGCTGCTCCTTTATCAGGCGCTCTGAAACCAATTAAACCTGTTGGACTATAACTTGGTGTTGTGTGATTTTTAACTTAGAGCTAATACAGTTGATATGCAATTGGAGATTATTATCCTCTGTCTTCGCCAAAAAACTAAACAATTTGTTCTCTGGTCTTGATAATCGACACACACCTCACACCCATTGTGTGGAAATTGATTCATTTCTGGCTATAAAATTAAAATAATGCTTGTTTCCTTGTCATGGATGGTCATTGTTGTCAATTGCAGATAATGTCCGTTCTGTTGTGTGGTAGAATCTACAGTTAATGATATGTAGGGTAGCCAATTTCTTTTGTGTGTGTGTGTGGGATGGATTCTGATGCTTATCTGTAAGAGTTAAATCTAGTGCCTTTCTAAGGCAGCTTGTTCAGACTTAAAAAAAATTCTTGTACCCTAATGACATTTAAGACTGCCTAGCACAGATATGCTCACAGTCTACTTGTTTTGAAAAGCTGCAGATTTCCCTTTCAGTACCAAGAATTTGGAGATATAATAATTTCATGGCTTCCATGGCAGGTTAGATGTGGTAAAGGTTAACAGCAGGAGCATTAATATGGCAAGTTTGATATAAATAGAGCTCGTAGTGTTTGGTATATAAATCCAGACTGTTAAAGGCAGCTTGTATTTCCTTGCACTCGGTTTTAGGCAGAGCACCAAGAATTCAGAGCCATTTGATACATGCGGACTGTACCTTTCTGCTGCAGATATTTTCGAGGACTGTATGAAACTGATAGCCAATCTCAAGAATTATTGTCAGGGTTTCTTTCAAAGGTATGCCTTTCTAATAAAAAGCATATAATACATTTCTTATTTAGCTTTAAAAGTGTGAATGATGCTAATTTGACATGCCAATTTACAACAGCCTGATCCTTACAATATTCTATTTTTACTAAAATACCAAAGGAAAGAACAACCAGGTGAAGTTACAGAGTTCCTGTCAATTTGTGAACCAGTGACTGTGGAATAATTCTCAGTTCTCAGTGCAGCGGCAGGGAGGAGCAGAAGTGTTTGGAATCCTAAACAACAATGACAGCTGTTGAAATGTCACAGAACTTGTCTAGTGTTGATGTCTTTCCTTGCAAGACTTGTTGAATTGACACCTTCTGGCCCGCAATGAAGTTGCACATTTTTGCCATTACAGTGCATGTGCTCGGTAACAACAAACTGTACAGCCCCTTTTTGCTGCAATAAAATGTCCCAAGACATGTCAAAGGGCATTGTAAACTAAAAATGGGACACTGAACTGCATGAGAAGATATTAGCTGTGCCAATCAAAAGCTTGATCAGAAAGATGCATTATGGGAAGTGTCTTAAGAGCAAAATGCGAGGTAAAGAGACGGAGAGGTACAGGAAGTGAATTTGAGTTTATGCCTCAGGCAACCACAGGCACGACAACCAGTTTTACTTGGTAAGCATGTGGTAAAAACAATGACTGCAGATGCTGGAAACCAGATTCTGGATTAGTGGTGCTGGAAGAGCACAGCAGTTCAGGCAGCATCCAAGTAGCTTCGAAATCGACGTTTCGGGCAAAAGCCCTTCATCAGGAATTAAGGCAGTGAGCCTGTGTGGAGAGATAAGCTAGAGGAGGGTGGGGGTGGGGAGAAAGTAGCATCGAGTACAATGGGTGAGTGGGGGAGGGGATGAAGGTGATAGGTCAAGGAGGAGAGGGTGGAGTGGATAGGTGGAAAAGAAGATAGGCAGGTAGGACAAGTCCGGACAAGTCAAGGGGACAGTGACTGAGCTGGAAGTTTAGAACTAGGGTGAGGTGGGGGAAGGGGAAATGAGGAAACTGTTGAAGTCCACATTGATGCCCTGGGGTTGAAGTGTTCCGAGGCGGAAGATGAGATGTTCTTCCTCCAGGCGTCTGGTGGTGAGGGAGCGGCGGTGAAGGAGGCCCAGGACCTCCATGTCCTCGGCAGAGTGGGAGGAGGAGTTGAAATGTTGGGCCACGGGGCGGTGTGGTTGATTGGTGCGGGTGTCCCGGAGATGTTCCCTAAAGCGCTCTGCTAGGAGGCGTCCAGTCTCCCCAATGTAGAGGAGACCGCATCGGGAGCAACGGATACAATAAATGATATTAGTGGATGTGCAAGTAAAACTTTGATGGATGTGGAAGGCTCCTTTAGGGCCTTGGATAGAGGTGAGGGAGGAGGTGTGAGCGCAGGTTTTACAGTTCCTGCGGTGGCAGGGGAAAGTGCCAGGATTGGAGGGTGGGTTGTTTGGGGGCGTGGACCTGACCAGGTAGTCGCGGAGGGAACGGTCTTTGTGGAAGGCGCAAAGGGGTAGGGAGGGAAATATATCCCTGGTAGTGGGGTCTGTTTGGAGGTGGCGGAAATGTCGGAGGATGATTTGGTTTATGCGAAGGTTGGTAGGGTGGAAGGTAAGCATGTGGTGTAGCCTAGCAAGTATAAGTATGATAAGTGAGCTGGACTTGGTGTGGGTTAAGACAGGAGCAGAGTTTTTGAATGTTTCGATTTCAAAGGGAGAATGTAGGAGACTAGCTGAGAGCGTGTTCGAATCGTCAAACGCAGAGATCACAAAGGCACAATTGAAGGTGTCAGCAGTAAATGAGCTCATTCATTGCTGATATTAGGGTCACGTCAAGTGAGGTAAGGAGGAAGAAATGGGAATTTTTAGCCCATGGCCCAAAAGCCATGGTCCTAATGTGTGAAAACTCAGTTTTGGGGTCAAATCTAACACTGAATTTTGGAATAGGCTTGTTCAGGTTTGGGTTCAGTCTTGGACTGTCTCAGACATGGGGTTTATGTCCTTGTTTGGTTTTTATGATTTTACTGATGAGATATCAAGCCAATGTTGTTTCCTAGACAAGTACAAAACCTAGCCAGATAGACAGCTTTTAGGTGTATCAGTGTAATTTTATAAATGATTATGTAGTCTGTAGCAACAACAATTGTGATCTTTGTAGATTGAAACACAGCAACAGATGCCACAAAGGTGTAAGTAGAAAGCATGACAAGCCAAAGCAGAAGTTGAAAGGTTGCGTCAATGCTTTAAGGAGATGGATTTGAGAAGGGTTATAAAGGACGAAAGGGAAATATACAAGTTTGGGGAGGTGGTGATTAAGGGACAATGTCTAGAGAATAGAAATTAGGATTGATTTCTTGTGATTGGGTGAAAGGAGGGGTACAACAACAGGGGAGAGACAGAGAAGAGCTGTTCTTGGAGATGATTGCTTTGGGCTAGGGGGGGACACAGTGACTGGGTGGCATGAGGCCCTGAAGAGATTTCAAGACATAGTCAAGAATGATTGGAGCATTGGAGACCAGGGTCTGATGTATGTTACCAAGGATAGCTATGATTGACTGGGACTTGGTGTAGAAAAGAATAAGCTTTACTACGATATCAATTTGATGAAATGTGCAGAAAGAGGGGGTGGCCAAGAGACCTCAGAACAATTGTGTCTGGAGGTGGCACAGACAGGAATGATGGTTCTTGTAGTAGCTGGGCAGTGGCTGGGATAGAGTTAGGTGATGAGAACACCGAAATGGAAGTAAGCGTTATTACTGAATCAAAAGCTAAGTTCCCTGGTTGATCAGGGCAGCAGGGTAACAGGCAGTCTGGTTCAGCATTAAATGGTGGATAAGGAGAGGCAGGAGATCATGAGCAGGTTATGGAGCGTGAGGCGGGTTGAAAATAATCAGTTTGATTTTCTACATTTAGATAGATGAAGCCATGTCTCATCAATTCAAGCCAAGTCATCGGGTTGGATAAAAATGTGCGCTGAGTAAAATGATGCAGACATACGAACATTAGAAGAAGGAATAACCCTTGACCTGCTCTCCTAGTCCCTAAGTTTTATGGCTAATCTGTTTGTGGCCTCAACTCCATATTCCGGCCTAGCCCCAATATCCTGTGATTCCCTTGTTAATCAAGAATCTAGAAGTAGATGAATGGAGCTGGGTATTATCTGTGCACTGTGGAAATTGATCTTTCACTGCGGATTATGTTGTCAACATGTAGCATGTGGAAACAGAACAGAAAAGTGGTAAGAGTCATGGAGACTTGAGGAATTAAAGCAGTGACAGAGTGTCCACGGGAATCAAAGCCCATTGGTTAGAGGTAACCTGGTTCATTTCAGTAGGAGAGTGGGGCTAAGCAATAGCATGCCCATGGGGCTAGACAGTGGAAGGAAGATGTTGGAGAGGTGGATCATAGTGATCTGTGTGTCAAAAGCTCCAAAGAGAATTACAGCAAGTGATAAAGCATCACAATGTCGAGAATGTTTCTGATTTTGGTGAGGGCTGTTTCAGTACAGTGGGAGAATGGCAAGTCAGATTGAAGAGATTCAGATGAGGTGTTACATGACTGGTGTGAATCTAAGAGAGGTTAGAGTTGGGTTCACAGGGAGTGCTAAATACCAGAGGAAGGGTGAATCATTTATAACGTCAGCCAGCATGGATGCCAGGAAGGTCAATTAAAAGATGAAGACGCTACATTCACATTGGTAGCCTGTTTATATTTAGGCTTATACTGGTAATGAAAAGTCTACTCTTCTCCAGTTTAAGTTGTCCAGCAAATGCAAACGCATGGCAAAAAATTGGCCTAAGTACAGGAGGGATTGCACTGAGTTGGCATTTTCACTGAAAAGAAATCAATAACACAACTGAATGGAAAGTGGAAAAAATAATTTGAGAGGGTCAGGGTTTAGTGACAGAGGAGAGCAGAGATAATTTGATCCTATTGTATTTTGCCTGGGATTGTTCTATGTTCACATCTAGGTTTCCTTCATTGACTGAACATCACTTTTACACTTCCTTCAAAAGTTTGTAGAATTCGGGAACAGAATTTCCTCCTTTATTTCTCTACTTCGAGTGAAATGAATTTTAAATACTCGGTTTGTTCGTGAATTCACCAGAGAGGAAAGGTAACTTGCTTTCAACCCTGAAATGAAAATGCCTGGGTCTCTTTGTGAGAAAACTCCCATGAATGAGCGATAAGATTATACTTCATTGTGTGATATTATCCACCCACATAGATACCCCTTAGCAATAGGGCCAGTCTCAAATGCAGCAAGTGCTTTGAATATTTTATAAAGTAATCAAATCCACGTGCAGGATGATTGTCTTCTGCAATTTTCAGGGTAATGCATTGTTTTCTAAAAAGAAAATCCATTTGTACTGGCCATGAGCATCAAGGGTAGGGCACTGAATATAGTACAGATTCAGAGAGCTAAAGTGATACATCTGGGTAGAAGTAGGTACTTAAGGGTTCTTCCATAGCACCAAATTTTAATGATTTAAAATTGTACTTGATTACATTTTAAAGGGTGAATCTCAGCAGGACAAGGATCAAAGCTCCCCTGACAGAGCCCATTCACATGTAAAGATATTCCGTGGCTCTTTAAATATTCTTTGCTGAAAATACATTGGAAAAAAAATACGCAGTCTCCAAACCTGAGAAGGGAGGGGGAGTGGGTCTGGGGACTAGACAAAGAGAAAAGGATTGCACTGGTAACAGACTGCTAGCTGTTGTACTTGTCATTGAGAGCCATGAACAGCTTATCCTTCAGCCTCTTCTGGCTGTCTCCCAAGCAGCTCTGTCCAAGCCATGTCACATGGTTCCAGCAGAAACCAGCATTTACAATATGCTGGCAGCATTGACATACAATAAATACATCTCAGCTAATCATGGGCTTCATCTCCACTTTGCCACTTGCTTCCCGTGTCCCTTGACTCCCTGAGATGCCAAAAAAATCATTCTATCAGGCCCTAAGTGCATTCAGTGATGTTCATCCACAACCTTTTGGGAAGTGAGTTTGAAATTTCCGCTGCCATTTTGTAACAAACAATTTCATGATTTTATCCCAAATGGAGCAAATTCTAATTTTAATGACTGAGCGACATTGTTTCCAGGTCTCTGAACACTTGAAACTTAAACCTCCTTTGCTGTGTTTAAATTTCTTCATGACTTTGTAATATCTCTATAACTTCTTTGGGCCAAACAACCCATTTTTTTCAACCCTTCCTCTGATTAATGCTTGTACCCTTGCCTTTCACTTGGCATTCATTGGCACTTGTGCATTTGAATGTGTCAATCCCAATGTTGGAATCCACTCAGTGTGGTTCTCCATTGTTCTTCTAATTTTTAAGAACCTTCTTAAGACAAGTTCTTACAACAAGCTTTTATCTCCTCTCCTAGTGTCGCTTTTGACTTGGCCATTTGAAATTGCATTCTCTGTGAAACTCTTTGATGCATGTTTTATATGGTAAAGGCTCCATGCTAATGTTGTTCATTGGTTCAGTAAGGGTAAATTATCAAGGTGAGACATGTTGATAGACCGTGCAGACTTCAGAAAGTTGTTCCCAGTCACGGTTAAGGGTCTGCTTGTTCGTCAGTGTGACAGCTCGAATGCAGGTGGGGTCACAGGAAAGGTAATGGCTGTAGACAATTAATTGTGTACCATGTACTTGGAAAAACAATTGTTGAACATGGGATGATGCTGGTAATCTAGAATGCTTACCGATGACCCATCAGACTTCAAAAATGTTGTCCCTCCTTTTACAAAGATTAAGTATAGTAATACATTAATAGGACTTGAGTGATCGCTAATCTCAATCACTTTGGAGGGTGAGAGAAAATGGGAGGGAAATTTCTTAGAGCTTTACTCTCATTGTTGTGAACTTCTGTCCAACTTCTCAACCCTTTCAGGAGATGACATGGTTTTCAAAGAGAGTGACAAGTGTCTACATTGCCACACAAAAGATACCACAAACCAAACAATGATGATCAGAGGGTTATTTCCTACCCCTCTTTGTGGGTCGACAATTTTATGCAGAGCCTCATCTGTCCCACATGTAGTTAATACAGTTCAGTAGGCCTTAGCTGCACTGTTTGAGGCATAATGCATTTATTTGATCCTGCTGTCTGGGTTGGTAAAGACAATAGTGCAGAAGGACAAGTGTAATTATAAAGCTCAGTATAAAGGCTGTAATTAAAATGTAGCCTTCAGAAAGGCTCAATGCAATATGCTGTTAATCTCATGAACAACGAGCACTGCAAAAACCTGAAGCCAGAAAAAGAAAACACCACGTATCACCTTACCATAAACGCAGGATTTGGCAAAGCACTTTGCAGCCAATAAACTACTTCTGAAGTCTAGTCCATGTTCTGATTACCTTCATCACTCTGATGCTTTTATGGCTGCCTTCCTTTCTTTGTTCTCTAAGAACTGGAACTTGTCCAACTCTGCTGTGTGCCTCTGAAGTCACACCATTTCCCTTTCACCTATTACCCCGTCCGTACAAGCTATCCAACACTGACATCCAACAGTTTAGCTAAGGCCTACTGAACTGTATTAACTACATGTGGGACAGATGAGGTTGAAAGTTGCCACCCAGGTAAATAGTGCTGTGAAGAAGGCATATGGTGTACTGGGCTTTATTGGTAGAGGAATTGAGTTCCGGAGTCCTGAGGTCATGTTGCAGTTGTATAAGACTCTGGTGCGGCCTCATCTGGAGTATTGTGTGCAGTTTTGGTCGCCATACTATAGGAAGGATGTGGAGGCACTGGAACGGGTGCAGAGGAGGTTTACCAGGATGTTGCCTGGCATGGTAGGAAGATCGTATGAGGAAAGGCTGAGGCACTTGGGGCTTTTCTCATTGGAGAAAAGAAGGTTTAGGGGAGATTTGATAGAGGTGTACAAGATGATTAGGGGTTTAGATAGCGTTGACAGTGAGAACATTTTTCCGCGTATGGAGTCAGCTGTTACTAGGGGACACCACTTTAAATTAAGGGGAGGTTGGTATAGGACAGATGTTAGGGGTAGATTTTTTACTCAGCGGGTTGTGAGATCATGGAATGCCCTGCCAGTAGCAGTGGTGGACTCTCCCTCTTTATGGGCATTTAAACGGGCATTGGACAAGCATATGGAGGTTATTGGGCTAGTGTAGTTTAGGTAGGCTTCGGTCGGCGCAACATCGAGGGCTGGAGGGCCTGTACTGCGCTGTATTTTTCTATGTTCTATGTTCTATGTTCTATGACTATGCCTTGATGTTTTTTTGAAGACTTAGTCTTGATTTCAAATGGCCTTCCCTCCCAAATTCTAGAACCACCTCCCTGTCTGAAACTCTGATAGTATAATCTTTGAATTCTGGCCTTTTGCTTATCCTAGATTTGAATTGGTTTTTAGTTGCATGATCATAAGCTTTCACATTCCCTCCTACACCGCTCCACCTCTTGATCTCATTTTTTTTCATTTAAGATGCCCCTTACAACATGCATTTTAGCTTTGGTGTGCTTTAATGTACCTTGTAATGCCAAAGTTCATTTGTTGAAGCTCCTGTCAAGTGCTTTGGGACTTTTGGACAAGATGAAACGCTCTATACAAAAACTAGATGTTTTTACACTGTAAGAAATGCCTCCATCAATGTACACACAGCAAGTTTCCATAAACAACAATGTCTTTCAGATAATTGTTTAGAAGTACAGAATTTGGGTATCGCAGAAAAACACGTTAATTGTCGAAGCTTTTGATGTTGACTCATCAGGACTCTTCACAAGAATATTGATTTAAGGTGAAAATGAACACTTAAGCCCTGTAAAAGAAGAGTGCTGATGAATTAGCACATGGACTCTGATCAGTAAGAGTGTTGCCGTGGAGTATGCACCAATTAATAATGATTGACAGCTAACTGATAGGCTTGTTTGGATTTAAAATCAGGCAGGATGACTTTGAGTGGTCATGGCATTGCCCTATGAATTGTACATTCACTGTGTTAGTTACATATCAACAAGATAGATGACAATCATTCTGTGATTCATTTTACAGAGCAATGCCTTTACCAATCAAAATCAACCTATTTGGTTTAAAATTAAGCAAAGCTTGGCAGTTGAGTGTCAATCATTCTTAACTGGTGGATTCTCCTTGGCAACACATCCACCAATCAGTGTCAAGATGCTAACCATTCATTACTCTCTTCTGATACAATATGTTGTTTAGATTAGATTACTTACAATGTGGAAACAGGCTCAACAAGTCCACACCGATCCACAACCCACCCAGACCCATTCTCCTACATTTACCCCTTCACTTAACACTACGGGAAATTTAGCGTGGTCAATTCACCTAACCTACACATTTTTGGACTGTGGAAGGAAACCGGAGCACCCGGAGGAAACCCACGCAGACACGGGGAGAATGTGCAAACTCCACACAGTCAGTCGCCTGAGGTGGGAATTGAACCCAGGTCTCTGGCGCTGTGAGGCAGCAGTGCTAACCACTGTGCCACCATGTCACCCAGTGTTAGTACTTCTTTTAAATTTTCTTATGAAATGTCCTGATGAGTGCAAGACAAAAAGCTTAGACACAATAATCTTTTCAATAATATTCAATATGTTACTAATTTGATGGCGTGTTTTGGCAATATTGTTTGAGGGAGAAGCATTAGTCCTTTTAAGTAACATGGCAACCCTCAAGTCCCTAGATAGGCTGTCTGAAATTTGGCCTGTTTTATGTTACAGAGCTAGCACTAATGTGGAAAAATGAGGGGGCCCTATGCACTTAAACAAACCACCTGTGTTTCCCAAAAACTGCTTCATTGGACAGGACATGAAAATAGTAATGTGGAACTTTGTTGCATCATAGAATTCCTACAGTGTGGAAGCAGGCCATTCGACTTATTGAGTCCACACTGACACCCCCACCTCCCCCCATCCCTGTAGTCCTGTTTTTCCCATGACCAATTCTCCTAGCCTGCACATCTTTGGACTGTGGGAGGAAACCATAGCACCTGAGAAAACCCATGCAGACATGGGGATAATGTGCAAACTCTGAACAGTTGCTGCACTTGAGGATACATGGGCATTAGTTAGAATGGAGCACTTGCAAAAATTCCTGATTCTGTATAGTAATCACCTTTCTTTAATCAGCTTGCCAGATTCTTCTATAGAATAGAATATAGAATATCCTTCTATTGCCATGTGTACTCCATTGTAAGAGTACAGTGAAAAGCGTTCACAATGTCTACCTTCTTATCGCGACATCTCAGGTACAATACCCAAGTACAATTCTTGGATATAGCAGTGGAATAAAAGTAATTGCATTACTTTACAAAGGTAAAAAGTAAGTTTAAAAAATAGGGCATCATGAAAGAGTTGACATTAAAATAAGGTAGGAAATTTCAAGCAGATATTACAGTGTAGCAGCTCAGCGCAGGGTGTCTCGATGTGGTCTGACCGCCTGCCCCAGACCCCAGTCCAACAGCTGTCCCCGCTCGGATCGAGGGTCCAGACCACACAATACTGGCACTCAGCTGTTCCGAGTTAGGTTCCAGGATTGCCTCCCCCAGGCCGGTCTCCGCCCGGGACTTGCTGCCTGCGTCCTGCTTCTGGGGTCTGTTTCCCCACCCCCTGCTCTGGGGTCTGTTTCCCCACTCCCTGCTCTGGGGTCTGTTTCCCCACTCCCTGCTCCGGGGTCTGTTTCCCCACCCCCTGCTCCTGGGGCCTGTTTCCCCACTCCCTGCTCCGGGGCCTGTTTCCCCACTCCCTGCTCCGGGGCCTGTTTCCCCTCTCCCTGCTCTTGGGGCCTGTTTCCCCACCCCCTGCTCTTGGGGCCTGTTTCCCCACCCCCTGCTCTTGGGGCCTGTTTCCCCACCCCCTGCTCTTGGGGCCTGTTTCCCCACCCCCTGCTCTTGGGGCCTGTTTCCCCACCCCCTGCTCTTGGGGCCTGTTTCCCCACCCCCTGCTCTGGGGGCTTTTGCCTACTCCCTGCTCCTGGGCACACTGCTGCTGCTGCTCCAGGATTTCCCTCCTGTGGTGCTAAGGGGACAGAAAGAGAAAAAGGAGAGGGGAGAATGGAAAAAGAACAGGCTGAGCTGAGGAGCTCTGGTGGGAGCATCCTACTCTACTGCCAACTTCGAGGTGTGAGGACTAATCGACGGTGGCTCAGTGGTTAGCGCTGCTGCCTCACAGCGCCAGGAATCTGGGTTCAATTCCACCCTCTGGAAACTGGTCGTGTGAAGTTTGTACATTCGCAGGTTAGGTAGATTGGCCACGCTAAATTGCTCATAGTGTCCAGGGATGTGTATGATGGGTGGATTAGCCACAGGAAATGCAGGGTTACAGGGATGTAGTGGAGGATGGGCTGGATGTGGGTGGATGCTCTTTGGAGGGCTGCTGTATACTCAGTGGGCCAAATGGCCTGCTTCCACACTGTGGAATTCAATTACTTTATAAAAACTAATACGTTTGTATTGTCCGTTACAATAATATTGAAAAACACTACAGGAATGGCCCACAGGTTATGTGATGTTTCTCTATTGAACAGAGGTTAGAACTACTATTTGGGAACCCTTCACTGACCCTTTTACCAGTGAAGCAAACTTTCAGAAGAGAGTTCAAGCAGAACAGTGGCAGATTTCAGTGAACTCTTGACTGAATGGTGTATTGTTTTTAATTGTGGTAGACTTCACAAGATTTCTGAGGGGTGGTGCAATAAACCAGCAGGGAGAAAGTAACATGAAGGAGGCACGAGTTTGAAAGGGGAATGTCTTTCTGTCTGTTGGAGGGTTAAGCGGTTTCCATGGCTGGTGTTAGGTAGTGTAGCTCAGGATAGAATTGAAAATCTGTGCACAGCTTCTTTTGCAGCCAACTGTTAATTGCGGAGCTGAATTGCAGTGCTGGAGAGTAAGCGTGTGCTAGTACATTCTGCATGTTTACAATCTGAAAGGCAGGCACATCACAGTGCTACATTGTGAAGCCCTCCATTAAATCCTCTCTTTAAATGCAGCCTTTTCATAAGATACATCTGCTTCCAAACTGAATCAGACAAAGGCAAAATAATCGAAGGGCTTTCCAGCACAAGCAGATTTGACATTTGAATTGAATAAGATCCAGACCATTTACTGCAAAATTGATTTCTGAATGAAAGCTCCTTTATCGTAGTGTAATTTTCACAAATCAACTTTTTTCCCCTTTACACTCGGCAGAAAGTAAGTTCATGAACCAAAGCTGGTTGAAATAAAATTTCGCCCAGCATACAGCAGCTGACATGTCCCAAGGGTACTTTCATGCCTGGCATAGTAAATCCGGCTGCTATCAGATCGAGATCATTGCCTGATGAAAGCTTAGTTGGAGATAGTATGAAGGGAACATCTGCTTAAAACGCATCAGCAGGTGATTGTCCCAGTCACTGGGATACACACAGTCGCATATGATTAGATTCATATAATGAAACATATGAGAAAACCAATTTACTGAAAACCTCACGCGCAAGTAATAACACACAGTGAATCTGATAGAGTGTACGCAAATTCTTCCTTTCAAAAGGCTGATAATTTGTATGAAGTCTTGAGGGCAATGTTGTCATACATGTTTCAGAATACTTGTAGATAGGTGTCAAGGTGATCAGATCAGTCACGTTCGTTTTAAATGAATGAACAGACTTGAGGGGCCAAGTAGCATATTCTTGCTGTTAACTCTCATGTCCGTACATTACAATGAGCATCCTGGATTTTTATTTTCTGCTCTGCTTTTGATGGTTTGCACTTTAAACTCTGGAATTCCCTCCCAAAGTCCCTCCACTCCTCACCACCTCCCTTCCTTCTAAACGCTAGGGGTTGGGTTTTGAAGTTCTGCAATGTCGCCAAACGGTAGTGGGATAACAAACGGAAACAAAATAGTGGCGGTGTAGGACGTTTCAGCCGGAGCCTGTCTGCTCGGTCCATTTTCTTTTATTTTATTCGTTTTATTTTCTCTTTTATATTTTGTTCCTCTTCTATCTTCTTTCTTCTCAGTCTTGGATTCCCAGCCTCGGTGTGGGTTTGGGCTCTCGGCCTTGGATGTTTCCAGAGCAGTCTCCCTGTCCCTAGGTGAAGTCAGGTGTAGGCTGGAGCCCAGGCACAGTGTGAATTGGAGGTTAGGTGCCAGTGTGATCTGGTTTGGAAGGACTGTTATTCTGAACTTTTTATTTCTCTAGTTCTATAATTTATTTCTAGAATTAATGCTGTCTCTGTTCAGGCGGCTGTTTGGTCCTTGAAACCCTGTGTCAAATAGCTGCTGGTTTGACACCATGAGTAAAGCAGCCAAGTGCAGGGGATCCAACAGGGTTAATCCAATAACTGTAGAAACTAAATGATCCAATATCAAGTGGTCAGACATCACATGGTATGAAATCTTCAGGAATGTACGTAAGCAGATGCAGCAACCCGAGGCATGAATCCCAAAAAGTACTCTCTTTGCATTTGCTAGAAGTCTATTCTTTTTTTCTCTCATTGATTGATGGAACATCACTGCTCTATAAACAGGGTTTTGTTGACCTTGATGAGCAACTCATTCAGCAATGCAGATTGTGAGTCTTTTCGTTTTCAGGAGTACAGGGCAAAGCTGCATTTGGAAAACAGCACATACAATGTGTATTGACTCTGCGACACCGTGCTTTCACTCCATCTTTAGTGATTTCAGTAGCTGTCTCAGTCTCTCTCGCTTGTAATGTCCTTGAATCCATTTTTTAAACAATGTGGTTGTCCTTCGCTGCCTGACAAATAAATAGCAATGTTTGTCAGAAATAGCATAACAACTGGAGGTTGAACTGAAGCAGATGGTACTGCAGCTAGGCAGATCACTTCAATTTAAACAAAAAAAAACTAACCATGCTTGGAAGGAATAATTGCCCTTATTGAAGAATCTTCTAGTTACTTGTTAGAGTTTATCAAACATTGGTGCGTACAAAGGACATACAATTAATGTTTAAATATACAGTCGGTTCTGATATAATGCAATAGTTCAGTTCTCGTGCGATCTTTTGTTATAAGAAAATTGCACAATAGCCATGCCATTTAAACTAATGGGGCTGGAATCACGTTATAGCCAATACAGGTAAGGAAAGTTCACATTCTGCAAATATGTGTATATTTTTGAATAGCGTTAAAGCTAATCTGTGTTAAAGGAACACGTGTTACAGCAGAACCGATGGATTTTTGACATTTTATGGATGGATCCTGTGCTGTCAAGTATAAACAGGCATGCTAAACAGTAGAATGTCCCTTCTGTCACACAAGTTAGTTCAGCAATACCAACTCACATACGGTATAACTTGGAGCAAAACGTGGAAGACCCCTGATGGGCCTTCTATCTTTCTTAGAATGTATGCAGGTGAATTGGAGTTAAGTTACTGAATAATGGATTTCCCAATATACGTAGGTTACTGCCTTTACTTGTGTGCACAATTACTGGATGGTTAGGTTCAAAGTGGCTTTAAGTTTCTTGCTGTCACCCAATAATTTAACAGTCTGCCGACAAATTGTGTAATCACCTTAAAACATTTGACAGGTTGCACACATTAAGTCCTGCACTGAATGAGTTGTATTGAAGCAGAACAGCTGTCAAGAACTGAATTTTATTACTGGTTTCTTGAAAAGGGGGAAGCATAACACCACTAGAATCTTTTTGCAACCATTAAAATGTAAGACCTCTTTTGATGCCTGATTTGAGTGCTTCCAAACCAAAATTACCATACATGACATCGTAGAACAGATGACTAAGCAGTGTTGAAGATTTGAAAGAGCATCTTGGAAGAAGAGAAAGAAGGGTGAAGAGGCTTAGAGAGAGAATACCAAAGCTTAGGAGAGTAGGCAGCTGAGTGCAGTGGTAGAGGAAAGAAAATTGGATGTTGAGACACCAGAACTAGTGGAGTATAGAGAGGATTGAATGAGCTTATCGAGAGAGAGAGAGAGAGAGAGAGAGAGAGAGACTTAGACCATAAAGGGACTTGGGGAGGGAAAAGAATGCCAATTTTAAAATTGTACTCAACATTGGTTATGAAGTACAAGGAAGAGAGCAAGTTGGAGAGTTGGGATAAAATACAGTAAACTTCAATGAGTGATGAAGGGCGGCATGGTGGGTCAGTGGTTAGCACTGCTATCTCACAGTACCAGAGACTCTGGTTTGATTCTACCCTTGGTGGCTGTCTGTGTGGAGTTTGCACATTCTCCTCATGTCTGCATGTGCTTCCTCTGGGTGCTCCAGTTTCCCCCCATAGTCCAAAAATGTGCAGGTTAGGTGAATTGGCCATGCTAAATTGTTGATAGTGTTCATGTTGGGTGGATTAGCCGTGTGAAAGGCAGGGTTATGGGGATAAGGTGGTGGTGGGATGCTCTTTCCAGTGTTGTTGTGGACTTAATGGGCTGAATGGCCTGCTTCTGTCCTGTAGGGAATCTGTGGTTCTGTGATTAATTGGGGTGGTGGGAGAGAGCCAGGTAATAATAAAAGGAAGTTTGATAGCTGCCTTAGGATAATCTTTCTTGTCGTAGATTTTAGATTGCCTGGACTAGTACTGCTTTTACCTTGAAAATATCCAGCTTTCAGAAGGGTGTTAAAATATTCTGTTTTGATTGAAAATATGCTTTTTTTTTATCTGTCTCTGTCTCTGTCTCTCTGTTTCTTTTCCATTAGTCTTTATTGTTCTTCTCTACACACTTAGACCACAATTTTCTTTCTTTCTCTTCACTTCATTAAGGTGCAATTTATTGGAGGTCTGGTCCTGATTAAGGATGTTGTAATCATACATGGCTCAATGGCACAGTTAGGAGGCTGAACGTTTGGAATGGAGCACTCTCTGTGGGTGAATATTTGCTGGAGTTCCATGGACTAGATTATTATCTTTTATCTTGTGTTTGTGCATGAAGTCCCCTAATAAAGTCTGTTAATTTGATGCATGCTATCTAGTTATACATTAAGCAATATAGAAATGATATTATGCAATAAATCTGTATATTTCTTTTTCTACCCAGTAACACTGCAGAATATATAAATAATGCAGTTCACACCTTAACAGCTACTGTTACTCTTTTTACTTTACCCAGCTTTTGCATCTTTCTTATGACTTCCCATATCCTTCCGTAGCGCAACCATGAAAAATTCTGACCATTGGACCTGCCATCTTGTTTAATCAGAGACATTCGTGTGCAAGTTAATATATTCCCAAGTTCTGCCAGTCATAAATAGGGACCTCTATCTGTAATGCCATTTCTTTTCTGCGTTCCCCGCAGCTGTTCTTTACAGATTCCTTGGCTCAGAATGCTCTTACCAACTGTTTGGAATCTTCCTTGCCACCTCTCTTCCATCTGAATGCTATGCATGTTAGCAGATGCTCACTCGCTTCCTCAGGTAACACTATTGAATCAGGCACAGTTTTCCTGCAGTGCCGTGGCTGAATCACAGCGTCTTCATTTTTATTTCTTTCGAGGAGTCAGCAAAAACTGCGATTTTTGGATGTCGAAACAACAGCTGCTGACCTTGATGACAACCCTTTATTCGTTCTTCGTGGATGTTTCATGGGGTTCCTGTTTCCTTCATATTCATGTGAAGCTTGTGCCATACCTCTGTTGCTAAAGAGGGTTTTAATATATGCAGTTGCCTCTTTTTTTGTTAGCATTTCTCAAATTAGTATAAATTCAAGCTTCCCCCCAGGCTTTCTTTATTTTTGTGTGTTTAGAGAGTTGATACTTTTTTCTCTGACAAATGATCCCACCTCCCACCGTTTCTCTCCAGAATGGTTCATTACTATTTTCAGAACGGCCAAACCCTCTGAGCTTTCCTCTCTTAGTCCTGATGTGCTCCAAATATGGTGTTATAATTGAAATCAAAAGCTGAAGCCATTGGAACCCTAAAATAAAAATAGAGCTTTTCAAATGCAGAATCCTTTGTTAGAATTGAGAATTAGAAGCTAAACCATTTTTGGGATTGACTTGGGCATGAGAAACAGCAGGTTAAGGTCAAGAAATAATGATTGTATTATTTAGACTGAATATTTTGTAACACATTATAAAGAGGTGCAGTTGGGTAATGTAGAAAGACAGTCAGCCAAAGGAAATAGATACTGGGATAAAAACCAGCTATGAAATGAGATGGAAATTAGACTGGATAAAAATGTGTGTCAAAAGAGAGGGCAATTAAGACTCTACTGTGGTAATGTAAATGGTCAAACATTATTACAACTGAAAAACAGCTAGTATGAAAGTTCCCATGCACGGTTATAAATAATGAGACAGATTAAACAGCTATGAGGGCAGGTGATTTGGTCAAGAGGTAGGCTTTTAGAAGTGTCCTAAGTGAAGAAACAGAGCAGAGAGTTAGGAAGTCAGAGAGAGGGAATCCAGACCTTGGGGCTGAGACAACAAAGGCATGGCCAATAATGGCAGAATAAATATTGTTGGGAACACACAAAGGTTAGAAGTAGAGATGTTATATAAGGTTGTATGGCTGGAGGTGATTGTAGAGAAAGAAAGCAGTGGGAATTTGATAACAAGGATGAGAATTTTGACATTGGCTTCTTGTCAGGCAATACCTCAATGGACAAAGAGTATTAAATCCATGAAACTTTCTTCCTTATGGGAATAGCAGAGACAGTTCTACATTTTTACCCGCCATTCATTCATTTTGTTCAGTTTGTAAAGGGCATTTTGGAGGTGGTATATGTGGTGGGGATGGGGGAGCGCAGAGAATGAGAGGGGGGAGAAAACACAGTATAATTTGGTATCAGAGGCTCAAGGGGATTTCACTGTAATCCTGACTGTCCTACTCTACCTGAATCATGATCCAGCCACTAGTTAGAGAGCAAGTCATTTCTTGTCCAAAACTGGATATTCTTAAATCCTAAAACTAGTTTGAGCAATGTTTAAGAATCTTGTATCTCTGGAAAAACCCTGAGAGCAATTTTCTGTCCAGCATTGCAAAGAATCAACAAGTAGCAAGTGAATTTGTGAAATGTAACTTAAAACAGAATGGACATTAAATCAAACTTCACATTTCAGTAATAAAGTCTTGACATGTTTGGCCCTGTGTGAATAATTTACAGAGCTGGCACAGGTTTGCACAAGTTTCTCAGATCGGAGGTTTACATTTGAGGAATGTGATATGCTGTATAAAGCCAAATTGAATAAGCAGAACCAACCCAACAAATGCAGAGTACACTGTTTTAGGAGGGCCCTTTGTATTGCATCAATATGACAATTTCTGATTCTCTCGCTGTCTTCTGCTGCCCCTGATAGTCTGATGCCAATTATTATCATTTTGGGAGAGCACAAACAACATTATAGCATAGACTTTCTTGTCTGCTAAGGTTCCACAGCAGAGGTTAAACTCAAAAAATTAGGCTAATACTCTGAGTGAAGTATTCAGGGAGTGTCACACTGTTGGAGGTGCTTTGTTTTTTGAAGCATTAAACCCAGGCTCCATCTGCCTTCTCATGTGGACCAGAAAGATCTCCAGTAACTTGATGAAGAAGAGTGATTACTTTGTTTCCTGTAGAGGTTTACAATTTCTGTTTCTTTCCTTCTGTTCAAATATTTACCTTTTTCAAAAGTGCGAGAGATAAAGGATGACTCTCAATTCATGTGAAAACTGAGCCACTGATGACAGTAGTAATAAGAATGAGACTTGGTTCAGATGACATTGCAATGACAACTATCACCTAAATATATCATAATACTGTTTAGGAATGGAACAGTTAACGTTCTAATGTCATACATATTCACAAGTTCCATCTCTTGGACCAGAAAACATGCTCCCATCTGCATTCTGTCTATGTGTAAGAGAGAACAGCTTTAAACCCTGCTGTTCACAGTAGATGCTGTTTTCCTGTCTGTCTCACTGTCTGTCTTTCAAAGTTCAACTAACTTAATGAGACATCACCTTTCCTTAACAAATTTGCACTGAATGTACTTCAATAATTCATGCCTTTCTAAATGGCGATGTACAGTATCCCCAGAATTATTTTCCGCCATTTGTCCAACTCTGAGGTAAGATGGTTACCACCAAAATACTGTCGAAATGATACCTTGCTACCTGTCCAGTTTGATTTCCTCAATCGAAATCAGGACCCAGGATTCTTCTGATCTGGAGATCTTTGTGGTAATCCAGGGGATCCTGCAAAGGGTCAGGTTTACCTCTTTATATTACCACATGTACATCATTGCAGCAAAAGAAATTTAAAGAATTCACACACTTAAAACAACTGCCCCTGCAGTTCAAGGAATAAATTAAAGGATGCAGTGTCCAGCTCTGTCTTTGGTGAGCTTGCTGTCTGAAAATAAATACTTAAATATGTTTAAAGAATTCTGTATCTTCTATACCTGTCGCAATGTCTTTATCCCAGTTATGTTAAGGTGGTTTGAATTTTGATTATTGCCCTGTTCTTGTGATACTTCCCAGCAATTTGCCAATATATTTGATCTTTCATCTCCCTCTGACTAATCAGGGATTTATGTTATATTGTTAGCTGTGTGACTGATCCTTTTCCATTACTCAGTTCAAACCTTATGCCCTCATTGGATGATCTTTCTAAAATAATATCCTTGAGCAATATTGTGACTCTTCCTACCTTTTTGTACTCCTTTCTATCTCATGTCAAATCCCATATAAATTTTGTGGGGCCATTCCTGCCCTTTATATTGCACTTCTCATGATTATAGCGTGTCCCAAAGCACTCTACAGTAAAGTAAATGCATTTCTGAAATGTGATCATTGACGTAATATAAAATTAATGTGAAGTAGAGTCAATGCCAGGAATAAGACTATGCTACTCTAAGCACTGACACCTTTACTGTGTCAGATGTTTGTCATCACAACATGTTATCCATACTACTGTTTCATGATATTTCTGGATGTATTGAAACTTTTTGGAAAGAGCACTTTCCAATGCAACAGGCAGAACGATAATGTTGCATTTGCAAGGAACAAGCTTCCTGTATGAAAATCCACAGCATGTTCAGAGAGGGATGACATGGTGAATAAAGCATACTGGAATTAAATCAATGAGATAACTTGCCAGGAGCTGCAGCTTCATGAGTTATGAACCCAGAGGAAGATCTTATTACGGTAAGTGAGGGCTTCCTAGTTTTTTTTATTGCTGCTAGAGTTCTTAAAAACAGAATCTGGAATCTACAATCTCCAGATGAAAAGCATTTAGCCAGGCATACCTGTTTCAGGAGTATATTTCAGTGCCAACACCTAGTGTATGAAGTGACTTAGGTTATAAACAAGCATTTGGACTGTACGTAATTTTTTTCCCCAAATGTAACCGTCACTTGACCAAAGTACTGTTAAGATAAATGTGTGTGTGTGTGTGTCTGTTATTTTTCAAGGGCCATTGTGTGTAGTTTAAAACTTTTGTTCATAATCTTTGCATCTTTGCCTGAGTAAGTTTTGTTTGCAGTAAACTAGTCGTTATTTGTTACTTAAGCAACCTGGAGAGTCTTGTTTCTGATACAAAGTAACATAAAAGTCAAATTTATGTTTGACGGCATCACCTCCCTTTTAAGTTGAACCTTTGTTGCGTTCAGTGGTGGACCGGGCACAAAGAAAGGAATCAGTCCACCCCTCCGAACTGGGTCATAACATCATAGTTACAGGACACTGGATTTGTTCCCCTCATTGAATTGTTCCTCAGTCTGTGGTGCCGTGACTGAAGTACAGGCTGGATTAGACTGGAGTCTAACTGATTAATGCCAGAGGTAAACAAATGTGACAGACATTCCCAATTTCAGGAGTCATTGACCAAAATAGGTTGGTTTGTTTTCATTATTTGAAGATTGTGAGGCAAGTGCAGAAGCAAATGTCTCTTTCCCTGTTAACATAAAAATCCCGGCCACAATTTATCATCGGGTAATCGTAAACCCTGTTATGTTTGAATCAACACACCAATTGTGAAAATACAGTTTCCACTACTTCAAAAATAAGTTCATATTTAAAACGGGCAGTTACGTTTTTATTCATTTGCAATCATGTCAAATTGAAATTAGTGGGTATGAAAAGGGTCGAGGGAAAGGGAGGTGGAGCTGGTGGCGTGAGAGGGGAGGGGGGGAGTTGATCAACAAGACCCCGGCATTCACTGCCTCAATGTGCTCATGCAGAAAAGGGCTCACTAACTGCAGGAGAGAGGCAGCGTCGGTTGGCAGGAGCAGCGAGCAGTGGGGAAAGGAAGTGTCTTCAGTGAGGGTGAGGAGCTACTTTTGGTTGGGGTCTGGGGTGTGAGAGAGAGCCAAGGCAAAAGAGAAAGATGCTGCAGGGATATGGTTTGGGTGGGTGACTAGGGTTGGGAAGGAGGCTCTAGAATGGTCTGGTAGGAGGAGGTTAGTTGCAAGGAAGTTGGGAGGATGCAAAAGGGCGAGAGGAGATTGAGTGAAAAATCTTTGTTAATTGATGTCACGCTCTGAAAATCTTGGGAAGGGTTCGGCTCAGTTGTCATCGAGTCTGTCAACAGTTTCTTTTATTGCAACAGTTAGAAGTACTTTTAAGTGTTTTGGGTTGCCATGGAATTGCAAAAAGGGCGACATAAATGTGGGGCTATCTTTATATCATTGTGTACAATGCATGGCCAAATCACTTTTGCAACGCGTGCCTGCTATTGAACATTACAGTTAAAGAGTAACAAACCAATAAAAGGGTAATTTTAACATTGTACATACAGTACTACAGTCAGAGCATCCAGGCGTGTGCAACAAAAGAAACTTTAATGTAACAAAACAGTGATAAAATGTTCAAGGCACTTCACAGGAGTATAATCAGATTTAAAAAGAAAAGATACTGAGCCAAAGAAGCCATTAGGTCAGATAATGAAAAACTTGCCAAAAGGCTTTTGAAGAGGGAGTTAAAGTAAGAGAGAGAGAGAGTTACAGGGACAAAGTTTTGGTGTTTCGGACTGAGATTGCTGAAGTCGGGAAGCCAATACTGGAGTGAATAAAGTTGGAAATGGTCAAGAGACTAAAATTGGTAAAATGGATGAGATTAGAATTATATTAAGGCTGGTCTGAGGGTTGGAACAAATGTACGTCAGCAAGCATGGGTTAGTAGGGATGTGATGGAGAATGGGTGTACATATAATTTGGTAAATTAAAATGGGGGCAGCAGAGTTTTCGGTGAATCAGAGTTCAGTGAACAACGTGCAGGTACTACGTCAGATTCTTCTCAGTCATATTGATGCAATGGGTTATTTGGGCACAATGCATCCCATATGACAGGGCATAGCCTGATTCTCATCAGCATCACAACCTCAGTAGTGGGTGGGTGTGAAATGCAGTTCAAATCCTCCACTTTATGGGAAGTTAATTCAACCTAAGAGATGCCCTGCTGGAAAGCAACTGAGGATCTCTTCCATCGGAATGTTGTGGTATTGTTGAGAGTCAAAAACTCAAAATGAGATTCAAGCGATTGCAAACCACTCACTGTGAATTTTATGTCTTAATTTTAACTCGCCCTTGTACAATTGACATTTGCAGAGATTTCATGTTATTTCTAACCAATTTGTTTTTAAATTCCAGTAATGAAGAAAAGCACGCTCAATCTCTGAGCTGTTACCTTGCTGTTTTAATAGCTTTTGTCCAGCTTCAGTGCAAAACCTCTCATTAAAAAGCGAGTGTTGCTCTGTTGTTTAATCAAATCAGTACTTCTCGTGATTTGGCAAAAGATTAAAAAAAATTCCCAAAGGCAACATTAGCAAAAAATCGATGGTGATTTATTTATTAACATTCAAAGAGTTTGGACTTCACAAGCCACATCCAATAAATAATTTGGGATGCTTGAATAGCTGACTGGATTATGTGATGTGATACTCCCTAATATCACAGCTACCAAGTCCCAGTTTTGTTGTCTTCTATGTCTTATGCCCCCACATGTTTGTGTGGACCATGTGTCTGTGCATATGTTCGCGTATGAATGTATGTTGTGATAGTCATAACGTAAGCTAATGCGATGTGAAAATGAATAATAGTCATTCGCAGGAAGGAACAAGAAAACTTGTTTGCCATAGAAATTACCATTCAAATTATTAAACATCTATTGTTCTGCTGCAAAATATGTACACTTTTATCCTGTCATGGAAAGTAGTTCAAGAAATGTGAATTCCACATTAATAATTTGCCTCAGTAAACTTTATTGAGCAAAACTCCATCCTGATCCAGCAGAGCTTTTTGTTTTTCAGGCCATATCTGCTGCTTCTAATAAATTACCATTTCAACCAGCACCTTTCTCTTGGGAAACTCATAAAATAATTTGCGCAATATGAGGAGTTCTCATGTCTCTCATCAGGCCTCAGTTTTCAAGTCTTCCCTTCCCTTCCCTTTCTTGACATCCGCTTCTATTCCTGGGGATACGTTAGCCACCAATATCCACTGCAAACCAATCTACTTCCACAGTTACCCATATTACATCTCCTCATGCCCTGCTTCCTGTAAGGACTCTATTCCATTCTCCCAGTTTCTCCATCTTCATCACATCTATTCTGACAATGCCTCCTTCAATTGGAGGGCCTCAGAAATGCCCACTTTTTCTTCAACCAAGGATTTCCTCCATCTGTGATTGACAGGGCCCTTGGCTGTGTTTACTGGATTAGTGGTGCTGGAAGAGCACAGCAGTTCAGGCAGCATCCAACGAGCAGCGAAATCGATGTTTCGGGCAAAAGCCCTTCATCAGGAATAATGAAGGGCTTTTGAAGGGCTTTTGCCCGAAAAGTTGATTTCGCTGCTTGTTGGATGCTGCCTGAATTGCTGTGCTCTTCCAGCACCACTAATCCAGTTTTTGCTTTCCAGCATCTGCAGTTATTGTTTTTACTTCCTTGGCTGTGTTTGACCCACGTCCTGCACTTCAGCCCTTACCTCTTCTCTTCCCTCCCAAACAACAATAGGCTCTGTCTGGTCCTCACTTACTTACTTGCTATCCCATCTGCCTCCAGATTCAGAAGACTGAAAGCTGCCACCTTCGACATGTCCAATGAGATGCCAAACCAGTCAAGTAGATTCCACCCCCCCCCCCCCCCCCCCCCCCAAAATCCATTAGCATTCCACAGGGACAGTTTCTTCCTAGTCTACTCCTCCTCCACTACCCCTGACAGCAGCACTTTCCCGTGCAATCACAGGAGGTGTAACACCAGCCTGTTTACCTCCTCCCTCCTCACTATCCAAGGCCCAGACATATCTTCCAGGTGAAGCAGCGACTTACCTGCAATTTATTCAATCTTGTCTACTGTATTCACTGGCCACAATGTGGTCTTTCTACATTGGGAAGATGAAACATAGACTGGGCAACTGCTTTGTGGTACACCTACATTCTGTCTGCAAAAATGAGCCTGAGCTTCCAGTTGTCTGCCGTGTGAACACACCAGAGTGTTCCAATGCCATCATTTCTGTCACAGACCTGCTGCTGTATTCCAGTGAGCCTCAGTGCAAGCTCAAAGCACAGCATCTCGTTTTCCACTTGGGCACCTTGCAGCCTTTGGGACTCTGCATAGAGCCTGATTTCATTCTTCTGAGGCAGGGTGACTGGACCCGAAACATTAACTCTGCTTTCTTTCCACAGATACTACTAGACCTGCTAAGTTTCTCCCATAGTTTCTGATTTTGTTTCCATTCTTCCATGTATTTTTATCCAACCCCATACCCAGTCCTGTTACGATATGGTTTGCTTTTAGAACAGACTACCCATTCTCCAGCTCCCTCACGTCTCATTATCACTTATTCAGCTCCTCCTCTGTACTGGCTTGCTGTTCATAATCCCCTTGTTTACCTACCCCTTCCATCTCTATCACTCGATCAATCGATCACTCTCTGGGTTCCATCTCCATCTATCAGCTTCCCCGTCTTTTCCCCTACCCCTTTCCCAACCCCATTTGCATAAATTCCAGTTTTTCCCAGCTGCTATCAGTTCTGAAGAAGAGTCACGGAACCTGAAATGTTAACTCTGCTTTCTTCTAACAAATGCTGCCAGACCCATTGAGTTTTGCCAGCAATTTCTATTTTTCTTTCCTACAGCTCTGTCAACATTTCCACCTCCTGAAAATGTAAATAGTGGAGAAAACTGAAGCCTGATGAGAGACATGAGAACTCCTCACATGGCGTAAGGTGAACAAATGCTCCAAAATATTTTTGGGGTTTCCAAGTGAAAAGTGGTAGTAGGAATGGCAAGTTATTAGAAGCAGCAGCATTTAAACACAAAGGTCCTGACAATATACAGGACAAGCTGCAGTTGTGCAAACATTTTTGTGTTAATTGTTTCTGCCTTTGCTTTAGATGCAGTACTTTCATTGAATGACCACAACTTTGTGTCACATTGAGTGCTTTCTCATCTACTTCTTTTTCTCAGCTAAGTTGCCATACGATATGGGGATCATCCTAGAAATGGAGGTGGAGGAAATGGCTGTTTTCTCAGCATTTTAGTTTTCTCAAAATGTAAATGGAGCAAAAAGGCATTTCTCTCTCAATGCAAGGTGACTAGCAGCCTTTCAATTTTTGGTATCTACTCCAGTGCAGTGTAGGAAAGTGGTCTTGACTCATTGCCATTATTCAGTCAGTCCTACAGGCTAGAATATTAATTTTCTCTAAAAGCATCTCAAGTGCACTCAACATCAATTCTGCAAGTACTTAAAGCCAGCATTAATATTTCAATAATTACATTGTAGAAGTTTTGTTTCCTAGTACCTAGTCCATTGCATCTATCAACTGGTAACTTAGTTAGCCTGCTAGGGGCTAACATTTTGCACATGGTGTGTGATTGATTATCAGTGCTCAACAAATGTGCCGATGTATCTAATGACGAGAATTACCGCTGATCTGATGATTTAATTGAATGCGGTTTTTTTTCTAATTCAGTGGCATTATGTTGCCCAGCATGGGGAGATAATTAAAACAACTCATGCCTGTTGATTGGTCAGACAACCAGAGACTACTAGTATTTTCAGCATATTTATTGTACTGTGCTCATTTGTTAACGAAATACATCTCTATTTGGTCAAAATATTGAAAATTTGAAGCCATTTTCCACTACAGTCCTGATGGGCCGGCGTATTTTCTTTTTGCTATGTGCACAATAGGTGGGACATTTCTGAGACATGATATTGAGGCCTCAGAGAGGATCCTAATGAGGATTAGCTAAAAGGGTACTAAGGATGAAGAATTACCATTATGCAGAAAGATTAGAGAAGCAAGGATTGTTCTCTAAATTTAAAGAGAATGTGGTGAATGAGGGATTTTGGGAAGTGTGTGATCCACTTGGCATATGCAAAGTAATGCATTACCTGGAGAAAGGAGGTGCAGTGGTAACTTTCAAAGGGAAGAAGGTGTACTCTTGAAAATGAGGAATTTGTCGGAAAAGAGTGAGGTCAGTGAGATAAGTTGGATAGCTCTTTCGCAGAGTCAACAATGGGCAAAATGGGATCCTTCAGTGCTTTTGTGATCCTGTGGCGCATTGTTGGGTCGGATCACAGCAAGCTTTATTCCACAACTATACCTCACCCACTGGTTATTGATGGTGGCATGGAGTGGGTGACATGCAACATCACGGGGGTCACAAAACTGGTGACATTCACACGGGAGAAAGTGAGGACTGCAGATGCTGGAGATCAGTCAAAAAGTGTGGCGCTGGAAAAGCACAGCCAGTCAGGCAGCATCTGAGGAGCAGGAGAGTTGACATTTTGGTCATAAGCTCTTCATCAGGAATCCCTGATGAAGAGCTTATACTTGAAAAGTTGACTCTCTTGCTTCACGGATGCTGCCTGACCGGCTGTGCTTTTCCAGCACCACACATTTTGATTGGTGACATTCACACGCCCTTAACACTAAGCTAGAGTTTTCTTCTTAGTGAAGTCGTGTGGTATGGACAGGCAGTTTCCTCCGCATTGCCTTGTATCTGTCCATAAGCTGGATGACATTCCCTGAATGTCTACATTGCTTGCCTTAATGGACGTACGTAAGGTAAAATATGTTATGAACTTCATCACTAATTACATCTTGAATATTGTGTGCAGCTTTGGTCACTTCATTTAAGGAAGGATGTAAATACATTGGATGCATGTCGGTCAGAGGAGATTAGCGAGATTGATACCTGAAATGAGTGGTATGCCTTATGAGGATAGCTTGGACAGACTGGGCTTATTTCCACTGGAGTTTGGAAGAGTGAGGACTGACTTGATTGAAGTGTATAAGCGAATGGTTTGACAGTGTGAAAATGATGTTGCCTAACATGAATCAATCCAGAACTAGGGGGCACGTTTAATATTAGGGGCTCCTTACTGGATAGAAATGAGATTTCTTTTTCAGACGGTTGTGCAACTTTGGAACTCTGCCTCCGGTGATGGTGGAAGTGGTGGCATGGAATGATTTTAAGAAAGAAATGGATAGATTCTTCTTAGAGAAGGGCATTGAAGGTATTGGAGATAAGTTAGAATTTGGAGTTTGAAACACAAAGAGATCGACTGTGATGATCTTATGAATGGTGGAGCAGGGTTGCTTCTCCTCCTATAAGGTATGGTTCTGTAAATGCTTTGGCTCAGTATTTTTTTAAATATCATTTTACAACGTTTCGAGATGCAAATTATCTGCCAGGTAACATTCCACCATGTAATGTGTTAGAAAGTGGTGATGTGCATACTAAAGGTCATGGACATCAAATACTTTGTTATTATTCTGTAATGTATCAGGTTACCCTCATGGTTTTCAAGCTGTTTGTGTTTTGATGTTTGTACAAGTAAAACAGAAACTGAAGAATAAGGATCAGGACAGGAGATAAAATGATGGCTGTTTTGATACTGTGCTCAATTTCTGAAAAAACTCTCAATATGTCATGGGTAGAATTTTACAGCTGGACCCGCTTCTGGGCATGCCACCTGAAGGGACAGTGGGGAAACTCTACTGTCGTGATTGGAATCAGGTCAGTCAGGTGGTCCTCATAGAATCTGAGTTCCCTGTTTGGAGCTGTTAATCTGGTCCAATCAGGGAGTCCTGGCTGACAGATATCAACAGGAGTGTCGGCGATCACTCTAGGAGCTGATTCTGAGCTAGCTGGGTCAGTGTCTTATACTGTGCATGTGTAAATAAAGGGTAACTTGGTGACAGGATCCCGGCCTTCGTGGAGTTACTTCATCAGCCACATTGATAACTGGCTGGTTCTGCCCTCTGGCCAGCAATAATTGATTTCCACCAGATATTAGATTTCCACCCTTCATTCAGGAGCAAATTTCATGTGAGAGGGCCTGCCAAAATAGTGGCTGGGCTGAAAATCATTTAAGGGTCTCATTGAAGGCCAGGATGGGGCACTATCTGCCTCCCCCACATCTCTAAAATTGCAGACTGCCCGGTGGCATTTTACAGACTGTCCTTGCCACCCTTGCCGACAAACACTGGAATAAGACATGGGCCAGATGGGAAAGCAGTTACTACCGATATATAGGCATGTAGGACACTTGTAAAAATCACACATCAGGGTGGCCCAAGCCACCAACAGAAGAATGAATACATCATCTTCCTCCTTTCAGAGATTTCTCATAATCTACCTCTTTCATTAAAATTTTGCTTAATTCACTGATATCTCTTTGGCTGGTTTGCCATCAAATCTAGACAGACTATCATTCTGTAAATTGTCTTGGGAAATGTCATTTGGTGTTCGTGAGACATAGAGAACAGGAAAGTTTAGGAAGGAAATTGCAAACATTGGGGCTAGGCAGCTAAAGGATTGGGTTCTAGTGAGATGAAAACTCAAGCTGCACAAATTGGGAGAAGTGCAGAAATCTTAGAATGTTCAATGGTTGGAGAGAGCTCAAGGTAGGGACGGGTGAAACTGTTGAGGAGTTGCCGAACATGAAATCTAAAATTGCTGCTGGGTTGGGAACTAATGTCGATCTTTGAGCACAAGAATGGTGATGAAAAGGACCTACTTCACAATCATAGTGTGGGATTAGGTAAGTGATCTAGGTTGAGAGGGTTTGTTGATGTCGATCTCAGTTTCACGAGTAAATTACGTTCTAGTTGACAACGGTGGGGCATAATTTCAATTTAAGAAGTGCAAAAAAAAGGTTCCTGCTTATCATTTTTCACAGATCGCAGGGTAACTGAAATTTGAGATGCATTGTTGTGGCACAGATCAGAAATTCTAAGGTTTCCAAGTTCCTTTGTAGTTGATGATTTTATCTGTCATGATGCTAGTGATTAGCCTTAATGCTTAATGCCCTCAGTGTTTGGGATGTGAGGATCTAATTTGCCTGGGGTTCCTAATCCTCTTCTCTTCTTATGCTACAACACCCTGCTGGAAATACCTGTAATGGAATAGGATTCAACTAAGCCATCCGGTAGCTTTCTGAGTGTTCAATACTGCAGCCAGAATTATTCAACATTTTAAATAGTTTCTGCTCGTTCTGCTACCTGCAAAACTGTCCTCCATCCTGGGCTTCTGAGAGAAGAGGAGCAAAGGTTTTTTGAGCTTTTGTATGTGATCTCGTCAGATTTGTTTGAAAATGCCAGCAATTGGTAATCTGTTAAACTGTGCACCAGTGTGATTGTTTGCTGTATTGCACTGTATCCTGAGACTCTACAATGACTGACTGATCATTCCACTGCTACTTCACTGACTTAGTACCATTGACTAAGTACCGTTCTAAACATAGGGATGTTAGTCTTTATTTAGGGGGAGATTCTAGGCTGTTCTTGATGTGAAGAAGGATAAAAGAAGTCTTAATTGAAGCATTCAAAACAATGTGAGGTTTTGGAAAATGATGAAAAATTATTTCAGCCAACATGAGGTTTATTTTTAAACCCAAGGGCACAGATTGAAGATAACTGGCAAAATCACCAAAAGAGTGATGAAAATTTGTGTCATGCAGGAATTTGTTGCAATCTAGAATGCATTGGCTGAAACGAGGAAGCAGATTGGATAATAACTTCAAAAGAGAATTGGATTGAAGAGGTAAATGCTACATCATTAATGGAATAAGAGCAGGGATGTAGATGCTCTTTGGAGGAGCTGGCAGAGTAAGACACAAATCAGCCATTAGTACATTTGACATTAAGTCAGCAATTTGACTGATGAGCGTAAATGCAGGACAATCCAGTGCAACATGTCTGGATTGAATGCTGCAAGTATCATCGCATTTAAATTGGGAGAAAGTGAGGATATTCCTGATGAAGAGCTATGCTCAAAACATCGACTCTCCTGCTCCTCAGATGCTGCCTGACCAGCTGTGCTTCTCCACACTTTTGACTCATCTCATTTATACCATGTTGAAATCAGTAGTCATTTACAGAGAGGTACAGTGTTTTTTTATCCTTCCCGCTTTAACAGGCACCAAAAATATATTGTTAGTGATGAGGCATCAGCCTAGGTTTTACAAATTGGGGTCACAAGACCCCCAGTCCCTTGGTACTTGAATTGTTTGGTTGCTGGTGGTCATTGCTGAGCATATCCTGACAGTCTCCCTGGGACAAGTCAATTTTGATACTTCTGCGTTGTGGTTGTACTACCATCCAGTATGTCACAAAACTATTTATTTACTATTGATTGCAAAGAAACCTGTTAAAATTAAATTAAGCACAATAGTGCTGACACGAGCACTTCTCAAAACCCAGATGCATCAGTTCCGAAATCTTTTATAGAAGTATTCCATATAAAAATGAAATGTCGGCAATAAACTGAGGTTTTGCCAGTTATGGATGTGAAGGCATATTTTTGTTTCCCATGATACAAACTGTCTCACAGCAGCATTGTGGACATAAGCACTTTGTAAACATGATTTCAAGCACATCATGCTGACACGGCCCATATGTCATAGCTTTTGTATTGCAGCATTGCCAGACAATATAGTAACTTACATCAAGAAAGGGTTAATAGTGAAAGTCCTAGGCATTGTTGAGAGATTGTCCTGTCAGCACTGTCTAACCTGTAAGCAAAGCACAAGTAGTGTACGTGCTGTAGAAGCTTTTGTCCAGCGTCGTTCTTTGCGGTTGGTGCCTAATGATGATTTATTCCTCCTCATAACTGGGAAAATCTTAAAAGCAGAAACAGTTCATGTATTACAGAGTCATAGAGATGTACAGCACGGAAACAGACCCTTCGGTTCAACCCTTCCATGCCGACCAGATATCCCAACCCAACCCAACCCAATCTAGTCCCACCTGCCAGCACCCAGCCCATATCCCTCCAAACCCTTCCTATTCATATACCCATCCAAATGCCTCTTAAATGTTGCAATTGTACCAGCCTCTACCACTTCCTCTGGTAGCTCAGAAGGGCTTATGCCTGAAACGTCGATTCTCCTGTTCCTTTGATGCTGCCTGACCTGCTGTGCTTTTCCAGCAACACATTTTTAAGCCACCCTCTGTGTGAAAAAGTTGTCCCTTAGGTTTCTTTTATATCTTTCCCCTCTCACCCTAAACCTATGCCCTCTAGTTCTGGACCTCCTGACCCCAGGGAAAAGACTTTGGGTATTTTATCTTGGATATTATGTTAATTATGTATTGCATGAAGTATTTGTAGATGCAATCTCCGTAAGGAAGATTGTTTTTGTTATCATTGCTTACATGTATTAGAACCTGTCTCATTCTCGCTCTTTAGATTCAAATTTTAATAGTATTTCCAATCTATTCATTCAGATCACCAAGCATCTTTGAATCATAGAATGCCTACAGTGTGGAGGAGGGCCAATGGTCCATTGAGCCCACACCGACCCACACCTAGACCCAAGGCCTCTCCTATCCCTGTAATCCTGCATTTTCCACAGCCAATTCACTGAACCTGTACGTCCCCAGACACTAAGGCAATTTAGCATGGCCAATCCACCTAACCTGCATGTCTGGGGAGGAAACCGGAGCCCCCAGAGGAAACCCACGTAGACACAGGGAGAACGTGCAAACTGCACACAGAAAGTAATCTGAGGCTAGAATCGGACTTGGGTCTGGCGTTGTTTTGAGCCACTGTGCCGCTCACATCTTGTCCTTAACCCCATACCTCCGTCCAGCAGTTGCTTAAAAGTGAGAAGAGGCATTCCACAGGGATACCACAGTAGCTAGCTCTACTGATATTCATCTTTTGCTTCAATATTTTGGACTCAACAATTGGTTCTAAAGTTTATAAAATTGATAAATACACTGAACCAGAGAATGTGGTTTGTGCTGGTACAGTGGAGGACAGAGCAAAAACAGATAGGAAGGAATGAAGGTTGAGAATGATTGTGCATCTAGTTAAATGAACTTCAATAAGGTGAAGGGTGAAGTAATACATTTGGTCAATTGAATAAATAATAATGCAAGTCCCTGGAAAATAAGTATCCGGACAGGGTAGAGGAACTGGGGGAGTCTGTGGTGGTACAGACAGCAAGGTACGTTAATAAGGCCATAGAGAAAGCAAACAAAGTACTGGAGCCTATTTCCAGAGACCAAAAATTGAAATGCAAAGACATTACAGTAAAATTGCATCTAACCTTGGTGAGCCCACACTTGGGATACTGTGAACAGTTCTTGTCCCTGTATTATAAGTAGAACAGAGAGGCATTGAAGAAGTTATACAAGGAAATATACCGGCTGTATGGGTCTAAGATTATATGAATTGCTTTTTTGTACTTAGAAAATGTCTCTAGGTAGTTTTGTTTGCTGGATAACATGACTCCACAGAAGTGAAAAGCATAGAATCATAGAGTCATAGTATTGTTTATTTTTAAACTTACTTGGAAAGTGTCAGTATTGATGGCCAACAGACTTTTTGCCAGTTCCAATGGTCTAAATGTCTCTTTAATTCAGAAGAATTTTACACAAACCCTCAAAGCTTGGAGACTTAACAAACTAAGCAGTCTGTGCTGGGATGAGGCCGTTCTGCCAAACTCAAATTTGATTTTGAACTTAACTCAAAAAGATTAGTGACCTCTGGTCTGTTTTCTCTGCATACCATAAAGTTTCCACTTTGTAAACACTCCATCATTTATCACTGTAGATATGCTGCTCGGTGTTTAACTGAAGTCACATGAGCATTTGAAAATCGTAGTTTAGGTTATGTATCAAATTATTTTCTTGCCTCCTTTGCTTACCTTCACAGAATTGAAACTAAAATTCATCAGCCTCTATTTTAAAAATTTGCATTTCCAAATGACAATAATGTGTTATACATGTTTGTCACTTTAGTATAGAGTATTGAAAATGAACTTGAATTTCTTGTTTTCCAGTGTGCCAGTGTCTGAATTAGCAATTGTCAAAGCATGGGGATGTATATCGCATCTGCTGGAGCCAGGATTCAGATTCAGATTTCAAAGATGAGCAGTCACAGCTTATTACCACCCAGCCCCTAAGGTCAAAGATTGTTTAACTTTCATGGAAATTAACCGTCAACATTAATATATAACAGGCCTTCATTCCAGCAGGTTGTGCAAGGCTGCTTATGAGGTAACAGCATGCAATTGAGGTTAACTGCATTGTTTCAGCTCAGTCATTCCAGCCAGTCAAAAAGACAGCAATTACATGCATTCATGTAGAGCCATTAATGTCGTCCAGTGTTCCCAGGATGCTGGGCACGAGCCACATGAGATATTGTAGAACTAATGACCAGATGTTTGAACAAAGAGTCACGTTTGAAGGGACATCTTAAAGGAACTAGGAGTTATGGAGTGGTTTCCAGAGCTTACAACCAAGGCAGCTGAAAACAATTTTGGCATGTTTCAAAATACCGATGCTCAAGCAGACACAATTATTAGAATGCTGAGTCCTTAGGGTCACAGGGCTGAAGGTAATTGGAGAGGTAGATCGGCGATGAAGTGACAATTTTGTCGACCTTGTAACATTTGGCAACTTGAGCAAGATATGCAAATTCTCTGATTAATCTTTGTTTCTCAGTTGGAAAGAAAGTTCTGTTATTAATAAAATCAAACCTAAAGTCTGCAGCAGAAAAATGTGGTTGGTAATTGTATGAGTTCCAGATAATATTCCTCATTACTTTCCATGATCAAATAAGGCAGGCTGCAATTGTTAAACACTAATGCTTTTGTTTAGGAATTTGTGAAAACAGTCACCCTTTAACATTTTATTTTAAAAGGCCCCAGTAAACTGATGCTTGGATGTCTTTCAGATTTGAAGGGAAATGTTTATTGTATGAACTTCTGAACAAATCTTTGTTAATTTATCTGCATGTCACCATTGTGGCCCAAGCCTTGTGTTTCATGTGAAGGTTTAATTGAAAAATGTGAGACATGGAAAGCTCTGAGGGTTAATGGGTTCAGCAGTTTCATCTGACTTCTGTTAAAGGCTGGGAAAGTTCACTTGGAATCCATCTGTTTGTATTCAGGGCATACTGTATTCTCAGAAGGGCTGTTTTGAGCTAATTGCAAACTCTATGTTTAATACTGGCATGTTTCTTCTAAAATTCCAGACCTCATTGATCTGTTGAATTACTACCTGTACCATGTAACTTGCAAATAATTCCACTACATCTTATTTTTCTATTCCTTTACCTCCAATCTCATTGTTTCCCAACTCCTTTATATGTTAATCAAGGCATATTTTCATCTTTCAGCAGACACACCTGGCTGAATAATCTTGTTCTGTGCTGTAACTATCCCACAATTCTGTAATTTTGATTGCGGATACTTCTCTACCTTGTTTCACTGCAGTTATAGTACCAAAAAGCTAGACCCTTAAATCCATTTTGGTTTCAGTACAGTAATATTCAAACACAATTTCTCCCCACTGCGCATTCCTGATCTCAGCAAGGGGGTGGTTGATGAATTTCCGCAATATGTAAGGCTGAATTAAGGTCCATCCTCATTCAGGAAAATTGTAGGGATAGCAATCTGGATTATACGCCAGCACTTCACTGGTGATTCAGGAATGCTTTAGAACTTGTGTTCATGTATCCGCGAATGTTCCACTGTTATAGTCGTGCCTCACAAAACGTCTTCAAATGTGCTGCTTCTATATTGGATCGCTTTAAAGAAAATACATAATTGCCGTAACCTTAAGTACTGTAGCCATTTTGGACAAACGGCAGGCCTAAGACACAACCTGGTCGGCATGGATGAGTTGGGATGAAGGGCCTGTTCCTGTGCTTTGACTCTGTGACTCTATAACTACTTAACTTATTTTTGGACATTGGCCAAAGAAGGAATGTTAACTTGCAAGCTGGAAGATTTTGTTGTTCCAATTTGAAAGGGACAGCAGCAGACTTAGAATCAGAATGATCTCACGGGTTATTTGGGAACTGGCTACCTGCCATTTAATAAGGAAATGCGAGCAGGAAAGTAGATTGTCTTTTTTAAAAAAACATAAGTATGAATTTAGCTTACATGACTGCATCTAAAAACTTACACAGTATTCACCTTGAGTTTGCAAGTGAGAAAATGGTTTGTTGGTGAATTTTAATGTTGATTCGTGGACTTTACCCTGTCTTTTTATTATTAAGCTGGTAGAAAGATAAGGCTCTTGATAACTTTGTTATTAGCATGTGGATGCATATGTTCTGCTGTGTAGAGAAAGCATATTCATGGGTCAACTGCTGTGCTTGGTAATATATGACACGCTACATAATAGATCAATGTTTATCAGTTTTTATTTGGATTTGCAAGGAATTGGTTGGCTTCTCTTAGAACTGAAATCCAGCCTTAGTAAGTGATACTTTACTTTGATCAACTTTTGCTGAGGGACCTGTTTCTGAAGTAAACATAGCTTTATTTACTTACTTGCAGTGTTATCTGTCGAGGCTGAAGTTTACGAGGTGCATATATCTTATGGGTGTGATTTTTCTTGGGAGTGTGGAGGGGAGGGAGGAGGCATGCAAAAATGTCAATATGGATGAGAGGGCCACAGGCCTTGAAGGATTGAAAGTTCACCCCACTTTTGATTTGATTTATTTGTTGTCACATGTATCTTGTTCCAAAATACGGTGAAAACTATTGTGTAGTGTCTCCACACTCCAGTGCCAACCTGAAACACAAAAATAAACCAAAACATAGAATAAAAAGGCAGAAAATTTAAGGAATAAAGACAGTGTTCAATTTTACAGTCCTTTTTGTTAAGTGTTCCCAATGTGGGCCATAGGCCTGGCAGTCAGACGTGAGTCCCTTTGCTATGCCACAGCTGGAATGATAATTGCCACTCTTTGGCACCATCTCACCTCAACTGATGCCCTCATTGGACCTTGCCAGTGCAGATGCTACTAATGCAACGGGTATCGCACCAGCCTAAACTTGACTCTGTTGCCGCCATGTTTCTGCTTTAGGCCCACATCGCTGATGCAGCAGCTGGGTCTCGTGATGGGCCCAAACTCTCTTCCACCACCGCCTCTGTGAATCTGTGCTGGACACAGCAGCAGTCATGAGTCAGCACAAACACCGCCTTGACGACGCAGAACCCAAACTCCTCTGCCACTAGTATGAGTCCGAATTGCTGTGCCCACTTATCAATGCCGTTGCCTTGACCAAGCTCTTCACCAAGAGGTAAGTGAAACAAAAGAGAAAAAAAATGAAAGAAAAGAGAAAGAAGTGAAATGGAAAGGAAAGCAGACAGAACAGATGAGGCCCAGGCTCAGAAGCCCTACTCCACCGCCACCTTATCGGAAATAAGACTTTCATTATTGTTTGAATAACACAGTACTAATACCCTGGAAAGTGCTGATTTTGTTCCAATTGCAAAGATTGAGGTGGAGAATTAAAGTGTGCAGAACAATTCTTCACAAACCAGCCCATTATTCAGAGCATTGCAGGCACTATTGGATAGGCAACCAAAAACAGCAAGCAGTGGACAACATCAGAAATGTGTTTGTTGAAATAAATAAATCCACTTTAAATGAAGGGACCATTGTATTTTTAATATATGCATATGCACAAGCTAATTTAAAAGGTGAAAAAGGCTGAGTTCTGCAGATTGTGGGAATTCTGACATAAAAACTGGATGGACGGTAACATGTTTGTCTTTCCACAGGTGCTGGCATGATCTGCTTTGTGTTTTCTGTTACTTTGGTTCAGTACATTGATAAGATCTGTATGCAGGGCTACAGTATTGACTAATTGGTTTGGCAGTGTGCCTGGTGGGGAGTGTGGTTGTTGTGAAGGTTGTAGGAATACAACTAGTTTTCTGAAAAAACAGTTCATTTACATCTTCACAAAGTTCTTAGCCCTTTGCCTGCTGCAAATACTGCATCAACTTAACCCCATCAAATAAAACAAAACACCATTTACCTCTGTCAGCTATCGCTAAATTGCACAGATTGTTTCTTACAGAAAGAGGGTCTTTACTTTGCAGTTAACCTTCACTCTACCTCTCTTGCCAGCATTTGATGTAATGCAAGCATAGAGTGTGAAATTGGGAGAGAGTATTCCATTTCCAGCACTGATACTCCTCACACAGAGTTTAAATGTCACAGGAGCACAAAAAAAAGGAATAAAATCCTTGTTCTCAAACTTCTCCTTGGCTTTACCCCTTTTTATTTCTGTAATCTTCTCCAGCCCCACAACCCTTCAAGATATCCACCTTCCTCAAGTACTGGCCTTTACAGCTTCCCTGATTTTTACCCCTCTATTATGGCTATCCCTTTAATTGCTTAAATTCAGGAATTCTCTCCTACACCTCTCCGCTCCTGTACCTTGCTTTTCCCCTTTGGTCAATTGTTAAAATGGGATTTTCCAAATGGGACCCTATTTTAAACAGCCAGATATTAGCAAGGACGAAACAGCAAAGTAGCTGAGTAACATTCAGTGTTCATTCGTCGAAGGTCGCGTATGCAGATCAATGTATAAAAATGCATAACTAAAATATAAAAGATCTGTTTCAACCCTCTTTGTAAAATGTTATTGTGTCATAATCCTGCCCAGATTTGAACCAAGCTCTCCACAGTCCCTGGTAACAGAAACCTCAGAGAAGACCCTCCACCTATCATTCCAGCAGACCTCTTGCAGACAGTGCTTCATCCCACATATGTATAATCAAGCTCCTCTTCCCAATTACCTGTCTTGCCCACATGCATATACCTGCACAATAACTGGTCTCTCTTCCTAATCTCCCTCTTCCCACTCACTGTCACAGCCACTCCCCTCAGTTTCCCCCACTAGTTACTGGTATCGGTGATGCTGGTACTGGAAAAAGAAGCCTGTACAACAGGGAGGCGCTGAAGTTTGAAGTTGTCAGCCACATTCTCAGCTAGGCCCTGTGACCTCCCAGGTTTTCCTGCACTCAGTCACTGACTTACACGTGCTGACCTCGAGCTATGGCAAGCTGACACACAAACCTCCTGGGCCTGCTTGAACTTGCCACTGAAGTTAGAATATCTCAATATGTGCCCTTTTCCGTTTGTCTTCATCACCTTAGCAGAAAGTATAAGGGGGAGCTTGTGATACCAAATGTGCAACACCCTGAGAATCATGATGTGGAGGAACTGTGTTGGACTGGGCTGGAAAAGGGAAAAATCACACAACCCCAGGTTATAGTCCAACAGGTTTATTTGGAAGCACTAGCTTTCAGAGCACTGCTGCTTTGTTCAGTAGCAAATGAGGTAGGATCGTAAGACACAGAATTTATAGGAAAAGATCACAGAGTCATACAACCGACATGATATTTTGAACAAACCTAGAGTCCTGTTAAGTCTTTTATCTTTTAGAATGGGTTGCAGGTTTCAGTTCATTTAATATGTAAATCCCAGAACTTCTTTTAAGTCTCATTCCTGAGATAAATTAAAGTTTTATAAAAAAAAAGTGACATCTCAGCTCAGATAATGAATTAAAGTTGTAGGTTAGAGTCTGACTGTATTTCAATCTTGAGTCAGACTGGTTCAATTTCCAAATTAGGAATTTACAAAATGGTACGTTGATTGACGGTCTGCATGACGTACACTTTGGGACCACTTCCCTTCAAGTTAACCTCTTTGTCTAAGCTTTAGTGACTTGACTTATGAACTAATGATTTATTGTCACATGTATTTTACAATGACACACTAGTGAAAAGCTGTCAATTGTCGGCATAATCCAGCACCATTTTGATAGCTTAAAAAGAGGAGAAAAATGAAAAGATATAGCTTAAAGAGAAGTACATCTATTTACGAGTTTTGACCTGGCTCAGAACCACCACTGCTTTACCAGATCCAGCTAATGTCAAAGTCGTCGATCCTCTGGCACCATTGTTCAGTACTGGACTGTTTCACCTTCACCGACACCACTCGGACCAGGCACACCAGTATCAGATACTGTTGCCGTGGTCGATGCTGCCATGGTGCCCTCCCGCCACTGTTGCGCTGCCATCAGCTTCAAACCCCAGCCGACAATCCTTGGGTGCCATCTTACATCGCTGGGCCTACCTCGCTGACATTGCCTCAGGACTCACTCTCCCCCACACTCGGCTCTTAATAGAACTTTATATCTCCACATGTGACTCTTCATATTTTCTTGTAGTGTTCCTATGAAGAACTTTGGGATATTTTACTGGATTCCAAGTGTTATGTGAATTTATGTTGTTGTGTTGTAATACTAGCAGAGGCCAGAGGCGCATTAATGAGCTTTAATAGGTCAGAGTCTTCGCTGTTTCCAAGGGTTTGTCGGACAGCATAAGAAAAGTGGAAATTATGTCCCACTTGTATTGTGTTTTATTACCAGTCCAGTAGATTAGATTTTAGGTTTAGATTTCATTGTCATGTGTACGCGAGTACAGAAGTACAAGAGTGCAGTGAAAAGTGTACAGTGTCACAACACATGGTGCCATTGTAGGTACAAAGTAGTGAAGGAGAGAGACAAAGTTTAAAAAGTTAAGCATTGCAGACCATCATAGTATAAGGAGAAAAATAAAGAAATAATGTAATAGTTAACATTAATATCCTTCTTAATATAGACTAGAACACTAAAGAATTAAAGTTAAAAGTACAGCATTATGACACATTAGCACTGACCATCTTGTATGTAGACTTTATCTTAACACAGGAACTGTGCTGCTGGGTGTGACTCAGTGGATAGTCCCTTTGCTTGTAATTGAGAAGGTCTGGGGTCATGTATCACTTCAAGGACTTGTGCACAAACTGCAGTAACCCTGAAGTGCAGTGGGAGTGCTGCACTGTCAGATGTGCCAATCATCTACCTGAGAGGGCAGACAAAGCCATGGTTTAAAGGGGTGGTGGAATTAGCATGGATTGAGAATTAGGTAACGGACAGAAAACAAAGATTAGGAATAAATGGTTTATATACTACAAAAGTAATTGCTCAGGTCTTAGCTTTCCAGAATCTATACAAAAGATTTGATGAGGACACAGTCAATGTACTATTTCCAAACGTTCTAACGATGCAAAGTAAGTGGAGAGTAACTATGAGCAGAATGAGAAGAGACAGCAAAGTGAAGTAAGTAGATGGAAACGTGCAGATGAAAAATTACACAAGGAATGCCAATTTCTCAACTTTGTAAGGGAATAGAAAAGCAGAATCTTTCTTACATTGTGAGGGAAGGTAAGATTTTGGTATTAAGAAGGATCTTGGTATGCTTATAATACTCCCAAAAATTAGTTGGTGAAAGAGGATATTGAGAACATTTTAACGTTGTCTTCTGTTTATTTACAGAGTGAAACATTTTAATCATTTACCTCTCAACTCACCACAACACAGATTCAGCAAGTGTCTCTTTGTGTGGGTTCAAGGAAAAACTCAATTTTTCCATTCTAAGGGCTTGGATCTTTGGGAATTTCTGCTGCAGAGAGCTGCAAGTATGTTCAAGATAATGCTTGATACATATTTGGATATTTAAA
The DNA here is from genome assembly GCF_047496795.1 of Chiloscyllium punctatum. Lineage (NCBI taxonomy): Eukaryota > Metazoa > Chordata > Chondrichthyes > Orectolobiformes > Hemiscylliidae > Chiloscyllium > Chiloscyllium punctatum. The sequence continues at coordinate 99,590,032 of NC_092747.1, forward strand.
CTGAATCAAAGCAGATAGGAGAGTACAAAACAATCCAGGAGTTGAGGCAGAGGATTAGTCATCATCTTACTGAACGGCAAAGCAGGCCCAATGAGTTACATTGCCTAACCTTACTTTTTTCTGTTATTTCCAAGAAAAGCTGAGAGTTAGCTTGGGTATCCTGACCAATATTTATGCCTTACCCAACACAGAAAAAGTCATCTGGTCATTCTCACATGGTTGGATTGTAGGTTTATCCTGTGCGCAAATTCCCACAGCAACTACACGTCAAAAATACTTGGCTCTTATTGGGAACATCCTGAGGCTAAGAAGGCCACTAAAGAAATGTAAGCTGCTTGTATAGTTCTGCAAATGTAACGGGAGCATCATGCACAAATTGTGCAAATATGCAGTGTGTAGTAATTTCCTTAAGCTGTTTCTCTGTAAATTACTATTCAACCCTCTCTATTTTACTGTTTTTATTTTGCTCCTTTGTATTTTGAAGCATTTCCAAGGAAATGTTAACCTTCTGCCAAAATGTGTCAGCCACATTGAGGCATGCTGCCAAATATGAGAGGGAGGATGTTCAGTCAAGAGACAGTTCAATATTAACTTGAAATATAAAAATATGTCCCTTCTTTTCCAGTTCAGTGCTGTCCACCTTCACAAAATCACTGCTGTCCACCTTCACAACCATTATTATTTGCAGAAATATAGAACAAGAGAGTATTTTTGGTTACTTAGCAACCAGACAGTGGTCCTGGGTAATATATTTTCAATACATTTTTTGTTAGCACCAAGATATTCAATGAAGCTTCACTGTGAATTAAAATCACTGTTTTTGCCTTGAATGCAAAATTGATAACAGCTGAGTCAGGATTACGCTGCAGCAATGCTGTGTTCACTAACAGTGCTCTGATGTAATTGTGAGTTCAGCAAATGCTCAAGAATCCTATAACAATTTCCCCTGTTCTATTACTTATTCAAATGTACAATGTCAGAACGAGACTCAGCTTTTCCAAAGCTTAATACAACTTTTGTTTAGTTTGTAAACCCTGACGTCTTTTTTTTGCATTTCTGTCTTGTCAGCTTGTGGGGAGAATTTGACCAGAACTCTAGAATAATGATTCGTAAATGATGGGGTGCTTAAACTCATAGCATGGCCCGCCAGTTTTACTTACCACTACTTCCTAGTTCTTTAATGACCAGAAAAAGAAAAGGTAATGAATACTATAACTGACTTTAAGAAAGCATTTACAGTGCAGAAACAGGCCATTCAACCCAATTCTTCCATATTGGCGCTTATGCTCCACATAAATTTCGTCTCACCCCTCTTTATTTAATTCTGTTAGCACATAGAGTTATAGAGATGTACAGCATGGAAACACGCCCTTTAGTCCAACTCGTCCATGCCAATGAGATATCCTAAACCTAGTCCCATTTGCCAGCATTTGGCCCATATCCCTCTAAGCTATTCATGTATCCATGCAGATGTCTTTTTAATGTTATAATGGTACCAGTCCACATGTTCCTCTGGCACCTTGTTCCATACATGCACCACCTTGTGAGGAAAACGTTGCTCCTTATGTCCCTTTTAAATCCCCCACCCCTCATCTAGCTTTAGACTCCCTACTCCTGTACTTTATGTACTGACCTATAAAGGCAAGTGTACAAAATTCTTTCATCACTACACTGTCTATCTGTGGCTCCACTTTCAACGAACTATGAACTTGCACCCCTAAGTCTCTTTATTTGCCAGTAGTCTTGAGGATCCTACCACTAAGTGTACAGGTCCTGTCCTGATTTACCTTACTAAAATTCAACAGCTCACATTTATCTAAACTCCATTGTCACTCCTCGGCCCATTGGCCCATCTGATCAAGGTTTCATTGTACTCTGAGGTAACCTTCTTCACTATCCAACACAGCACCAATTTTAGTCTTACCTACAAACTTACTAACCATTCCTCCCTTATTCATATCCAAATCATTTATATAAACGTGAAGGACTCAATAGGAGTTTGTCATCTCTGAGGAAATTTGAATGTTTCATCTTAGACTCATGAATGAGGGTGAAAAAAGTAGAAAGAAACATTAATTTTGTTCGGAATACTGTACTTTATGATGTGCAGTCAGGGTTATTGAAAATGTTTTGTTTGCACAAGTTAAATATGCTAATGTAAACATTCAGCAGCTTAATCAATATCTGGTCAGAAAATGGGATAATTTGTTTGACTAGGCAATTTTTGAAGAGGTTAATGCTATTAGCTTGTATCTAGAAGCATGTATAAAAATGACATTACAAACGTAGAGAGGAGTGTGAGCAGGCTGTATGACCCCTTGAGCCTGCTCTTACATAGAGCTGACCTCCTGCATCAACTCCACTTTCACACTCTGTTCCCATATCCCTTGGTCCCTTTTGTGTCCAAAACAAAATCCAGTCAGGAATTAATTAGGTACTGTTCTTTATTCTGAGGGATCTGCATCTGAACGCAGTCTTTTGAAACAGATGGTGGGGGAAAGCCTTCTCTTTGTGTGGAGTAGAGCCCTTTGGATTCAATTTGGTAGTTTTGACCCATTTTTTAAAATCAATGTCATTGTATAAATTTGTCCCATAATTCAGTCCAAACTGGCTCTAAGTCGTCAAGTTCACTTAATAAGGCTTTAAAGGTGATTGTTATAAGAACATGAACAAATTTCTGGTTTAAAAGAAAGCGAGTGTTTGACTGAGACTGATGTATTGGCACTTTCTGTTATACAGAGAAGCTTTTACCCTCTGTGTACCTGGCTAGTGCTGTTGTACCCGACCCAGAAGTGCATGATTTTCAGCAAATGAATGAAAATGTTGCTTTATCTCTTGTTGATACGAAGTGAAGGAATTCTGCTGAAATAATTTACAATATCATAAATTATCTAAAGAACTTAACCTCTTCCTCTTTCTTCTTAGAACACTGAATGTTAAAAATCAAAACAAAATACTCTCTCCACTCCAAAGCTTGTGCTCACTTCCATTGAACTCTTGTACCAGAACAGTTTGTTCTATAACACGTAAAAGACTTGCCCGTACCAGTCAGTAACCAGGGGTTGCAAAGCAACAGCGAAACAGGTTTGTCCTTGTATGAATCTTATGGGTTGGAATGTTGAACAGGAGTTTGTTTATCAAGCTCTACTTGCACCTGACCTGCTCTTGTGTCTTAAGCATTCTCGATAGAGATAGGTGATGGCCCTAAGCCAGGTTTTACTTGGAAATATGTACTTGCTGTATGTGGCTTGATGCACTTGGGCCCACCCTTGATTAAATCCAAAGGGAAAGTTGGAAATATACCCAGCCTTCTAATATAGGGCATGCATTATAACAGACTTGTTAAACTTCTTGCATCTGAGTGAAACCATTTGTTTTTCAGTCCTTGTTCTTTTTGTGCCATTATTCTATACTGGTCTTTTTTCTCAGTTTTATTTCTCCCTCTAATCCCTCTCTTCATCTTGCATCTCTCACAACGCACCTTTATTTTTTCACAATACTACTTAATTTCTTCCGTATTAGAACGAATGGACTTTTTTCAACAATAGGTTGTGACATAGAATTCTACGCGTTGACTTCAATCTTTGTAATAAATTTACATCTACCTGTTGCTGTCTATAATCTGATACAACCATGCCTATGTTTCTTTTACTATAATCCTTTAAACCCAATATAAAGTCAATTAAATTCCTTTCTGATTTCTTGCTTTAGAATTGCTTTAGAAAATTTTTCAATGATGGAAATTTATCTCCCTAACAAGGTTCTGTACTGATTCGTGGATGACACAACTAGCAATACTAAAACACTAACTGTCAGTTCCCAATGTCTAATCTATGTCCTAACTTCCTCTCCATGGCCTGAATTGTCATGATCTTCAATTGTTGCTTGAAACATTAACCACCTTTTTTATGTGGTCTTTCCTTTTTCGCTTTACCTTTGAAATAAAGTAAAATAATCAATGACTTTGGAGTTGCTTTTAAGTGACAGTGTGGGATGGAATTCCTCTTGTCAATAGCTTTCAGAAAAATTGCTGGCTTGAGTAACAACATTATGGGCAATGTAACATGTCCAATCCACCTAACCTGCACATCTTTGGACTGTGGGAGAAGCTGGTGCACACTGAGGAAACCCACAGACACAGGAAGAACGTGTAACCTCAACACAGACAGTTGTCCAAGACTGGAATAGAACTTGGGTCCCTGGCACTGTGAGGCGATGGTGCTAACCTCTGTGGCACTGTGTTGCTGAAAAGGTCAGAAAAGCCTGGGCTGTTGTGTACTGAAATTCCAGGATGTACCGTGGAATGCTAATTCTTCCCCTGGGAGTTTTATGTCCAGCTCAAAGCAAAACATAGTAAATGTTTTCTTTTCAAAACAAAAGTCCATTTATTACATTGCTTCAGAAATAAAAATAATAACACAAAAATGAAATCTTCATTGCTATTCCAGCCAAAACAAAGCCAAAAAGATCTGGAGCATCAGGAGAAGTTGTCTGTCTCAGCACACTGTGCTATTCTAACTCTTCTCCAGTTAGCTCCTGAATCCTAGCAGCAAGTTGGACTATAGTTAAATTGGCATTCAGTTAGAGAGTGGATGCCTGTGATAGCCATCTTAAATTGCACCTTTATATAATTATATTGTAGCTGAAAGATTTGGGGGAATAGTCAGTGAAACCATGTCCATGAATGCATCCTGATTACCTTGTGAATAAATTCCACGTTCTTGAACCATTTATCAATTCAATCTCTTAAATTTCCTGTATTTGCTAATTCTGGGGAGTTTTGCTTCTCACTTACTTCTGACAATATTCTGGAGTTTTGCCCTGATGTTACTCCCAGCTATAAAGTGATAAATGTGAAGAGATGAATATGAAGATGCTGGGAAGTCAAATTGCTTATCTTTGTTCTTATTAAGCGAACACTGCCTTGTTTAATATTAGCTGCCTAATTTGCTGCACTAACTCCTGAAGCACTGAATGCTATTTTTATTTGTTCTATCACTTGAGGGCTACACAAATTTCATTCTTTTATTCATTTTAAAGAATGAGTTAAAATGAACCATGAAAACTTTAAACCTCTGAGAAAGCAAGTCCATTATACAATTAACTCATGTTTGATACAATATAGTCAACATTGCATTTTTGTCTTGATTAGAATGGTGCTGGAAAAGCCCAGCAGGTCAGGCAGCATCTGAGGAGCAGGAAAACTCATGTTTCGGGCAGGAGCCCTTCATTAGGAATGATTCCTGATGCTGCCTGACCTGTTGTGCATTTCCAGCACCAATCTAATCAAGACTTGAATCTCCAGAATCTGCAGTCCTCACTTTCAGCCTGTTGCATTTTTGTCTGCCAGTTGATGTGATTTCTGGGTGCAATGGGCTGCACTGATTGTACAAGCAAAAGTGAGGACTGCAGAAATGTTTCTGCAGGAAGTGTGGGAAATCCAACATTTTCTTGCACTCCTTCGAGCTGGTTTGCTTAGTGCTGAGGGCCATTTTGGTTGGAGCAGGTGCTGGGAGCCCTTTCTGAGCTGATTCTGACCTGAGAAAGACAGAAGAACAGGTGAATGTGGAAGTGACAGCAGGAATCCAGATCCTTTGATGTTTGCATGCTTGTTGGAAGAGTATGAGCAGCTGGAGTCTAAATTAAAGCCAACCTTGAGAGTAATCATCCCTTTATTGTTGCCTGAGGCATGAGCAAATAACATGAGAGGGAGGAATGCATGGCACAAAGACTGATGTGGGAGAAATGGGGTTTGATTTCTGAGGTGCTGCTACCAATCTTGGGAACAGTGGGTTCTGAACCATGGGATGGTTTTCACTTGAACCATACTATGACCAGTGTTCCGTTGAATTTAATACGTAGGGTGGTTGAGAGGGTTTTTAATTAAATAGTGGATACCAGTGATCAAATTTGGGAAGATGTAAATCAAAAAGTAGAGACTGTGCAGGAGAGAAAAATATTAATATTGTAAAAGATAATATAGTAAAAAATTGGAAGGAATAGAGAAGTCAATTTTAAGAGTCACAACAATTAACATGAGAGGTGAAAAAACTGATGGCTTTGTACGTAAATGCATATAGCATTCAAAACAAAATAGATGAACTAATAGCACAAGAAGAAATAAATAAGGATAACCGAACAACCATTACAGAGACGTGATTGCAGGATGGCAGATTGGACCTGAATGCTGAAGGCTATGGGACATTTAGGAAGAACAGGAAGCTAGGGAATGGTGTAGTGGTTGTTTAGTCAATTAATGATGGTATTGACACAATAGAGAAAATTTCCCTATGACCAGAAAATGAGGATAAGGAATTGGGAAGCAGTTAGAAGCTGTTATTAAAATGTTACAGCATTTTTGCACATTTCAAGGTAATCAGGCAGCGTCATTTTGTGAAAAGGCCTCATGTTTAAACAGTTTAATGGAGCTTACTGTGGAAGTAATGTGCTGTGGATAAAGGAGAACTGATGAATGTATTGCACTTAGATTTCCGGAAGGCATGTGACAAGGTACCACAATAAAGCATATTGCAGAAAATATGAACTCATAATATGGGGGTAACATTTAAGTATGGGTAGAACTTGGCTAATTAACAGAAAACTGAGAGTGGGAATAATTTGGTCACATTCGGAGTAGCAATATAATGAGTAATGGACCTTCTGGTTTTACAATTCAAACTTGACTTGGATTAGGGTCCAAAGGAATGGTTACCAAATTTGCATCACACCTGAAGTAAATATTACAATATTGGTCTCCTTATTTAAGTGAATACATTGGAAGCAGTTGAGAGAAAGTTTTCTGAACTAATATCTGGAATGGGAAGATTATCTTATGAGGTGGGCATCTTAGACAGCTTAGACTTATATCTGCTGGAGTTTAGGAGAGTAAGAGGCGACTTAATTGAAACATAAACTGGTCAAAACTGAACTAGCCAGGCAGTAGGTGAAGATAAAGGAGACAGTGCTGATGAAGGGGCATTCCTTGATTTTACACTGTTGGTCTCTACCTCAGATACTCATGCAGTGTGTTTTGTAGAGAAGAGATTGGAAATGTGGTCTGGTGGGCTGATACACTGGGCCTGAGTGTGCTGCAGCCAGGGCAGAGGGTAAGCGTAATGTGCTGACATTTTTGCCACCTACAAACGGACCCCACCACCAGAGGTATATTTCTCTCCCCACCCCTATCTGCTTTCCATAAAGACCGCTCCCTCCGTGACTATCTGGTCAGGTCCATGCTCCCTAACAGCCCGCCCTTCCCTCCCGGCAACTCCCTCAAAAGAGCCTTCCACATCCATCAAAGTTTCACCTGTACTTCCACACAAATCATTTACTGTATCTGTTGTTCCCGATGCATTCCCCTTTACATTGGGGAGAGTGGACGCCTTCTCGCAGAGCGCTTCAGAGGACATCTCCGGGACACCCGCACCAATCAACCCCACCGACCTGTGGCCGAACATTTCAACTCCCCCTCCCACTCTCTGCTGAGGACATGCAGGTCCTGGGCCTCCTCCATCACCGCTCCCTCACCACCCGATGTCTGGAGGAAGAACAGCTCATCTTCCACCTCAGAACACTTCAATCCCATGGCATCAATGTGAACTTCACCAGTTTCCTCATTTCCCCTCCCCCCCCCCCCCCCCCACTTACCCAGTTCCAACCTTCCAGCTAAGCACCATCTTCATGATCTGTCCCATCCGTCAATCTTTCTTCCCATCTATCTGCTCCACCCTCCTCTCTGACCTATCACCTTTACCTCCACCTTCATCCACCTATTGCCCTCTCAGCTACCTTCCCCCCCCCCCCCAGTCCCACCCCTTCCCATTTATCTCTCCACTCCCCAAGGCTCCCAGCCTCATTCCTGATGAAGGGCTTTTGCCCGAAATGTTGATTTTCCTGCTCCTGAGATGCTGTCTGACCTGCTGCGCTTTTCCAGCACTACTGTGATCTAAACTTTGGTTTCCAGTATCTGTAGTACCCACTTTCGCCAAGCATAATGTGCATGCTAGTTTACTGCTGGCTGAGGTGGTACATCTTCTGCACCAGAGATCCCTGGTAAAAACCGGGCTACAGATGCAGATTGATGGATGTACACAAGAAAATGCTTGGTGTGTTCGTAAGCCTGTCAGAAAGCCTGTGTTCAGTGTATGGAGCACAGAGTGGTCTGACGCCAGCTTGTCACTGGGATTTGCATGAAGTTCAGACCCTTTCCAACATGAGAGTGATAGCTGGCACCATTGGCACAGTTGTGGGCCTGATCATCCGATGGTTGACGTGGCAGCCTCTCTTGTAGTATCAGCATGTTCCACAGAAATTGTGAATGCTGCAGTGTTGCTCAGACTACAGTCATGCAACACCAGTTTTCTACATGCAATCTGAGACTCTAGTCATCTTGGCTGGGGCTAGTGGTATTAAAATTGCAGCTTGCAGGGTTTGACTGCAGTCCAGCAATCCGTCCACCAGCAGTTCACTGGATTTGATCAGATGCAATCCCAGGAGAGCAGGTGTGCCTCCAGTTTACAGAATTTGGTCTTCTCTCTTTCTCTCTCTTCCACCCCACCGGAATTTTACTGTTTGTACTCCCAAAATTACTGTTCCGCCAATGTCCCAAGCTGTTTCCTGTCCACTACCCAACCCAAACAGAAACACTCAAGCAAAGCTTGTACACTCTGAAGCTGGGTCTTCTGCAATCGTGTTACTTGAGGTCAACTAACAAGACCATGTGGAGGCTCCCCCTAGTGTAGGCTAACATCCTCCTAAAGTGGGGATAATGTGTGATAGCTAAGGGTGTACAACAAGCACAAAGAGAATGAACAAAGATGATTAGTTTAGGTTTGTACACAGTTTGCTTGATATTGTTGATATATTAGATTTGGAATGTTTATTTGGTGTTGGCTTTGTTTTACATTGTGCCCAAGAAGATAAAGTGATGAGTAGGACAGAGGGAAGATGAGAAATGTGGAACTGTTGGTGGCTGTGGGATTGGCTTTGTAGTTACCTGACTGGAATAGGTTCTTCAGGTACAATATGGGTTGAATGTGGGTTTTTAAGTTGTCTTCTCATCAGCTTCTTGTCTCTGAAGAGGTGGTGGTGATGTTGTGCAACTCACAGAAAACCAATGTGAATTCCCCTCCGCCCTCTGCAGAATTCATCCCAAACAGTCAAGCATGGCCTACTCCAACCTTCTGGGAGATGTTATGAGCAGTAAAACAAAAGGGCAGCAGGAAATGTGGGTGCAGTCTCCCCTTGCTGGAGGTGGTGACAAGGGTAACCATTGGTTGAGTTGATCTTGAGTTCCTCTCCTTCCTGCCTTCCAAGTTCAGACGGAGAAGGTCTGTGGGGAACTTCCACAACCTGTTGCTGATAAAGACCCTTCCATGGTCAAGTGGGGATGAAGGATTGGCCTCCAATCTGGTGGCATTGGGAGGCATGGATGAGAGGCAGCTGAAAGCCAATTCCCTGCCTTCAGCTTCAACATCCCTCTCTCCTGCGATTCGCCAAACCTAATAAGAAGCATGTAACAAGTACTTAACATCTCATCTCTGGATGTCCTGCAAAGGAGGCCTCGACTGGCAGGCTGTAGGCCCCAGATGTTTTTTGATTGGCCGGCAGCTTCTGGTGAGGCCAGTGACTCACGGAGAAACTCACACGCGCTCGTCTGTAGATGCACAATTATTGCCATCCAGTCAGCATTATCATGGCAGTGGGGCTGGTGTGTTTGCCAGCACTGAAAACACACTCCTCTCCTACAGACTAAAATAAGTAGAAACATTTTTGGCACGTGTTCTTTTTAATTTATTTGGAAGACATTAGTTTATTATCTGTGTGTCAGCTGAAACCGGGGAGAGGGCTGTTTAGCTGTGCAGACACCACATACTGGAATCTGTCCAAACAGAGCGGGTGACTCTCTCAATAGTAGCTAACAGTATATCACGGCTGATTTATGAAAGATAGTTCTACTATGAGGCAGAGGCAGAGTGCACTTGACACCACCTGGTTCCAGTACATGGGTCTGTGACTATGGTATCTGCTCGCTAAGCAGTTTTGTGGAACATGTTGTCAGATGTTTATGCAGATAAAAGGCCAGGCGATTACTGGACAATCCAAGGGAGAAATGGAACCCCAGCAACTGAAGGGCAATTATGGATGGGCTACAAAATCTGGCCTTGCCAGAAACACTCACATCCCATGGAGGAATGAAGAAAAAGATCAAAAGGCTGTTGACTTTTATTCCAAGTAGCTAATGCAATATGTCACTACGCAATCTGATTGATTGTATTAGAACAATGGTGAATTGTTGCTTAATGTATTGATGAATGCATGATGTAGGGGTGATATGGTAAAATGGGCTCGTCATAAAGAAGTTTGAGATAATGATTCAGAGGCACGAGTTCAAATCTCAGCAGAGGACCTGGGGAATTCAAATTGAGCTAATTAAATAAATTTGAAATTCAAATGTGCCATCAGTAACAAAGAACAAATTGCTGTAAATCCAGCTGTTTCCCATTCAGGAAGGAAATCTGTTGTCCTGAAACTGATCTAGTTTTACTCCGAGCAATACAACTTACTTCTAATAACCCTCTGAAATGACTGAGAAAGTAGCGCAGCCATATTGGAATGGCACAGTGGCTCAGTGGTTAGCACTACTGCCTCACAGCACCAGGAACCTGGGTTCGATTCCAACCTCGGGCGACTATTTGTGTGGAGTTTGCACGTTCTCTCCGTGTATGCATGGGTTTCCTCCAGGTGCTCCGGTATCCTCCCACAATCCAAAGATGTGCAGGTCAGGTGAATTGGCCATGCTAAATTGCCCATAGTGTTAGGTGCATTTGTCAGGGGTAAATATAGGAAAATGGATCTGGGTGGGTTGCTGTTCAGAGGGTTAGTGTGGACTTGTTGGGTCAAATGGCCTGTTTCCACACTCTGTAGAATCTAATATCAAACCACCTTAAAGAGACCATGGTGTGAGGAAACATCGCATCAATCACCTCACAGTGAGCCAGGCGGCAGGTTCATACATGAGAAAGGCTCACCACACCCAACCCTGCAGAAGCCTCCTTGATAACTTCTGGGATATCATGGCAGAGTTAGGGGAAGCTGTCTCATGAATGAGTCACCTAGCTGCGGTTTGATGTGCTTGCATTTGCTAACTTCCAGTCAACATTCCAGACTCCTCAGTGATGATCCCCGTTGGTATCTCACCTCACTGAACTAAGACCCACCAAAGGTGGTGGCATGGAGATGCATAGTGAGAGGAGAATTGCACTGGGAAATACTCATGAAGAGTCATACTATCGAGATAAAAGTAGACAAGCAAGCCTCCTGCAGATTATATCACCAACTGCTCACTTCATTCAGAGAATGAACATCCTGAACACCACATGCACAAAGCAGCAAAGGTACAGAATGGATCTGGCATCAAGCCATCAACTATCCCAGCCAGATGTTGTCAGGTTCCAAACCTTTGCTGCATTCGCCTTCTAACAACATTCAGCCAGAAAGGATGTTCCATTTGGCTTCCTTCTGGGCATCATAGTTGCTAGTCTGCAGTCAATTTGGTTGACTCTTCGCAATAGCAAAAATGACTGGATGCAGCAAAGGCTATGGACCGTGACAATTCTGAGCTACAACAGTTGAAAGCTTGTGCTCCAGAACTAACTGTACTTCCAGCAAAGTTGATTGAATACTGTTCAATTCCATTTGCAAGCCTTTGGATACTGAAGCAGTCCATGTCAGCACACAGTAAGACCTGGAAAACATTCAGGCTAGTGCTGCTATGTGGAAAGTAACATGACTGCCACACAGGGACCAGGTACTGAACATTCTTACCAAAGGTTATGGGCAAAGGGCTGGAAATGGATGTGAGGATGTTGGATCAGCCATGATCCTATTGAATGGGAGAGCAGGCTCGAGGGACTGAACAGCTTCCTCCTGTTCCTGTTTCTTCTGGTCTTATCTTCACAAATAGAAATACTCAATGCATTTACACATTAAGGCTGTGCAAATAGAAGTGCTCTTTATCCCATTATTAATTTAGGTGGATGCTGTTTTCTTTTTGCATTTGCACACTGCATAAATTGTGTTCACTCACTGTCCAGCATTTGCAGTTAATTTCTCACATTAAAAAAGGTGCAGATAAATTTAACAGACTTTGAAGGGCAAGGATATACATATGTATTAGCATAGCTTTATAACAGAAGTAGCCATTCGGCCTACTGAGTTGGCTCCAGCATTCAGTAAAATCATGGCTAATTGGCTGTTCTTCAAATTCCATATGCCCATCTACATCTCACAATCTTGGATTCCGCTGCCTGACAAAAACCTATTTACCTCTGCTTTAAAAATGTTCAATGATGCCACCTCCACCACCTTCTGGTGGTGAGTGTACCAAAGTCATGCAACTCAGAGAGAGAAAACAGTTCTCTTAATCACTGCCCTGAAAGGGTGACTCTCATTTTCAAACAGTGCCCCCTGATTATGGACTGGTGCACTGAGGAAATATAGTTTCCACATGCATCTTGTCAAGACCATTCTGGATCCATTCAGATAACAGGCAACAGTTAACTGGAAGTTTGGGACTGGGCTAAATATATTGGACAAAGATTATATCCTTTTTGCGATACAATTGGAAAGAAATGTGTATTCATCGAATCCCTACCATTGGAAACAGGCCACTTGGTGCATTGAGTTCATACCAACCCTCTGAAGAGCAACCCACCAGAACCATCACTGTGTGCCTGCATTTCCCATGACTAAACCACCTAGCCTGTCCATTGCTGGAAACAATGGGCAATTTAGCAAGACCAATCCACCTAATGTGCATATCTTTGGACTGCAGGAGCAGTGTAGAGAACAATACCATATCAGGTGAACCTTCAGTTTCTAGTTTCTAGGATGGAGGTTACAGAGCTGGGGCGAAATAAGGCTGTGGAGGAAATCAATACAAGAATGAAAATGTAAAACTTGAGGCATTGTTTTCAGATACCAACCACATTAGAAGTAAAAGTATCCAATGGGATTGTATCAATGGGATTGATCTGTTTGCAGTTTTCTGCTGATTGCAGTGACAGCTGATGCCACTTCTAATCCAGCTCTTTCAATTCTGTCATTTTTCTCAATTACAAAGATCACATTCATATCACTACTTACACATCTGTAGCTGTTGCCTTCCTTTTCATCAAGAAGTGAGGGTTATTTCCTGAAATAGCTCACAGGAGGCAGGTGACCCAACCCAAATCACCCTTTATTTACATGAGCACAGTATATGGACTCTGATCAGCCAGCTCTAAGCCAGTCCCTAGATTGAGAAGGCTCTTTGAATCCCCATTTATATATTTTTTCTTTTTTTCCTTTTTTTTTGTGAATATACTACAAGTGCATAAAACTTTATTCATGTTCCACCACCAGGAAGAAATGAAACACTTGAGTGGCCAGTGACAAGCAGTGCCCTTCACATCAAAGGGCAAAGGGAAGGTAATCTCTTTTTTTTCTTTATTTTATCCAACACCCTGAGAACCAGCTCTCAGAATGAATATAACCGCTGACACTCCTGTTTGTTTTTCCTTATTTTTCTTTTCTCCCCCACAGTACCGCCTAACCACGATAGTACTTATTTTTCCCCAGCACCCATGTTGTGTGTGTGTGCAGGTGTCAGACGCAGTGAAGAACAAGTGTGTAAATCTTTGCTGATATTCCACCACCAGGAAGAAAGGAAAACACCCAAGTGGCCAGTGACAAGCAGTGCCCTTCACATCAAAGGGCAATGCTGCGTGATCAAAACAGTGAAGGGGAAGGGGAATCCCCATATATTTATTTTTTAAAATTAAACAATACACAGTTGACAAAACAGTTAACATTAACAGCTGTATACAGCGAAACAACAATTTTACAAGGGAGTGCAGCGGCAAAGCCAGCCCCCAAACCCTTCCATTCAACCAGTTTTCAGGAAATGAGGACAAACCTCAAATCCCAGTTTCAATCACGACAAAGCAATGACAAATACGTAGAAGATAGTCCAAGTACATAAAAAACAATGCATAAAATACAGACCCCCCCCCCCACCCCCACCCCACCACAGCAACCCAACCATCCCTCCCACCTTTCGGCCACTCTAAAGCAGCGGCCCCTACACCCCTTCTGGCTCTCGGTCCACACCGTGCAATCCCCTATTTGTTTTTTTTTCCAGCTCCCTCAGAGGCAGCTCTCAGTCAACAGAACCTCTGACACTCCTGTTTATTTATTTATTATTTTCTATCCCCTGTTTATTTTTCTATATGAAATGATTTGAATTTATTGTACTAAGCTTTCTTAAAATCCAATCACTTCCAAAGTGCAAGAAAACATGAAAGCAAGATAGGAAAATCATCGTGCACCTCTTTTGCGTAAAAAAAAGTACCTTTTTTTGTTTCCGAATAACATTTGCAGTATGAATATTTATTAAATAATCCTCAGTTTATATCTGCCAGCCAGGACTCCCTGACTGGTTAGATTAGATTACTTACAGTGTGGAAACAGGCCCTTCAGCCCAACAAGTCCACACCGCCCCGCCGAAGCGCAACCCACCCATACCCCTACATCTACCCCTTACCTAACACTATGGGCAATTTAGCATGGCCAATTCACCTGACCCGCACATCTTTGGACCGTGGGAGGAAACCGGAGCACCCGAAGGAAACCCACGCAGACACGGGGAGAATGTGCAAACTCCACACAGTCAGTTGCCTGGGGCAGGAATTGAACCCGGGTCTCTGGTGCTGTGAGGCAGCAGTGCTAACCACTGTGCCACCGTGCTGCCCTGGTCCAGGTTAACAATCCCAATCAAGGATCTCCTAGTCAATGAGATCCCCACCTGACCTTTATTTCATTCAGTACACTTTCACTTTAAACATATACAATAAGTCCCTGTTTAAAATTGTGTTTGTTGGCATCTTGCTTTGGTATTGTTAATAGAATCACAACAATCTTTATTTAATGTTGAATTTCGGTTTGAGTTACATTGCCAGGGACCTGGGTTCCATTCCACCCTCAAGTGCCTCCCCATGTTCTCCTCGTGTCTGCTTGGGTTTCCTTCAGGTACTCTAGTTTCCTTCCACAAAGATGAGCACGCTTGATGGATTGGCCATGTTAAGTTGCCTAAAGTTTCCAGGCGTGTGCATGCTAAGTGGGTTAGCCATGGGAAATGCAGGATTACAGGGATAGAGTAGGAGGGTGGGTCTGGGTGGGATGCTGTTTGGGCGATCAGTGTGCACTTGATGGGCTGAATGGCCTGCTTCACATGGGTAGGGATTTTATGATTCAATGATCCTGTTCTGTGGCCTGCCTGATTTCAAGACCCTTTTCCCCATCCCTCTGCTCTCCTCCTTGACCTTCATGTTGTTTATGCCCTTGCTGTCAATCAGATAGAACAGAATGCTGTCAAGCAACAGTAATATACTATGGTTGCTGAAAATCTGAAATTAATACAGGAAATACTGGAGAAGCTCAGCAGATCTGTCAGCAATACTTGTGAAGAAGTCATATTGAACTCATAACACTGACTCTGTTTTCCCTCTCTCTGCAGCCACGGCCAAAACTGCTGAGTTTCTAAAGCATTTCTTATTTTTAGTTTCAAACGTTTTGCAGGATTGACTCTTTATTGATAATAGCTCTGTAGAATCCCATAACTTACAAGGAAAGTTGTCTGTAGTTCTGTAAACGTCCCAAGCCATAAGTGAAATAAGTTGTTAACTTGTTAAGGCATTAGATAGTTGCGTTGACCTGCTGATCCCATCCCTACTGGATCACCTGCAGTGTATTCTCAATGCACAGCAGTGCCACAGAAAGAGTAGTAAACTGGTTTACTGGAACAATGTAGCAGTTATAGTGCAAATAAGGATTTGATTCCCCTGAACAATATAATATAGTAGGCAGTGTACAAACCAATGTAGTTCATACAGAGATTGAGATTCTTTTCCCTTTTCTTTTTCCTCAAAACCTTGAGGCTGATGCTTTCTGCAAACTCATGGACAGAATTCAGATCTTAAGTTCATTATAATTAGTTTCTTTGTTACATTGTTCCTTGCATAGTGATTTTATATTTGCATTTTTAAAATACAAAACACAATGCCTTATGCTTGCTTTTAAAAAGAAGAAACATTAAGGTCTAGGCAACATTCTTATTATGTTGAGGAGTTTGATCTGGTCCATAACAATAGCCCATTGTTGTATGAATGAAATATTGTTGTATGTGTGTAAGTTTTGGGCTAATAATACTCATCTATTGAACTGTTGAAGGTATAATTGGTCCTCAGCAGTCGTGGTGAATCAGAGATAAAACAAATTGCTTGAGAATCTCTGGGTCTGGCACCATCTGTGGAGAGAGAAAGCAAGTTCATGTCTTGAGTCCAGTACAAATGTCCTTTAGAACTGACTTAAAGCCTTTTTATAAACTTGCACTCACTTTGCTGTTCAATGTAATAGCAAAGAAACCAGGACAATATAGTATTCAGGATGCTGACTCACACTGACATCAAGCTGGGTATCACCTCAAAGATCTGTCCCCTCTTTCCAAAACACTCCTTGTTTTTAGGTAGACTGTTACTGAAAAGAGATTACCTAGAATCTCTACCATGTAGAAACAGGTCATTTGGCCTAACGAGTCCACACTGACCCTCCAAAGAGCATCCCACCCAGATCCAACCCCTTACTCTATCCCTATAACCCTGCATCCCCATGGCTAACACACCTAACCTACACATCCCTGAACACTAAGGGTGATTTAGCATGG
The DNA here is from genome assembly GCF_047496795.1 of Chiloscyllium punctatum. Classification (NCBI taxonomy): domain Eukaryota; kingdom Metazoa; phylum Chordata; class Chondrichthyes; order Orectolobiformes; family Hemiscylliidae; genus Chiloscyllium; species Chiloscyllium punctatum. The sequence goes on from NC_092747.1 coordinate 99,606,794, forward strand.
CCAATCCACCTAACCTGAAAATCTTTGGACTGTGGGAGGAAACTGGAGCACCAAGAGGAAACCCACACAGAGAACATGCAGACTGCACACAAACAGTTGCTTGAGGGTGGAATCGAACCCGGGTCCCGGATGCTGTGAGACAGCAGTGCTAACCACTGAGCCACTGTGCCACCTGTGATGTGGGAAAGAGCAATGCAGTAGAATTGCAGGGAGCCATGTGAGAAAGACTCCCTGAGATGTTCCCATCTTCAGGTCATTTTTTTCTGTGGCACATCTAGGACTTTACATGGAGAGGTAGCCAGTTCCACAGAGTTGGGCAATCAATTTAGCATAATTAATAAGCCAATCAATGGCTGATCGGATTACTAGCAGTTTATTGATGGCAGGGGGAGGGGTGGGAGCGTGGAAGGCCTGGGAATCCTCATGGCAAGGTGAAGTTGCCAGCTAAATGGGGCAGTCTTCATGGTCCAGGCTCATTGGTTCAAAGAGGGTTCAATGGGAAGGTAGCCCCTGCTTTCTCACAGGAAGGACTTCTCGATCACCATGACCCCTGATTTTATTTTACGCAGTATATCTCAGTGCTCCTGAGGTTTCCTCCCACCCCCTGAAGTCACCACTTCCCCTGATGGTGTGAGTGAGGACTCAGAACTACCTGCCCTCCAGTTGAGCTGGCCACATCAGAAACCTACTGGCAGCAGACCTTCAGAGGCCTAATTCAAACCCACCTTTCACCTTGACATCTGTGTTCCAATGCACGTGGTAAAATTCTGGGTTTAGCCTTCAATATGTTGCCATTACGAGTTCCTCAAATAGCTGCTTTTTTTCTCAGTTTTGAAATTGATGGATTAAAACTACAGTAGGCCATGTTTTATGTCAAACAGAGTTTTGGCTGTGAACAAAGACATTAGTGCTGTAGATTTGCAACAGTTCAGGTTGGAAAGTAGAAAAATAGGTCTATTATGTCACGCTGCAACATATGGCAGATCGGAGAGTAGACTCCTGTGTAGTTACACTTCAATGTTAATAAAACACTGGGAAACTCTCACAGGTCAGTCAGTGCCTGTGGCTAGAGGACTGTGTCATGTTAAGTCTGTTCCTCCATCTACAGATGCTGCCTATCTTGCTGAGGGTTTCCCTGCACTTGCTGTTTTATTTACATGGTATTAAAATTGACTTGCAAGTCTACAAATGGAATCTCTCTAACTCCTGTTGATTTTTGATGAGCAAAACAACTGTCACATGGTAAACTGAAAAGCATTGTTTTCAAAAGTGATGAGCAGATCTTCACAATTGAAAGGTAACTCAAAAAAAGTCAGTCAAGCACAGACAGACAATATTGTTCACATTTGTGTTGAATGGTTTGACGGTTACTCAAAGAAACAAGGACCCACAGTTGGTAGTGCAGAATTCTGGAACATCACTGAAAAGAGAGACATATATGCCAAAGAATGTTGTGACTATTTGAGTTTTGGCATTCTTGCATTTATCCTGATGAGTGCACGATGAAGTTTTTAGCAACAGGTCTCTCCTTTTTGGTATAAAACGTAGGCCTTGAATTTCTGCAATTTTTGGGATGGATTCTTGGCATATATTGCCTTTGTATGTGCAGTGGAAGATATGTAAAACTAGATCGTCCTGAAATGTTAATATCCCGGTGCTGAGGCCTGGATTAGGTGGACATTTCACTTGGTCTGTGGAATAGTAAGGATGTTGAGCAGACAAGAGGTGTCCTTCACCACCTATTGCAGCCTGTAATCCTCAGGTTGAAACGCAACTGACATACAGACCCTAGTTGTGGTTTAAACAGAGGCAATGTGAGGCTTCAGTTAGAGTTATTGTAAAAGCAGGACTTAATAGATATATAAAGAAGCCTCTGCGGTAAGCTGTGATGTAAGTATGACCTCAGTGGTTATGTGCTAGTACTCTGCTGGGAGATTGGAGCTTTTATGAACATCACATACAGTCTGTTACTAAATGTTGCTCAGAAGAACTGTGTCGAGAAGATTCCTGATGAAGACCTTATGCCTGAAACATTGATTCTTCTGCTCCTCGGATGCTGCCTGAACTGCTGTGTTTTCCTAGCAACACCCTCTCAACTCTGACCTCCAGCACCTGCAGACCTCACTTTCTTCTCAGGGGAACGGAGGTTTGGCGTGAGCTTACACGAAGGTCTAAAGAACCTACACTCAAACAGATCCTGCTTCGAATGTTCTAAATTATAGAAATTGCTTAGAAAATCAAGTTTAACATTTCAGAATTGGCTTTTTAAAATGCTTAACATCAGCCCTTTGGTTAACTACCCTTTTGTTTTCGGCTTGTCAGGCTCAAAAACTAATTGTTCTTTCCCACCAAATGTTTAACAAATCTTGCTATTCTAAAACATCTATCTGGAATACTGGCATGCGAAGCGTTGCTAAAAATGACAAATTTCAAACCTTCTGGATCATCCAAAGCTAGAAACTTGAGTGCACATTTCTCTGACTTTAATTTCCGAATGTTTTGTTTGCTTTCAGAATCTCCTTGGCTTTAGCATGTTTTAGTGTGATATTAGACCGATTGGAACAATGAATCAAACTTCTTAACTGGCCTGTTTCTATCTTGGATGCAGGTTTTCTTTTGTCAGGACTGGGCAGTATTCTGCCTGAAACGTCGATTCTCCTGTTCCTTGGATGCTGCCTGACCTGCTGCGCTTTTCCAGCAACACATTTTTCAACTATTACTGCCCAGTAGCTCTGACCTCAATAATCATGAAGTGCTTCGAGAGGCTGGACATGGCCCACATCAACTCCGGTCTCCCAGCCTGCCTCAAACCCCTACAACTTGCTTACCAATGTAACAGGTCCACAGTGAATGCCATGTCCCAAGCTCTGCACTCATCCCTTAAACATCTGGACAACAAGGACACCTGCGTCAGACTCCTGCTCATTGACTACAGCTCCACATTCAACAACATTATCTCCTCCAGACAGATCTTAAAACTCTGTGACCTTGGTCACAGCTCTGCTGTCTGCAACTGGATCCTCAGCTTTCTGACCCATAGACTGCAATCAGTGAAGATAAGTAACTGCACTTCATCCGCAATAGCACTCAACATTGGAGCCCCCTACTGTACTCCCTGCACACCCACAACTGTGTTGACATCACCGCAGTGGGACAAATATCTAACCATAATGAGTCAAAATACAGGGAGATAGAGGGCTTGGTGACATTGTGTAATGAGAACAACGTCTCTCTCAACATCAGCAAAACTGAAGAACCGATCATTGACTTCAGAAAGAAAGGAGGAGTACATGCCCCCCAACTGCATCACCAGAACTGAGGTGGAGAGGATGGAGAGCATCAAGTTGCTCAGAGTGATGATAACCGACAACTTGTCCAGGAGTTCCCATGTAGATGTGACAGTCAAGGAGGCACAACAATGCCTCTTCTTTCTCAGGTGGCTCAGGAAATTTGGCATGTCCATAAGGATCGTCACCAACTTCTACAGGTGCATATTGAAAACATGTTGTCCGGGTGCAAAACGGCCTGGTACGGCAACTGCTCTGCCCTGGACCGTAAGAAACTACAGAAGGTGGTGTGCACAGACCATCACAGAAGCCAACCTTCCATCCATGGACTCCATTTACACAGCTTGCTGCTGTGGGAAGGCTGCCAACATCATCAAAGACCCATGGCACCTCAGTAATGATCTCCTACAATCTCTATTGTTAGGCAGAAGATATAGAAACCCGAACACATGCACCAGCAGGTTCAGGAACAGCTTTTTCCCGGCCATTATTAGAGTAATGAATGATCTCTGTAGCTTCAAATAATGCTGATCTTTCTAATGCTTATCTCACCTCATGCATGCCCTATTCAATGTAACCTGAATGCCTTGTGTAAGTCGCTTTGATCTTTACATCTTTGCTTACAATGATCTGCTTGTACTGCTCGTAAACAAAGCTTTTCACTGTACCTCTGTACACATGACAATAAATAAATGTATCAAATATTTATTGAGATGTGATTGACATGACCTAAGTAAGTCTGCTACTTCAAGGTCACTCCTGATTGACTCCACTTGATTTCTAATCCATATGTTTAAAGACCCCTGAAGCTTGCCTATCAATCTTAAACTGCCTATTTTGTCGATCACACATTGTACGAATCGTGAAGAATTCCCCCCCCCCAACAGAAAATTATCCCCTTGCATCATAAAGATGTCAGTTTTTCCTTGACAAGCCAGTACGTTTAACCGAATACAATGTACTTTCAACAGGATGGATGTAACTGAAAATGCCACACCCATGATACATAATTCAACAGATAAACACATTTGTTTAATTTCCACAATTTCCCTTCTCTTGTGTCAGTTTTTTTAGGTGTTGTGTAAAAAAAAAGTCTTTCCTTTGAAAATTTTCCTCAGTGCAAAAATGCAGCCTTTTTGTCAGATCAGTTTACAGGGAAGATGTTGCTAAAAGAGATAAGAAACATTTCAGGGTCTCTTTTCCTCCTGTAGGAGAACCAAATCTAATAATTCTTAGGCCATATCTTTCTCTTCGAATTCTGAGCCACAGCTCTGACTTTAGCTTTATACGACTGTCTGGAAATATGATTTCCTCTGCACATCCCTCTGGCTATCCCCTACCTGGCACCTCAATGCATACATTGAACTCTTTCCAACTCTCCAACTCTTTTTTTTTGGCACCCTTTATCAACTTAGATCTTAATTTCTGAGAAGTGACTTAAAATTCTTGATCACAAGGGCTTCTACTTCTCGTACTCACAGCCTGCTGCATATGTTTTGAACTTGTCAGACCTCTGCTTATCCCCTATCTCATTCGGGAGTTTTACTGCATGAAGTCCCCCCCATGTTTAGAATTCTTTTGTAGGTCTTTCCTTGGGCCAAGTTCACTTCCAGTCCATTATCAGAACTTGTGTTATATGATCTTCCACATCATCACTCCTTTTGCCGATCAACGAGTCTTACCTGCTGTTCCCCCATCTTGCATGTTTGCATTTGCCAGTGGCTTTCCCTCCTCTCCCTGTAATGGTGACAACCTTCCATTTGCTGGTGTGTATGTTACCAACATAATGATTATTGGTACTTGTTCATGGGGATTACTGTCTTTGAAGCTTCTTTATGAACAGTGTACTTCCCTCTGTTTGATCAGTATCACATTTATAGAATCCCTACAGCGTGGAAGCAGGCCAATTGGCCCATTGAGTTCAAACCACACTGCCAAAGAGCATCCTACCCAGAGGCACCCCCCTACTCTATCCCTGGAAAACTTGCATTTCCCATGGCCAGTCCATCTAACCTTCACATCTTTGGACTGTGGGTGGAAACCTACACAGACATGGGAGAATGTACAAACTCCACACAGATAGTCACCTGAGGCTAGAAACCAGCCCGAGTTGCTGGTGCTGTGAGGCAACAGTGATAACCGCTGAACCACCGTGTTGCCCTGATGCTCATGCTCATAGCCAAATGTTGAACTAGGCAGCAGGAAACTTTCAGAGATGTACAAGGGTTTTATTGTTAATCTATAGGTTAGCACAAACATAATTTATCTTCTTCTAACCATTTTGTGTCATGACTCATTTCAAAAACCCTATTATTTTGTTTAGGACAAGCCACGTCAAAGTGATATTTCTGATTTCATCGAAAAAACCTGGTGACCATTCCCTGATAATCTTGAGGTTCACTTTTCTGTTTTAGTTCCCCAACAGATATTGTCTGCCATAGCTATCAAAATCCCTCAATATCCACTCGGGGTTATAATACTTCTTTGGTAAAGTCAGTTCTTCTATAAAGCAACAGTTGCGTTCTTGTGCAACCCTGTGTTATAGAAAAATTGCGTATTAGAAACAACGCTTAAAGTGTTGGTGCTGTAATTGCGTTACAGCCACACACATTTTAAAAGTTCGCACTGTAGAGACAGCATTCCTGGGTCGTCAATCATGGTACAGAGAATTTGTGTTAATGAAACGTACATCATAACAGAACGACCTGTATTGGCATTTGTAGTCCACCTCTAGATGGTCCTGAAACATGGTTAATATTGAATCCTCCAGTTTCTGCTGAATGTCCTATTTGAATGTGAAGGCTGCTGGAAAATGAACGTTTCTCAGGATCTTTTTGAAGGATTTTGGTTTTAGCCATTGTTCTCCAAAGCAACTTCAATTTCACTGTTCTGTCTGAATGAAATCTAAGTTTCTGGTCTCCACCTTGAGGCAACCATTCTCTGCTACTGTTGTTGACAGATTCAGATCCAGCTTGTCAAACTGAAAGTGAGACATGTAATAAAACCTCTGCACGTAGAAATTAACAAAAGCAGTAAAGTTGCCATTGTCCTACCTGACCTTAGGTGTATTCTCTCATTAGAGAGTGATGACTGGTGGTGGTTTAACCTGAGGGTGACCACCTTAAGGTGAGGGGAGAGGTTAAGAAGGAGAGTTCTTCATGGTGACCTCAGCTGATGTGGGATTTGAACCCATGATGTTGGCATCATCCAATTGTAAACCAGCCTTCCAGTAAACTGACCATACCAATCAAGCAATTTCCCACCTGAGTCCTAGTTGCTTCCTCTCTACAATTGACGTTTTTTTTACCAGACACGTTAACACACCAATGAGGCAAGTGGAACCTGGACCTTCTAGCTCAGAGATAGGGACACTACCAATGTTCCAAAAGTCTCCATGTTTCTCTCTTTATACATCCTAATATTAACTAACCAATTAATGGCTACCTGGAGAAAGTGAAGACTGCAGGTGTTGGAGATCAGAGCTGAAAAATGTTTTGCTGGAAAAGCGCAGCAGGTTCAGGCAGCATTCAAGGAGCAGGAGAATCGACGTTTCGGGCATAAGCCCTTCTTCAGGAATGCCCTTCCTGAAGAAGGGCTTATGCCCGAAACGTCAATTCTCCTGTTCCTTGGATGCTGCCTGACCTGCTGCGCTTTTCCAGCAACACATTTTTCAGCTCAATTAATGGCTACCGCTTATTTCCCTCCTAACCTAAACTAATTGTAATATTAACATTCTGGATTACAAGGCCAATAACATTACTCCCTAAGTAATTTGGGAGAAACATTCTAGCTTTCTGGTTCTTCTATTGTAGAAGTATCATGCTTGGGGATGAAGGCTAGGCAGTTGGAGGCCACGAGGTGATGTAGTGTGAGGGGTGGTACACAGCCAATGTTGTCAATCCTGGTTTTAGAAAATGCTGTGCTGCAGTCTCTCATCTGACCAGTGCGTTTGGGCTCAGTAGGTGAGCATTCTTTGTGGGCATGATGTGGAGGAGCTAGTGTTGGACTGGGGTGGACAAAGTTCATCAGGTTGATGAAGGAGCAGCACTGCAAAAACTAGTGCTTCCAAATAAATCAGTCATGGTGTTGTGTGATTCTTATTCTTTGTGGGAACACAACAAAGGTCACAAGATCAATGAAAGACTAATTGTTGTTAACATTTGCACCTGATTTACACCTTTTTCAACAACCTCTGCAGGACATCTCAAAGGCAGGGGCCAGATCAGGACATTGCTGTTTGGAGTGTCACATTTTTCGACCAGGGTTTGAGGTGTTTGCTATAAATAATTAGACCTGGGAGGGAGGCCCAGTGTGAACAGTGAACTTCTGTATTGGTAAATAAGTGACATAACCACTAGCAACATGCTGAGAGTCTTATCAAAAAGAAAGTTTGTTGAGTAGAAGGCGCACTTTGAGCAAATGAATAATCACCTGGGAAATGTTAATAATTATTATTTGTAACCGTTGATAGACATTACTGTGAATCATTATAATGTCAACACCACTGTGAGAGAAAATGTTGGTTTTCTGAAGTTAATCTCGGGCGAAGTCCTGCAGAGCCACAGTTCACTGACTCATCTGAGTGTGAAAGATCAGACCTGGGTAAATATCCAGTATCTACTCTGTGCTCAGTTATTGAAAGCAAGTTTAGATTGTCACTAATAATAGGGTAGGTGTTCACAAGTACTTTGACCCTCATTATCCTGGAACCTGTCTTCCAATAGGTTTTGGCAACATGGACTGGACAGATGGGAGTTAGGCACTCTGCTTAGTGGAATCTTTTTTCTTCTGAGGTGCATCAGGCAGCTAACGTTAGGGAGCTTCCTTCACCCTTCTCCTGCCCCACCCTTCATATAACCCATGTCGCCAAGGGTGGCTCAGTTTATTTTGGCTATCATCTCTCCTTTAAATAAACTTGGTCTCAGAGGAGAGTGAATCTGTGGAATTCTTTACCACAAAGAGCTGTAGAGATTGGGTGCTTCATTGGTTGATTTATTGTCAACTTCTGCAATGGTCTGGGCTGTGCACACCACCTTCTGTTGTTTCTGACTGACCTGGGCAGAGCAGTTGTCATGCCAGGTTGTTATGCACCTGGATAATGCACTGTCAATGCTGCCAAGGCTTACATAGACTGATGTTTCATCAATAAGGGAATAAACAATTATGGAGCAAAAGCAGGAGAGTGGAGTTGAGGAATATCAGTTCAGCTATGAATGCTTTGACTGATGGAGCAGATGCTTTGAGCTGAATGGCCTTCTTCTGTTCTTACATGTTCTCGTCTAATCGTCATTAAATGAGCAGTGACAAAACCTTTTGATTAGAGAAATATGACATTGCTCTTGGAGCTGAGCTGGAATAGTGACCATAAATAAAATAGGAGGGAGAGTTCTTGGATTCGTGAAGAGAATGATTATTTCTTTATTTATTTTTAATTTATTCATGTGGACATTGCTAGATAGGGTAGCAATTATCGCTTAATGCCCTGCAGAAGGTGACATTGAGCTGCAGTCTTGAACCACTGTAGCTTTTGGGATGTTGGGCTATCCACAGTGCTAATCAGAAGGAAGTTCCAGGATTCTGACCCAGTCACAGTGTAAAATCAATATTATAGTTCCAAGTCAGGATGGCGTGTGACTTGACGGGATCATCGAAGGTGTGGTGTTCTTCTGTCTTTGTTCTTTGAGATGGTAATGATTGCACATTTGGAAGGTTCTGTTGATGGTGCCTTAGTGAAATATTGCACAGCTTATTGGTGGTGGTGCACAATACTACCATTGTGCGTTGATAATGGAGAAATTGAATCTTGTTGGTGGTTGATTAAATGCAGGCTGCTTTATTTTGGATTGTATCTTAGTGCTGTGGAGCTGTACTCACTCTGACATACAGGAGTGTTTTGATAGATTCTGGACTTGTGCCTTATAGATGGTGCACAGGCTTTGAGTGAAGAAGTGAATTACACACAGCAGAACTCCCAGCTTCTGATCTGCTCTTGTAGCCATGGTGCATATATGGCTTGTCCAGTTCACTTTCTGGTTTATGGTAATTTCCAGGATGTTGGCAGTGTGGTGTCAGTGATGATGATGCCATTGAATATTATGAAGCGATGGTTAGATTCTCACTTTTGCAGATGGGTATTGCCTGTTACAGGGGAACCTCGATTATCTGAACGAAATGGGCGGGCACTATTTCGTTCGGATAATCCATTATTCGGTTAATCGATTAAATGTCTTTCCATTGGGGCTCAGAGTTTTTAAAGTCTGCTGCTCGTTCAGGAGACTGCAGCAGCACACAGCGCACGAGACCCAGCGCCCCAGAACCCCATCCAACACGCCCCTCGCCTCAAAGCCCCATGCAACCCTGTACCCCCACCTGCCTCCGCCCCCAACCCCGTCCAACACCCCCTGCCCTTGCCCCCAACCCCGTCCAACACTCCCCACCCCAAAACCCCGTTCAACCCTGCCCCCACCCCCAACCCCATCCAATACCCCTGCCCCAAAACCCCATTCAATCCTGCCCCTGCCCCCAACCCCATCCGACACCCCTGCCCCAAAACCCTGTTCAACCCTGCTCCCGCCCCCAACCCCATCCAACACCCCCCCGACCCAAAACCCTGTTCAACCCTACACCCCCACCTGTCCCCGCCCCCAACCCCGTCCAACATCCCCTGACCCAAAACTCCGTTCAACCCCGCACCCCCGCCTGTCCCCGCCCCCAACCCCATCAAACATCCCCCGACCCAAAACCCCATTCAATCCCGCACCACCACTTGCCCCTGCCCCAAAACCGTGTTCAACTCTGCCCTGCCCCCAGCCTTAACCAACCCCCAACCAAGTCCAATACCACACCTCCCCCCCCCCCCCCTCTCAAGGGCAGCCAGACAGTACACGAACAACAGGACTGCTGCTGCCTTTGTCGGGGTAAGTCTCCAAATAGCGCGTACACACACGCACAACAATGTTGGAGAGATTATCTGGGGAAGCGAGGGTGGGGGTGGTTAGGGTATATCCCTGTGTAGATCTCCAGGGGAAGTGAGAGAGAGAGAGGGGGCGAGAGGTCAGTCATGTGGAGACGGTGCCTGTTTAATCACTGTAAACAAAAGACATGATCACTGTTGGAAACACATCTTTGATGTAATGTTTCCATCAGGACCTTGAGATCTCCTTCAGATAATTCGATTTTCGGATAATTGGTATTTGGATAATTGAGGTTCCTCTGTACTTGACACTTATCAGTCCAAGCCTGCATGTTGCTACATACGAACATGGGCTGCTTTAGTAATTGAGCACCACAAATGGTTAACAGTTATCAGTGCACACCTCACTTCTTTGTAGTAGGTGCCAATGTTAGAGCTGTTCTGGAACAGCCTGGCCATGAACACAGCTAGTTTCTGATGAACAAATCCTCAATACTATTGCCCGAATGTTGTCATGGCCCATAGCTTTTGCAGTAGCCAACGTCTTCACCCATTTCTTGCTATCAAGTAGAGTGCAATGAATTAGTTGAAGATTGGCATCTTGATGCTGGATTGCTAGAGGAGGCCAAGATAGCTCATCCATTCGGCACCCTTGGCTGAAGATGGATGCAAGTTCTTCAGCCTTGTTTTTCTTCCGCTCGTACTGAACTCCTGTGGGGAGGATTGGTGGTGCTGTGGTGATCTACATGGTAGAAGGTTTCTTTGCCCATACTTGACTTGATGTCATGTGACTTCATGGGGTCTAGAGTCAATGTTGACTTCTCCCGTGGCAGCCACTATCTCCATTGGCTCTTCCCTGCCAGTCGGACATGTCATACCCAGGGATGGTGGTGTTGTGAGCTGAAACATTGGCTGTAAGCTGCGATTCATGAATATAATTTTGTTAGATTGTTTCTTAACTAGTCTGTCAGACAGCTCTCCCAATTTTGGCACTAGCCCCCAGATAAGCAAGGAGGACTTTGTGGTGGCAATAGAGCTGATTTACCCTTGTCATTTCCAGTGCTGAGCCTAGTGCCTGGTGGTTTGTTTAGTTCCACTCTTTTTTTGTTTAGATGCTGGATCCAACTGAGCATCTTGTTAGGCTATTTCAGGAGGCTTTTAAGAATCTAACACATTTGCAGTGGGGTTGGAGTCACATGTTGGCTACATCAGGCAAGAATGACAGACTTCCTTCCCAAAAGGATGTTAGTGAACTACTAATGGTGTGCCCCTCCTGGAGTGAACTTGATCTCCTTTCCAAATATGCACTTGTCACATTTTGGCAGACCCTGATTTGGCTACTCTGGATTTCAGATCCACCAGAGGCAGGAACGGTGCCTAATGCCCTCTAACCATTAGAAGTCCAAATTTGTAGCAGCACTTTAAATACACTATCGGTAATGATTGTAAGTTACCTGTGAGGGTGATGTCAATGGGCAGACCCAGACTGTAACCGTGACACAAGTTTATTCTGTTATCTTGCTCCACTTGTTCTGAGAAATAGAGTGGCTAGAAGTCACAAATCAGTCCAGCCACCTTTCCACTTCTTCATGCTGCAGCCTCCTCCCTTTCATACTTTGTGAAGTTTGTTTTCTTTAAAGCAGTAAACGCAGATATGCTGTCAATCCTGAATTCTGAAATAGGGGGTGCCCCATTAATCTGCCTGTGCTCCTCTGGGTCTCCCCATGCAGCCCCCAACCAATGGCAGTGCAAGGAATTGTCCCCAAACAATGGCAAGGAAAGGAATTGAAGGATCACGTTTGGCTCTGCCTTTTCAGTGCTGCAGCCTGGATGTGTACTGGTCAGAGAGGCAACAGCACCCTCTGGACAGTGAACAGGGTAATAGCAGGAGAACATGCTCTAGCTGACGTGGCTGAAAGGCTAAATGTGCACTGGTATGAATGTGAAGGGCAGATGGAACTTGTGTTGCCATTTATAAAGGCAGTGCAGACTCTATGTGCTATTTCTTTGGAATAGCATAGTAACTGCTGTTTGAAAGCAGAACACAATTTAAAAAGTTTATATCACTCTCCTTTGTCAAATATTGTAGCTTTTAAAGGATCAGTAGTCTTCTACACTGTTAGAGGATATTGTCAAAGCCACCTTTACTTTAAAAGGGAGTCATTGAGAATAGATATCCGAACACTGCTGGCAGTTATCAATGATATGTAAAAATGAGAAGATCAGTTAAAAACAAACATGGGCCCATTACAACCAATCGGGAGCGTTACTAAAGGGTATCAAAGAAACGGGCAGAGAAACAAACAACTCCTGTCCACTTCACAGACAAAAATGTTAAAATCCGAGCAAGTAATCCTAGAGAATCTGGGGATGTGTGTAAACATAGGTTTCCTGCATAGTCCAGGGAGCAGGCCTGCCTCTTTTGGCTGCACAGCAGCATTTCTTTGAATACAGAGGAACCTCGATTATCTGAAGATCAATTATCCAAATTTCGGATTATCCAAAGGTCCTGATAGAAACATTACATCAAAGAAGTGTTTCCAACATTGATCACGTCTTTTGTTTACAATGGTTAAAAATGAACTCTGCTTACTGCAATGCTGCCGAGAACAATCCTGGACATCGATGAGAGCCCAAGCGCTGTCTTCAAATGACTGACCTCCCGACCACTCTCTCTCTCTCTCTCTCTTTTTCTCTCTCTTTCTCCACACATTCCCTGGAGTTCGACACCTAAATCCCCCTTCTCCAGATAATCTCTCCAGCATTGTCCTGTTCTTTGCAAAAGTGGAAGCTAGGAGAAAGTGAGGACTGCAGATGCTGGAGATCAGAGCTAGAAAAGCGCAGTACGTCAGGCAGCATCCAAGGAGCAGGAGAATCGATGTTTCAGGCATAAGCCCTTCTTCAGGAATGAGGAGGGTGTGGCAACACGACGCCTGGAGGAAGAGTGCCTCATGTTCCGCCTAGGAACCCTCCAACCACAAGGGATGAATGCAGATTTCTCCAGCTTCCTCATTTCCCCTCCCCCCACCTTATCTCAGTCCCAACCCTCAGACTCAGCACTGCCTTCTTGACCTGCAATCTTCTTCCCGACCTCTCCGCCCCCACCCCATCTCCGGCCTATCACCCTCACCTTAACCTCCTTCCACCTATCGCATTCCCAATGCCCCTCCCCCAAGTCCCTCCTCCCTACATTTTATCTTAGCCTGCTTGGCACGCCCTCCTCATTCCTGAAGAAGGGCTTATGCCCGAAAAGTCGATTCTCTTGCTCCTTGGATGCTGCCTGACCTGCTGCGCTTTTCCAGCAACACATTTTTCAGTTCAAAAGTGGAAGCTGTCAAAACGTTTGTGTGTGTGTGCGTGTGTGTGGGTGTGTGTGTGGCACTATTTGGAGATTCAACCCCCAAAGGCAGTAACAGTCTTACTGTTGGTGTCCAGTCTGGCTGCCCTGGAGAGGGGGGCGAGGAAGTGGAGGGGGGAGCGGAATATAGGTGGGGGTGGGGGTAGATGCAGGGGCGGGTGGGGAGCGTGGTTGGACAGGGTTGGGGTGGTCGGACAGGGTTGGTTGATGGGTGGGGGTGGACAGGGTGGGGGCAGGGGCAGACGGGGGGGTGTGTGGTTGGACAGGTTTGGGGTGGCAGACGGGAGGGTTGGGGTTGGACAGGAGTGGGGCTGGGTGGGGGTGGATGGGATGGGGGCATGGGTGGATGGGGGAGTGGGTTTCAGGGTGTGGGTAGAGGGGTGGACCAGGCGGCGCAGTTGGATGGGGATGGGGGGAGCGGGGTGGGTGGGGGTGAACTGAGGGGCAGGGTTGGATGGAGTTGGGGGATTGGACAGGGGTGGGTTGGACGGGGTGTGTGGAGTGGGGGGAAGGTGCAGGGGCTCTCACGCGGTGTGCTGCTGCCTATTCTCCTGAACAGGGAGCGGACATAGCACGTGCTTGCTGTGTCAATCCAATTGAACTGATTGGTGGTGGTGGGGTGGGCGAGGGTTTAGGTGGAGGCTCCAGCAATGTAGCAGGTCCTTTACACACAAGTGTGTGTCTGCTCAGAAACAAACCCTGAGACAGAGAGAGGGAGCAGGGCAGGCAGACCGAGGAAAAAGGAAGCTTCAGAAAACTCTTGAATCCCAGAAGAAAGGCATTGAATCAATTAACCGAATAATCAATTATCCCAATGAAACAGTGCCCGCCCATCTTGTTTGGATAATCAAGGTTCCTCTGTATATTCATGGTATTTAGGAGGTCCCTAAACAAATATTAGATCCTGCATTAACATATCTAAGGACTTTATTTTTAAGCAGTGAAACCAAAGTCTGCACAAATTTAGTAGTGAGCTCATGTCTGCAAGTATTGAATGCAGGCTCTCCTACCACAGCCTTTTTTGAGCAGAAAACAGAAAGTTAGAGCAGAATATATCAATTGTTATCCCTTGGATTTCTATTTGATGTGAAAGTCAGACTTGTGGTTTATATTTGAAGCAAGAAATGATTATTTAAGCTCAAAATCTGGATTGCCTGCAGGACATTTAAAAGGATAGAAATTGGAATTCTGAATCATGGCATTGGGACAAATCTTAAGCCGAGATAATGTGTTTTCAATTTGACATTGAACTTTCAAAAGAACATTCTTTCATAACAGTACTCTGAGTGAATGGAACACACAGGTTCAGTCAGATCAAATGCATTTATGAACAAATGACGGGCCTTCCCTATTGTAGGCTGAGCTTAAATGCTAGCTTTTTTTGTGATTAGTATAAAAGGACCCCCTGAATCTCACTGTTCTGCATCTTTCTGCAGTCTTTCTCCATTTAAATAATATTCAGCCCCTGTATTCGTCCTGTCAAAGTGCAGAACCACACAGTTTCCCACATTATATTTCATTTACCAAATTTCTTTCAGACTAACTTAACCTGTCTATAGCCTTCTGCAGATTCTGTGTCATCCTTACCACTTGCCTTGACACCTATTTTTGTGTCACCTTTAAACTTGGCGATAATACATTCACTTCCCTCATTCAAGTCATTCAGATATGTTGTAAAAAAACTGTGGTCCCAGCACTGATTTCTGTGGCAGTCTACTAGTTGCAGGTTGAGTTTCCTTAAAATGCCTTCTTATCCCAACTTTCTGTCTACTATTAGTTAGCCAATCCTTTATCCATACTAGTATACTACCTCAGATATCAGATTTTTATCTTATAAAGCAGCCTGATGTGTAGTATCTTATTGAATACCCTTTGAAAATTTGAACACATCTACACTGAAAATCTATTGTTTGACAATGTATCTGGATATCTGCAAATGGATTGTGTGGAAACACTCAGCATGATCCAACTACAAGAAGGGACTAAAATTATAAATTTTGTGAGAAGATCCATATTCTCAGCTGTAAATCCTCAAACAAGGTCAGAATTAAAACAACATCCAGGCTTTCTCTATGATATGTCTGTACTCAATGAGATCTATTTCAGTGTCATCCGATCTTGTCCCTTGTTTATGTTTTTGGACTGTATTATAATTTGATACATTGCAAATATATTTTTATTTTTGACCAAAACATTTAGGAATTCTCTCGACACACAAATATTCTAAAGTCAATTACAGCGCCTCCTGTGGGAAATAATGATGTTAAGGACTTTCATAAAAGAACAGAACTGGAAACAGAACTGGCTCAAAGGTAGAAGACAGAGGGTGGTGGTAGAGGGTTGTTTTTCAGACTGGAGGCCTGTGACCAGTGGATGCCACAAGGATCGGTGCTGGGCCCTCTACTTTTTGTCATTTACATAAATGACTTGGATACAAGCATAAGAGGTACAGTTAGTAAGTTTGCAGATGACACCAAAATTGGAGGTGTAGTGGACAGCGAAGAGGGTTACCTCAGATTACAACAGGATCTTGAACCAGATGGACCATTGGGCTGAGAAGTGGCGGAGTTTAATTCAGATAAATGCGAGGTGCCGCATTTTGGTAAAGCAAATCATAGCAGGACTTATGCACTTAATGGTAAGGTCCTAGGGAGTGTTGCTGAACAAAGAGACCTTGGAGTGCAGGTTCACAGCTCCTTGAAAGTGGAGTCGCAGGTAGATAGGATAGTGAAGAAGGCGTTTGGTATGCTTTCCTTTATTGGTCAGAGTATTGAGTACAGGAGTTGGGAGGTCATGTTGCGGCTGTACAGGACATTGGTTAGGCCACTTTTGGAATATTGCGTGCAATTCTGGTCTCCTTCCTATCGGAAATATGTTGTGAAACTTGAAAGGGTTCAGAAAAGATTTACAAGGATGTTGCCAGGGTTGGAGGATCTGAGCTACAGGGAGACCTGAACAGGCTGGGGATGTTTTCCCTGGAGCGTTGGAGGCTGAGGGGTGACCTTATCGAGGTTTACAAAATTATGAGGGGCATGGATAGGATAAATAGGCAAAGTCTTTTCCCGGGGTTGGGGAGTCCACAACTAGAGGGCATAAGTTTAGGGTGAGAGGGGAAAGATATAAAAGAGACCTAAAGGGCAACTTTTTCATGCAGAGGGTGGTACGTGTATGGAATGAGCTGCCAGAGGGTGTGGTGGAGGCTGGTACAATTGCAACATTTAAGAGGCATTTGGATGGGTATATGAATAGGAAGGGTTTGGAGGGATATGGGCCGGGTGCTGGCAGGTGGGACTAGATTGGGTTGGGATATCTGGTTGGCATGGACGGGTTAGACCGAAGGGTCTGTTTCCATGCTGTACATGACTTTATAACAAGGAGAGCTTGAGAGGCAATTCCATAGCTTGGGGCCTAGTGGGCAGAAGCATTGCCTGCCAGTGGCTAGACAAGGGTAACTGGGATGTACAAGGCCAGAGTTGGAGGAATGCTGAGATCTCAGTGAGTTGGAGGGTTGGAAGAGACAACAATGACAAGGAATAACAAGGCTTTGGAGGAATTTAAGCGTGAAGAAAAATATATTTTTTAATACAATGCGCATGTGAAGACCAAGATCTGATTCAATTACCTATCTTTGTGCTTGACCGACCATTACCATTTTACAGATGTTGAAGGAGAGAAGGCCAGCACAGGAATGTGAAGATGGACAAAGTAAATCAAGTGTAATGTCTAAGTGGTGTGGAGACTGGTACTTGGGCAGAATAATGACAGTAGCATATGTGAAGAGGCAATAATAAACCTCCTCCAGTTTCCTTTCAAACCCAAGTGGAATAAGCTGTGATCTTATTATAGTACAGTATCCAGTTGATTTTTTTTCCCAAAAATCTAATCAAATATTAATGAGAGTAAGCCCTAAGATCCATTGTCTTCCATAAAATGAGGAGTAACATCAGATTTGCAAGAATGTTACAATACTACTCCACGTTAAATCTGGTATTGTTGAAACAATGTGCAGAAATCGACAATGTACAAGCATCGAATTGGGTGCATTTCTGATTCACAGTCTATTGTTGGGACTATTCAGCCAGTGCACAAAACAAATAAACAGGAATTGACGTTCCCCACTAAGATGAAGGTTGATCCAATGGTCTCTATGACATAACTGTATCCTCATTTGTAGCAATCAACTGGGGAAGGGGTCAGTGTGAGGAGGGGTGGCTGGCACAGTGGCTCACTGACTAGCACTGCTGCCTCCCAGCGCCAGGGATTTGGGTTTGATTCCAACCTTGGGCGACTGTCTGTGTGATGTTTGCACATTCTCCCCATGTACATGTGGGTTTTCTCTGGGTGCTACAGTCCCCTCCCACAATCCTTAGATGTGCAGGTTTGGTGAATTGGCCATGCTAAATTGTCAATAGTGTTCAGGGATGTATAGGTTAGGCGCATTAGTCAGGGGTAACTGTAGAGTAATATTGTAGGGGAATGGGTCTGGGTGGGATACCCTTCGGAGGGTTGGTGTGGACTTGTTGGGCCAACTGGCCTGTTTCCACACTGTAGAGATTCTTCTATTCTAACCTGCTGTAATTTAGGTTTAAGCAGTTATTTGGACTGATAGTGACTTGACGTGTGAAAATCAGCAGATATTTAAAAGGGAAAATAATTGTTTCATACCAGTTCTGAAGAAAAGCCACTGGACTTGGAACATTAACTCTGTTTTCTCTCCACAGATGTTGCCAGACCTGCTGAGTTTCTCCAGTCATTTGTTAAGTTCATTTCGGATCTTCAGCATTTCCAGTTCTTTCTTTAATTAGATAACTTTTTATACCTTGCCTTTCTCAAGAAACATTTATAGCCAGAGAATTACTTCCAATTCATTACTTTTTGAAGTGTAGTCATTGTTTGGGAAGTGCAGCAACCAACTTGTGCTCAGCCATCTCCGCAGTGCAATAATGGCCAAATAATTCACTTTTATGCTAAAGGTTGGCCAAGGCATTAGGGACGATTTTTTAGAAACTGTCAAGAGGTTGTTTATGTTCCCTGAAGGGGGCATGGTTTAATGTCCAAAGACAGAATCTTGGATGGTGCAACCCTCCCTCAGTCTTGCATTGTTGTACTCAAATCTCCAGAGTAGGGTTTTGACCCTCAGTGTTCTGGCTCAGTGCCACCTGTGCTGTACCTGTATCGTGACTTGCGCAAAGTGGGTGCTTTCTGTTAAAAGTTTCCAAATTGGCGCCTCTCCTAATGCCGACTGAAAATCAAGTTGTTTTACTTGAGTCAACATGAACACAGAAAGTGTCTAAGGCAGTTCAGTTGCCTTCCTTTCTGTGCACGAGTTGCATGCATGGAGCAATGTGACAAAATTGTTTTCTTAAGGCGAAAAGTAAACTTGATGCCCAAAAATATATGAACACCAGCAGCAGCCGACGTCTGGTACTGATTGTGTTCTGCCAGTGGGTTTATCTCCTGGCTGAAGTATTTGGAAATATGAAGCAATAATCAAACAGAAACATTTAAACAATAAATTGTACTATGTTACATTACCTTGCAGTATAGTACGTTTTTGAATATGAACAGCTTGCCATACATGTGACTTCACACTTGGCTTTTACCCAATCTAATGGGAGCACAATGTGCAAGTTCATTTCATTCCATGAACAACTACAACTACAACCCATTGTGTCTCAAGTCATATGCCTTCTGTTTCACATTAGTGCCTGTGTTGAAAAGATTTACATTTGAGCTGACCCGAAGAGTTATCAGTGGAAGAATAAACTCTTTTTTAATTGTGTATATTTATTAAAGAATGATTTTTTATAACAGAAAAAGCCCATAAACCAAAAAGAAAACAAAGTTCTAAAAGTACAATAGTACAGAAAAGTAGGAATAATATCGCACTATTATGTTATATTACAATATCGTTAACAATAAACTGCCTACTCTTCTCCAAATTGTAGTTGACTCCTATTTACTTAACTTAATCCAAACTAATACAAACTTCAATTAAATAAATAACATTAAATTAAATTGCAATCCACCAAAATTAAATTACATTACATTGTACTATATTACATTACTCCAATCGCTGCACTTGCACCAAGGTTCCCGTTCATGGGGGTAACAGTGATTATACCGGTATTTACTAGGCCTCCCCACCTCGGGGCCCCCAGACCGCCATACACGGCCCTCATGACTATACAAAGACCTTATCACTACCGCTGACAAATCCATGTCGATATAATTTAAAAAGGCCACCGTGTCTTATAAAATTTCTCCGTTCCATGGGGTACTGTACTTGTCAGGTAATCTTGAGGGACATGCTCCATCACAAGTCTGCGCCACCCTACAAGACTTGGTGAATTTTCCTCGCACAGTACGTCAAACTATTGAATAATCTCTTACCGTGCTCATCCAAAGATGGAAGATTTGGTAATCCTAAGATGAGGGATACTGGATCCCTCCCTAATTTCCAAAACCCAAGAGCCCCTCCAGTTCACTCACTATACCCGCCCTCCCCCCCCCCCCCCCCCCCCCCAAATACCCACAGATCTTGTGACAGGACCAGAGGCAATCTGCAATGGTGCCAACACTGTTTTTACATTTGGGATGTTTCAGGAAAGATCTTTTCTTAAACTTTGCTGGTCTCTCTGGCGTCATATGGGCCCTGTGGAGGATCTTCAGTTGCATTGCTTGAGCCCTATTTCATATTGAAATCTTCTTTACATTCCCCCTTGAATCCTCCCACATTTCTGACAAGATTTCTTCCCCTAACTCCTGACTCCAAATCTCATGGAGTCTCTCCATATCCCTCCAGGCATTCCCTCTTTGCAGATGATAGATGGTACTAACTGAAAGAGCGCCCCCACATCAGAGCACTCTACATTCTATATTCGACTTAGGGCTGGGTCAAGAGCGTGGTTTGCTTCTGTATATAGTCTCTAACTTGGGAAATATTGGAAAAGGTCTTTATTAAGGATTCCATACTTCTGACTAATTGGCTAAAAGACATCAAGACCTCTCCTCAAACAGATCTCCCAGACAGGAAATTCCTTTACCCTTCCATGCTCTAAAGCTGGAGTCCATTGACCCCAGCTTAAATCCTGGGGCTCCCACTAATGGGGTAAACCTTGAAGTCTTGAGGTAATTGCCCTCACTCTGCCACACCATCTTGCATGCTTTTACTGTATTTATAATAATCAGACTTTCACAGTGCTCAATTACTGATCTCATCTTATCCATGAAAAGCAAGTTTATGGGGGGGACACTTTGCCTCCGAGGCCTCCACACCAAGCAGTTCGGGTCATTGTACACCCATTCGCCTACGTATGACAGCAGAGCGCCGGTTTGATATTTCTTCAGATCTGGGAGGTCCACCCCACCCCACCCAATATCCTGCGGAAGTTGCAACTTGGTAAATTTAATTAAGGGGCGCCCACGACCCCAACCATCTCGCAAACTTTGGCAGCACCTGTTTGGGTAATAATTGCGGGAGCATCGTCATAGGATGCAGCAACTGAGAGAGAACATTCATCTTGATCAAGGCTATATGGCCCAGCAATGATATAGGCAGTCCCTCCCATCTTTGCAAGTCCTGCTTGATCCTCTCAAACAGCTGTACAAAGTTAGCTCAGTACAGCTGCCGGAAGCGAGGAGTAATAAAAGATTCCTAGATAGAGCAAACTTTTCTGTGAACATCTAAAGGGAAATTTTATTCTGCCCTCCAAGTTCGGTACCTCCACCAACCATTCCCCTCCCACCAACAGGCACCACTTCCGATTTTGGGAAATTTATCTTCCATCGCGAAAAGCAACCGGATAGTTTAATTTTTCGTATTAACCGGGCTATGAAATTTTCCGGGTTGGCTAGAAACAGAAGGACATCATCTGCAGAGAGAGTGATTTTGTATTCCCCAGCTCCCACTTTCAGTGCCTTTATTTCAGGGTCTTTTAGAATAGCCTGTGTCAGTGGTTCAAGTGCCAAGGTGAACAGTAGCGGCTACAAGGGACATCCCTGTTGGCCACCCCTCTCCACGTCAACATTACTTGATTTAACCCCGTTTGTATTAACCTCTGCCTGTCACCCACCTAGCGAAGGCCCCTCCTAGTCCAAAATGATCTAGAACAGCAAAGAGATAGGACCATTCCACCTGGGCAAAAGCCTTCTCCACATCTAGGGAGACCACCAAGCCCAGAATCGCCCTTTGCTGACATATTTGCACCATATTCAATACCCGTCTGATATTATTAGAGAAGCTGCAGCCCTTGATAAAACCCGTCTGGTCCTCTTTTAGAATAATGGGCAGCACCTCTAGTCTCAAAGCCAACACCTTTGATAAAATTTTAAAATCCACATTCAGCAATGAGATGGGTCGATATGATATGCAATCTTCGGGGTCTTTCCCTTTTTTTAGACTGAGGGAGATATTAGCCTCCCTGAGAGAGGGTGGAAGACGGTCCTGGCTATATGAATAGTTATACATCCCCAGTGGCAATTCAGCCAACATGTGTTCAAACCCCTTATAAAATCACTTAGGAATCTCTCTGAGCCAGGTGCCTTACCACTCTGGGAGCTGCCTTACTGCCTCCTGTACTGCTGGAGGTGCATTTAAAAGGGAGGCCTGATCTGTATTTATACTGGGGGAGTCCAAGTTTTCAAAAAAGGATTCCATTCCCACATTTCCATCCCTACATCCCTCCGACCAGTATAACTCTGTATTGAATTCCCGAAATCTGGCATGGATCTTCCTCAGTTCACGAGTAACATTAACAGCCCTCCCTCTGACAGACACAATGGACTGTGGGACACTTTCTTCCTAGCAAGGTAGGCGAGGTATCTACCTGGCTTATCCCCATATTTAAAGAGCCTTTGCTTTGCAAAAGAGACTCCTCTCTTCACCTCTTGTGTGAGCACTGAGTCAAGAGCTGCCTGAAAAGCTGTAACCTGTTGCAATTTAACTACGGCTGGTCTGGTGTAATAGGCCGATTTGGCTGCCTTCAATCCGGCCTCGAGCATCGGCTGTTGCTCCCCCCTCCGTCTCCGTCTCGATGCCGAATATGAAATAATCGCACCCCTTAAGAATGCTTTGGTGGTCTCCCAAAGAACTGCCGAGTTGCTGGCCATACCCCGATTGACGTCTCAAAAAGCCCTGAACCCCCTTAAGACATACTGAACAAAGTTATCATCCTTCAACAGAAACAGATCCATGCGGCATTGCTGCAGGCCTAAGCCACTACCTTTGGTCTTCACATCTAAATATACTGCCGCATGATCCGAGATAGTTATACTCCGAACTCTACAGGCTAACACCCAGTCCAAGCAAACCGACAGAACAAAGAACATATTGATTCTTGTGTGACACTTGTGTGGGCTGGAGTAGAAGGCGAAGTCCCTCCCATTCGGGTGGAGGCACCTCCAAACATCCACTAGCCCCAGCTCCTCACACAAGTTCACTATCTGTCTAGACTGCCGAGGTGTACCTGACAGCCCTCTTGACATCCTGTCTACCCCAGGGTCCATGACACAATTAAAGCCTCCTACTATAATCGTACGGCGCACACCAAGCGCTATTACCTGAGAGACTGTGTCAACTAAAAATTTGAGAGGGTGCATCATGGGAAAGTAAACGTTTAGAATGCCATACTCTTCTTCGTGTATCCGCGCCTTGAGAATGACAAACTGTCCAAACTCATCCTTTGGTCTATCACCTGAAATGGAAGGTTTCTCCACATCAGTATGGCCACTTAGTCATAGAGATGTACAGCACAGAAACAGCCCCTTCGGTCCAACCTATCCATGCCGACCAGATATCCCAACCCAATCTAGTCCCACCTGCCAGCACCCAGCCCATATCCCTCCAAACCCTTCCTATTTGTATACCCATCCAAATGCCTCTTAAATGTTGCAATTGTACCAGCCTCCACCACTTCCTCTGGCAGCTCATTCCATACACATACTACCCTCTGTGTGAAAAAGTTGCCCCTTAGGTCTCTTTTTTTTTTCCCCTCTCACCCTAAACCTATGCCCTCTAGTTCTGGACTCCTCACCCCAGGGAAAAGACTTTGTCTATTTAACCTATCCATGCCCCTCATAATTTTTAAAATCTCTATAAGGTCACCCCTTAGCCTCTAATGCACCAGGGAAAACAGCCCCAGCCTGTTCAGCCTCTCCCCATAGCTCAAATCCTCCAACCCTGGCAACATCTTTGTAGATCGTTTCTGGACCCTTTCAAGTTTCACAACATATTTCCAATAGGAAGAGACCAGAAATGCATGCAATATTCCAACAGTGGCCTAACCAATGTCCTGTACAGCCACAACATGACCTCACAACTCCTGTACTCAGTACTCTGACCAATAAAAGAAAACACACCAAATGCCTTCTTCACAATCCTATCTACCTGCGACTCCACTTTCAAGGAACTATGAACCTGGATTCAAAGGTCTCTTTGTTCATCAACACTCCCTAGGACCTTACCATTAAGTGTATAAGTCCTGCTAAGATTTGCTTTCCCAAAATGCACATTTATCTGAATTAAACTCCATCTGCCACTTCTCGGCCCATTGGCCGAGATCAAGATCCTGTTTTAATCTGAGGTAACCTTCTTCGCTGTCCACGACACCGTTAATTTTGGTGTCATCTGCAAACTTACTAACTATATCTCTTATGCTTGCATCCAAATCATTTATGTAAATGACAAAAAGTAGAGGGCCCAGCACCGATCCTTGTGGCACTCCACTGGTCACAGGCCGCTAGCCTGAAAAACAACCCTCCACCACCACCCTCTGTCTTCTACCTTTGAGCCAATTCTGTATCCAAATGGTTAGTTCTCCTTGTATTCCCTGAGATCAAACCTTGCTAACCTGTCTCCCATGGGGAACCTTGTCAAATGCCTTACTGAAGTCCATATAGATTGTGACCATTGCTCTGGCCTCATCAATCCTCATTGTTACTTCTTCAAAAAATTCTATCAAGTTTGTGAGACATGATTTCCCACACACAAAGCCACATTGACTATGACATCAGGCTCACTGGTCTATTGTTCCCTGGCTTGTCAATTCTGTATCCAAATGGTTAGTTCTCCTTGTATTCCCTGAGATCTAACCTTGCTAACCAGTCTCCCATGGGGAACCTTGTCGAACGCCTTACTGAAGTCCATATAGATCACATCTACTGCTCTGCCCTCATCAATCCTTTTTGTTAGTTCTTCAAAAAACTTAATCAAGTTTGTGAGACATGATATCCCACACACACGCAAAGTCATGTTAACTATCCCGAATCAGTCCTTGCCTTTCCAAATACATGTACATCCTGTCCCTCAGGATTCTCTCTGACAACTTGCCCACCACCGAGGTCAGGCTCACCGGTCTATAGTTCCCTGGCTTCTCCTTACTACTCTTCTTAAAGAGTGGCACCACGTTAGCCAACCTTCAGTCTTCCGGCACCTCACCTATGACTATCGATGATACAAATAACTCAGCAAGAGGCCCAGCAATCACTTCTCTAGCTACTACAGAGTTCTAGGGTATACCTGATCAGGTCCTGGGGATTTATCCACCGTTATGCATTTCAAGACCACCAGCACTTCCTCCTCTGTAAACTGGACATTTTGCAAGGTGTCACCATCTATTTCGCTACTTTCTATATCTTCCATATCCTTTTCCACAGTAAATACTGATGCAAAATATTCATTTAGTATCTCCCCCATTTTCTGTGGCTCCACACAAAAACCACCATGCTGAACTTTAAGGGGCCCTATTCTCTCCCTAGTTACCCTTTTGTCCTTAATATATTTGTTAAAACTCTATGGATTCTCCTTAATTCTATTTGCCAAAGCTATTTCATGTGCCCTTTTTGCCCTCCTGATTTCCCTCTTAAGTATACTCCTACTGCCTTTATACTTTTCTAAGGATTCACTCGATCTATCCTGTCTATACCTGACATATGCTTCCTTCTTTTTCTTAACCAAACCCTCAATTTCTTTAGTCATCCAGCATTCCCTATACCTACCAGCCTTTCCTTTCACCCTGACAGGAATGTACTTTCTCTGGATTCTTGTTATCTCATTTCTGAAGGCTTCCCATTTTCCAGCCGTCCCTTTACCTGCGAATATGTGCCCCCAATCAACTTTCGAAAGTTCTTGCCTAATACCGTCAAAATTGGCCTTTCTCCAATTTATAACTTCACCTTTTAGATCAGGTATATCCTTTTCCGTCACTATTTTAAATCTAATAGAATTGTGGTTGCTGGCCCCAAAGTGCTCCCCCACTGACACCTCAGTCACCTGCCCTGCCTTATTTCCCAAGAGTAGGTCAAGTTTTGCACCTTCTCTAGTAGGTACATCCACATACTGAATCCAAAAATTGTCTTGTCCACACTTAAGAAATTCCTCTCCATCTAAACCTTTAACACTATGGCAGTCCCAGTCTATGTTTGGAAAGTTAAAATCCCCTACCGTAACCACCCTATTATTCTTACAGATAGCTGAGATCTCCTTACAAGTTTGTTTCTCAATTTCCCTCTGACTATTTGGGCTCTGCTTTTGGAACTAAAGGAGGAAATGAATACCCTATCATAACCCCCCCCTGCTGTAACTTCAGTTGTTCCTTATCAGTCAAATGTGTCTCTTGCAACCACATGATGTCAACCCTTTCCTTCTTGAGACTTGAAAGCACCTTTCCCCTTTTAATTGGGAAGTGGCTCCCTTTTATATTCCCGGTGTACCACCTGAACACATCGGTAGCCATAACCGCACACTACAGCTCTGAGCCCCCCCGAGAGGAGGAAGCCCAATCAATGCATGACGAGTGGAGAGAGAACAAACTTTATCAAATCTGAAAAGTATTCCTACAAACACTATCAAAACTATTAAAACTAAAGAACTAATCTCTACACCTAAATTAAACAACTGAACACAAAAAGCACAAGTTTCTGGAGATATCCCCCTTGCCGATTGGGCCATTCATTCCCGACCTCACAACCATCCTAGCACCTTCCAGTAAAGGCCGTGCCCAGACCCAAGCAAGAAAATCAAACATATTATTTACACTCTTACCAGTTAATAATAGTTGCCCACCCCTTCCCCTCCTCATCTCAGCCCCACACATATTTAATCCAAGGAGTAACCACCCTGCACCCTGCAAAACAGAACAATAGAATAACTAAAAACCTCCAAACACATATAATATAAAACATACCGGGTTGTACGCCACTGCAATATCAAGCCTATAAAGCCCGAAACCCCCAAAGGAAGAAAAAGAGAAAGAAGGTACAAAAAAAAATTCATATTATGCCACTGTCCATATACCCCTCCTTCTCCATCTTCCTCTGTCTATCACTTCGGTGAGTCCAAAAATTCTTTTACTTTTTCCACCAAGTCGCAGTGGTAGACGGTTTCCCCATAACTGAAATGTAGCACTCCTCAAGGAGTATTGAAAGTTTAAATCTCTTAGTTTTTTCTTTACCTCATCAAACGCCTTCCTTTTCTTAATTAAAGCACTGGAGAAGTCATGAAAAAATATTATTTTTGAGCCTTTATAAGCCAAAGCCTGTGGATCCTTCCCCAGTCTTCTGGCTGTTTCAATTATTAACTGCTTTTCCTTGTTCTGCAGGAGTCGCACTAGGACTGGCTGGGGGTGCTGAGTCAGCCTGGGCCTGTGCAATGTGATCAGGTAGGCCTGGTTTACACTCACCCGGCCTGACTCGATCTCCAGGCCCTGCAGCTCTGGAATCCATCCCTCAAGGAATTCTGCAAGGTTTTCGCCTTCTTCCCACTCAGCAAGCCCAGAATTTGCAAGGTTTTTCTCCGACCTCGATTTTCGAGGTCGTCTACCTGTTCTTGCAGGGCCCGATCCTGGCCTTCCAGGATTCGGTCTCACCCCTTGGAGCTCTAATTGTGATCTCCAAGGCCGCGTTCCTTTGTTCCATAGCTCCAACGCGCTGATCCAAGGTCCGAATCTCCAGCTCATGCTTTGCCAGCATGGCAGTGATTGGTTCCAGCGCTCCCTCAAACTTTTCAAGGACTTCTGTAAACTCCGTGAGTAAATGCTGCTGTTCCATTGGAACCAAGGGTGCTGCCAGAGGAGTCATGGTAATGGCTGTGGGTGTGCCCAACATAGTAGGGGAGTGCCCTGCCTCTGCACTCCCCTAGCTCCTTTTCCCTTGGATGTCTTCATATTAACTCCAGACCTTCTAAATTCGAATTTAAACAGTCTCGTGGTATCCTGGTAGTTTTTAGCTGCCAACTTTCCACAGGGGTGATTAGCAGGAGGTGGGGAGGTGGGATAGGAGCCCACCATACCCAGGGGTATGGGCACAGAGCAGACTGCTCAGACTGCTGCCATCTTGAATCTCGATCAGTGCACAGTATGCCATTTTCTGTAATCTGGCATAACAAAATCTGAATTGAGAACACTTCTATCAAGTACAGCCTGATCTTTCAGTCGGAGGCAGAAAATTGTTGATTGATCAATTCCATCAAACCCTCATTTCCCTTGGATTCCTTTCAGTCGCTGCTTTATTTTAGAGACAAGTTGTAAAGGTGGTAGTGATGGCAATGACCCAGACTCTGTGGTGAAAATGACAGCCAATCTGTCAGCATTCATGGTCATTAATGTACACCACTCAAACTGATAGCGCCCTCAGGAGCCTTCAGTTAAATATGGGACAGGAACAGACTTCAGGAGGATCTGGACAGAATGGTGAAATCACCAGATGTGTAGCAGAAGCCATTTTGTATGGACTTTCTTTTTCTTTATTTTTTATGTACATATGACTGGCAAGGTATTATTCAGCCTGTCACTCATTGCCCTTGCTGGTCATTTCAGAGGACAGTGAGAGTCAGTCACATTACTATGGATCTGGTGTGACTGGATAAAGACAGCAGATTTCCTTCCCTATGAACCTGATGTATTTTTAAAAATAACTGATGGTAGTTTCATGTTAGGTAAAAACAAGGACTGCAGATGCTGGAAACCAGAGTCTAGATTAGAGTGGTGCTGGAAAAGCACAGCAGGTCAGGCAGCATCCGAGGAGCAGGAAAATCGACATTTCGGGCAAAAGCTCTTCATCGGGTTACCCATTCCTGAGTCTAGCTTTATATTCCCAGTATAATTAATTGTATTAAAATCCTACAAACTGTTTTAGTGGGATTTCAACCCATAATCCAGGGCATAAATCCAGCATCTTGCCCTGTAATTGTGAAGTTATGTACTTTGCGAGAAACAACATTACAGGTGCCCGTAAAATGTACTATTGAGCAAATGTAGGAGGCATGCAAGGTGAAGAATCCTACATTTTTCAAGGGAGTTGTGTAAATTAAGGCAACATACAGGGTATTTGGCTTTGTGAATAGGAGCATTTAATACAAAACTAAGGAAATTGCAGTAAACCTTTATGAATTACTGGTTTGGTCTCAGCTAGAGTATTCTATTTCTGGGCATCACGTTTCAGCAATGATGTCTTGGCCCAGGAGAAGGCAGAGAAGAGCCTGCCGCTAGCTATAGCCTGGAGTTATTTGACAAGAGAAACTGTGCTGTCCTTCCTGAAATGGAGAAGGTCAAGGAATCCTAGCAAAACGGTTTAGCAAGGCACTCAGAGAGTTTTACAAACCTGAGAGGTTGGAGAGTTTTACAAACCTGAGAGTCTTTGAGAGGGCAAGTATGGAGAAACAGTTTTCTCTGGAATGTGGCTTTGCAACTAGATGATGCAAGTTTCAAAATAATTGCCAAAAGAAGTAGAGAAGAAATTTTTATGGACCAGAATGAAAGCCCCTCAAGGAGATAGCCTCACCCCTAATATTTTATTTTACTTAAAGTCAAGTGTCAGGCATGCTGCTTCAGATTTGTGAGTTGATTGGTCTCTCTATTCGACAACCCTCTCCATGGCCCTACCATGAACTGTATAAGTCCTGCCCTGATCTGCCTTACTAAAATGCAACACCTCACATTTATTGAAATTAAACTCCATCTGCCACTTCTCTGCCCATCGGCCCATCTGATCAAGATCCCATTGTACTCTTGAGATAATCTTCTTCACTGACCATTACCCCACCAATTTGGTGTCATCTGCAAACTTACTAACCATACCTCTTCTATTCACATCTAAATCATTAAATAAATGGCGAAAAGCATTGGACCCATCACCGCTCCTTGTGGTAGATTGCTGATCACAGGCCTCCAGTACAATAAAAAAAAACTCTCTACCGCCACCCTCTGTCTCCTAAATTGAAGCTAGTTTGGTATCCAGTTGGCTAGCTCACTGTGGATTTTATGTGATCCAGCCTTGATAACCTGTCTACCATGCGGACCCTTGTTGAACGCCTTGGTGAAATCTATATAGACAATGTCTACCACTCTGCTTTCATCAATCTTCTCTTCAGAACCTCTTCAAAACACTTAATTAAGTTAGCAAGATATGATTTCCCACACACAAAGCTGTGCTGACTATCCCTAATCAGTGCTTGCCTTTCCAAATGCACATAAATCTTATCCCTCAGAATCCTCTCCAACATTTACCCACCACTGACATCAGGCTCACCAGTCTGTAATTCACTGGCTTTTCCTTACAACCTTTCTTAAATAATGGCACGACATTAGCCACCCTTGAGCCTTCCAGCATCTCACCTGTGGCTGTTGATGACGCAAATATCTCAGCAAGGGGCCCCGGGTAATCTTTTCCTTAGCTTTCTCCAAATGAAACACCTGATCAGGTCCCGGGGATTTATCTACCTTTATCATTTTAAGACCTTCAGCACCTCCTGTTCTGTAATTGGACACTTTTCAAGACATCACTATTTATTTCTTAAAGTTCTTTAGCTTCAACTTGTTGCTGAACAAAGAGACTTAGGGGTGCAGATGCATAGTTCCTTGAAAGTGGAGTTGAAGGTAGACAAGGTGGTGAAGAAAGTGTTGACACACTTGCCTTCATTGGTGTTGGGATATCATGTTATGAATGTACAAGACATTGGTGTGGCCACTTGTAGAATACAATGTTTAATTCTGCCTCCCTGCTACAGGAGAGAGGATGCTGTTACACTTAGAATGATAGAATCCTTACAGTGTGGAAGCAGACCATTCGGCCTATCGAATCTCCACTGACTGTCCCAGACCAACCCATTCTATGGTTAAACTACCAGACTTTAAGCAAAACATGCTTTTTTCTTGCAACATAGATAAAATACAAACAAAAAAGATTTTGCATCACTTTAACTCTATTGAAATACTTAATGTAATAATATATCATTTAACTACTAATCATTAACTGTTCCAATATTTCAGCATCTCATTATAACGGTCGAGATTAGAGTGTGCTGGAAAAGCACAGCAGGTCAGGCAGCATCCGAGGAGCAGGAAAATTGATGTTTCGGGCAGGAGCCCTTAATCAGGAATGGCCTGCTGTGCTTTTCCAGCACCACTCTAATCTTGACTCTAATCTCCAGCATCTGCAGTCCTCACTTTCACCTACCTCATTAACACACCTTGGCAAAGGCAAATTCAGCAAAATGGGCTTTTCTCATGTGTTATTTCAGTCCAGGAAAAAGGAACATTGAAAGAAACAAACTAGCAGCAGTGAGAGGACTCCAGTTTTTCGCTGCAGTAGAGAAAGCGAGCTTTATCTATCAGCTTCAACAGCTAACCCCAAACCCCAACTGAACACAAAATTAAAACCCTGGAACTGTGTGAGCCTGGCTCCACCCACTCATGTTTCTTTCTCATATTAAAAAAAAACATGTGGCTAGCACTGCTGCCTCACAGCACCAGGGACCCGTGTTCGAATCCAGCCTTGGGTGACTGTGCAGAGTTTACACCTTCTCCCCGTGTATGCGTGGGTTTCCTCTGGGTGCTCCGATTTCCTCCCACAGACCAATGATTTGCAGGTTAGATGAATTGGCCATGCTAAATTGCCCAAAGTGTTCAGGGATGTATGGGTTAGGTGCATTAGTCAGGGGAAATGTAGAGAAGTGGGTAGGGGAATTGATCTGGATGGGTTACTCTGTGGAGGGTCAGTGTGGACTTGTTGGGTCAAAGGGCCTGTTTCCACACTGTAGGGATTCTGTGATTCTTTGAATTCAAAGCTGTTTACCAATTGGTTCGGAAGCAGATATATCGGTACCATGGTGTCAACAACTGCCTTCAAGAGAAACAGGACAGAACATCTCTGAAAAGCATTATATTATCAGAAAATGAAGAGAAGAACACCCTATTTGAGATCAGATCGACTGAGCTGCAAACATCCCAAAGAGCTCGACAGGAGCTTTTCAAAGCAGATTAGCTGTGGAAGAACCACACACAAAGATATTACATCAGGTTGTTAAAAGCTTGGTCAAAGAGGTAGATTTTCATGAATGTCTTTAAAGATGGAGAAGCGTAGGGAGTGTATGCAGAACTAAGGACCCGAGCAAAGCGAGGTCACCAGTGGATTAAAATTTGAGATACAGAAGAGGCTGGAATTTGGCAGGCACAGATATCAAGGAAGATTGTGGGACTGAAGAAATTGACAGAGATATGAGACTTGCTGCAAGCTAAGACGTGGTCAGCAGAGATTTGGATAACCTCAAGATCACTGAGGGCTGAATGTGGGAGACCAGCAAGGCGTGGATGAGAGTTTCGGCAGCAGATGGACTGAGGTGGAGTGATGTTCGATGATGTTATGGAGGTGGAGGTAAGTTGACTTAGTGTTGACTTGAACTTGAGGTTAGAAACTCACCTTGGGAACAAATGTGGCAATTGGACATGTTGTTTAAAAATGCAATGGGACTTCGTACATGAAGTGAATTAGCTTGTTGGGTTAATGCAGGAAAAATGGGGTACAGGTAGAATTTCAACAAGAAACATGGTTCAATTGGCCTGTTTCTGTTCCCTAGTATCCCTGCTCCATAGGCATAAAAAGGTGGTGCTAATTGGCTTGGTCAACCAGCTAACAAATTTACAATTGATTGTGGGATCTTGCTTTGTGAAAATTGACTGCTGCACCCAGCTACATCCATGCGTCAAAAGTAATTAATTGGTCGGTGGGGCCATGTAGATGTTCCCTTTTCTGTGACAGAAACTTCTTAAGTGTAAGTCCTTTGCAACCCTCAATAGACCTTTTCATTAAATCAAGTTGAAAGTTTGAATGCCATTGTGGCACAACATAATGGCGAGACATAATGTTTCTATAAATATAAACAGAGTCAGAAATGTGGGCTAACTCTCCTGAACAGGAAACCATTCAAACAACTAAATTTGCCTTCAGTACTGCGGCTGTCTAGAGTTATGTTACTGTGTGTAATTGTTTGGAAGTGCTGCTGAATGACATCATAATTAAACAGACAACATCTGGGGGATTTTTTTCCTTTTTTTCAAATTTACAACTGTCAGATCCCTCTCCCAGCTGCATTTTTAATGTGGGAACTGCAGGAAGCAGATCAGTTGAACTCAGAGACCAATCTTTTAACACTGAGGCATTCCTCTGAGCAGAGGTGCAATTGGGTGTTGCCTCTGTGAGTCGAATGGCTCCTCTCTCCACGTGGATCAAGAAGGTAAACAGCTAATTTGATAAGTAGGGCTTGCACGATAATCATGTAAACACTAGTGCGGTGTCAATTTTTCTTTCTGTTTTTATGTGTTTCTTTTAAATAACGTGTACATTTTATTGATTCCAGTTGTGCCTGTAGTTGGTTAAACTTGCTTTCCTTGAACTTCTTGTTTGTCGTTTGCTCAGAGGCTGTTTGATTACAAAATGGAAACGGAAAATCTGTTGTATATAAAACACCTTCTGTGATCTCTGGCCATCCCAAAACACTTCCCCATCAATTTTTTTAAAATAGAAGTTTACTCGCTATTCTAATGTAGCAGCCCAATTTACGCACAGACAGCTCCCACACAACAGTGAGATCATGATGAGATGATCTGATTTTGTGATGTTGGCTGAGGGATCCATTTTGTTGTGGGAGACTGGGAAGAATTCCCCCACTCTTCCATCACTTCTCTTTGTGCCTTTCTGAACTGCTCAACTTGGGGAAACAGTGGTACAGTGATATTGTCACCAGGTTAGTAGTCTGGAGGCAGAGTCTAATGCTCAGAGGACCATAAGTTCAAATTCTATCATTGTAACTGGTGGAATTTAAGGTCAGTTGATAAAATATCTGGAATTGAAAGCTAGCCTTAGTAATGGTAACCATGAATCTTGTCGAGTCATACCTTTCGGTCCAATTCGTCCATGCTGACCAAGTTTCCCAAACTAAACTACTACCAACTTCTCTACATTAGGCCCATATCCCTCTGAACTCTTCCTTTTAAATACCTGTCCAAATGTCTTTTTAATGTTGTAGCTATCCCTGCATCCACTATTTCCTCTGGCAATTCATTTCACATACGAACCACCCTATGTATGAAAGCTGTATGAAAGTGGTGGTGACACACAAGAAGGCTCCATCCACCCTCATCGCTCCTCAGTTCCCCTTGAAAGTCTTTTTCATCTTAAACATATGCCCCCTAGTTTTAAACTCTCCCCACACTAGGGAAAAGATCTTTGCTATTCACCTTATCTCTGCCCCTCATGATTCTGTAAATCTCTGCCCTCAACCTTCTATACTCCAGTGAAAAAAGTCCCAGTTTATCCAGCCTCTCCTTATAACTCAAGCTCTACAGACACAGCAACGTCGTGGTAAATCTTTTCTGAATCCTCTCCAATTTCATAATATCCTTCCTCCAGCAGGATGACCAGAACTGAACGCAATACTCCAAAAGTGGCCCCACGAGTGTCCTGTACAACCATCAGTTCCTGAACTCAGTGATCTGACCAATGAAGGCAAGCGTGCTAAATGCCTTCTTAACCACGCTGTCTAGCTGCGAAGCAGATTTTAACGAACTATGTACCTGTACCCCTAGATCTCTCTGTTATATACCCAGGACCCTACCATTAACTATATAAGGCCTGCCCTTGTTTGTTTTACAAAATGCAATACCTTGCATTTATCCGAATTAAACTCCATCTGACACTCCTCAGCGCATTGGCCCAATTGATGAAAATCCTTTCCTAATCTCAAATAGTTTTGTTTACTGTTTACTATACCACCAATGTTGGTGTCTTCCTCAACTTACTAACCATGCGTCCTAAATTCTCATCCAAATTGTTTATATTAGTGACAAACAGCAGTGGACTGAGTATCAATCTTGTGGAAAATCGCTGTCACAGGCCTCCAGTCCGAAAAACAACCCTCAACCATCACCCTCTGTCTCCTGCCATCAAGTCAATTTTGTATCCAATTGGCATTGTCAGTATAAGGCCATCTGGTTCAGCAGTACTTAGTCAGGAACGTAATCTGCCATCTTTACCCACTCTGGCCTACATGTGACTTCGGATCCACAGAAATGTGGTTAATTCTTAACCTGCCCTCTGAAATGGCCCTATTTAATTCAAAAGCAATTATGAAGGGGCAACAAAAACTGGCCGCCCACATCCCCTGAAAACAATGATGGCGTAACTTGTGTCCTTTGAATGACAGTCAGTTAATTTAGCACTCTCTGAGTACTGCCGGCTATTATTCTGTTTGTAAAACTCTGGTGTGAGTTCTGAACGCAGAGCCACAAGATTTAGAGGCAAGAGCACTGCTATTGATCTGTGGCTGACAGAATTGTTAGGAAGGAGTGGTTTGGAGTTTGAGGTGTTAGGAATACATTGTGGTCAGCTGGACTGGTTTGGTTTCAGTGCACCTTATTCATGAATTTATAAATCTTATCTCGCTGTCAGAATTGTTTTCCTGTCTCTGTATTGAATACAGATTTTTTTTTAAAAGGGAGATCTGTGATGTTTCATGCATTTCATCTTGTTCTTTCAGGTTCCTGATGTTATCAGTAGTATTCGGCAAGTATCGAAGGCAACATTAAAGGGGGACACAAAATCCCGGCAGGACAGTGAAGATGCTTTTTACAACTCGCAAAAGTATGAGGTGCTGTACTGCGGTAAAGTGGTGGTGACACACAAGAAGGCTCCATCCACCCTCATCGACGACTGCATCGAGAAGTTCACTCAGCACCAGCTGGAAAAGGAGAGGCTGCGGCTGCTCAACGAGAAGCCCCTGGTTGACGTCACCGCCGACCAGGAGGAAGATGATGCCAGCGGGGACCCGGCACTTCCCCACGATGTGGCTGATGAGGCGACAGTCAGCACCAACCTGCCTTCAGCCAGCAACAGTCAGAGCGACCTGCTGGGCTTGGGCTTACGTTCAGCTCTGACTGAACCCAGCCTGGAGGACACAGCTCTGGAAGAGGAGCACGCCGAGTTCCGCTCTCGGTGTAACAGTGTCGCCAGCATCCGGCTCAAGAGGGTGCCCGATCTGGGTACCAAATTGCCAACCCGAAGGCGCCATGCCAGCGCTCCAAGTCACGTCCAACCTTCTGACACAGAGAAGAATAGGACAATGTTATTCCAGGTAGGCAAGCCTGTTAAAGTTTTTTGCAATGAAGTATGTGCCATAGGAATAAAATGGGTACAAACATAAAAACCCACGAGTTTCTGTTCTGGTGCAACAAGTAATCAGGAAAGCTAATGGAATGTTTTATTTTATTTTGTGGGGAATTGAATGCAAGAGCAGGGAGTTTATGCAAGAGCATTGGTGAGACTACATCTGGAGTATTGTGTACAGTACTGGTCACTGTACTTATGCAAAGATGTTAAGCATTGGAAGCAGGTCACAGATTGTTTGCCAGACTTATACCCGGCATTAGCACATTGATTTATGAGGAAAAGCTAGACTGGCTAAATCTGTCCTCTGGACTTTAAAAATTTAGAGATGACTGAAGTGAATCACACAAGATCCTGACTGGACTTGATCAGGTGGATGTTGAAAGGATGTTTCCTCTTACGGGACACGCTAGAACGCGAGGTTACGGTTTAAATATAAGGGACACCTATTTAAAAGAGAGATGAGGAAACTATTTTTTCCTCTCTGAGGGATGGGAATCTTTGGAATTCCATTCTCCAAAGATGCAGAATCTTTCAATATTTTTAACGTAGAGGTAGATAGATTCTTGATTACCAAGGAAATGAAAGATAATGGGGGAACATGCAGGAATGTAGAGTTGAGGTTAAAATCAGATCAGCCACGGTCTTAATGAACAATGGAGCAGGCTCAAAGGGCCAAGAGGCCTACTCTTGTTCCTTGTTCATATGCAGGACACAGCGATGGAAATTTCTTCTATTGTAAGGATTAGAGGTTCTGAGGTTAATGCATGACAGTAATAGTGATGGAGATCATTGTATATCAATATATTAACACATCTTCCTGTGTATAGATAGAGGAAGGGAAAAACGGTAAATGATCATGTGATTTTTAAAACAGCTAATTTGTCTTTTTTTTTAATTGAACTTCATAATAAATGTTGTTAGACTCATCGCATGAGTCCAGCATTATTGGACATGTTGCAGCTTATTACTCCCTTAATACTGATTTGACAATTTGCCTTCTGTATTAATGAAGTGGTCTTAAAAAAAAAGTTACTGTTCTAGTCTTGCTATTTTTCCCATGAGCTTTATATATTGGAGATTTGGTTTTTACACGGTGAGTTGTTGTGATCTGGAATACACTGCCTGAAAGATGGGTGGAAGCAGATTCCAAAGTACCTTTCATAAAGGAATTTGAACAAACGCTTGAAGGTGATCATGGAGAATGAGCAGGGGTCGAAAGGGACGAGAGTCAAAGAGTCATAGAGATGTACAGCATGGAAACAGACCCTTCGGTCCAACACGTCCATGCCGACCAGATATCCCAGCCCAATATAGTCCCACCTGCCAGTACCCGGCCCATATCCCTCCAAACCCTTCCTATTCATACACCTATCCAGATGCCTTTTAAATGTTGCAATTGTACTAGCCTCCACCACTTCCATCTGGCAACTCTCCCATACACGTACCACCCACTGTGTGAAAAAGTTGCCCTTTAGGTCTCTTTTATATCTTTCCCCTCTCATCCTAAACCTATGCCCTCTAGTTCTGGATTCCCCCACCCCAGGGAAAAGACCTTGTCTTCATAATTTTATAGACCTCTATAAGGTCACTCCTCAGCCTCCACACTCCAGGGAAAACAGTTCCAGCTTATTCAGCCTCTCCCTATAGCTCAAATTCTCCAACCCTAGCAACATCCTTGTAAATTTTTCTGAACCCTTTCAAGTTCCACCACATCCTTCCGATAGGAAGGAGACCTGAATTGCATGCAGTATTCCAAAAGTAATTGAATTGCACTTCCGAATAGCCAGCACAAGCACGATTGGCCAAATGGCCTTTTTCTGTTCTCTTTGGTTTCATGATTTGAACAGCATGCTAGCATTGCATCCAGCTATCGCCTTCCTGGCTACCGTTCCCCCAGCCCCAACCCCTCCCTCCTATTTATCTTTTAGTTTCCTCCCTCAACCCACATTTCTGATGAAGGACTTATGCCCGAAACACTGATTCTCCTGCTTCTCGGATGCAGCCTGTCTTGCCGTGCTTTTCCTGCACCACAATTTTCAATTCAATGATGCCTACCTGCATATTTCAGTCTGATGAACAAAGTTATCAATAAGGCTCTCAATCAACTGCCATCTCCACTTGCTGCTCAAGGCTTTGTTTTGAAAAAGAGCTGGAATGTCTGAGCACGGTGGCTCAGTGGTTAGCACTGCTGCCTTACAGCGCCGGGGACCCTGGGTTCAATTCCTCACTTGAGCGACTGTGTGTGTGGAGCTTGTACTTTCTCCCCGTGTCTGCGTGGGTTTCCTCTGGGTTCTCTGGTTTCCTCCCACAATCCAAAGATATGCAGGTCAGGTGAATTGGCCAAGCTGAATTACCCATAGTCTTAGGTAGCTTAGTCAGGGGTAAATACAAGGTAGGGGAATGGGTCCGACCGAGTGGGTTACTGTTCGGAGGGTCAGTGTGGACTTGTTGGGCCAAAGGGCCTGCTTCCATACTGTAGGGAATCTAATCTAATCTTAATCTTAATAAATCAGATTTAAGGGATCCTGCAATTGCATGTTTTAAAAACCCTCATGTAAAATTGCTGTATCCAACATTTCTAGTGAAATAAAAACCAGTTCTGAGGAAGGGTAACTTGACTCAAAATGTTAACTCAGATTTCTCTCAACAGATGCTGCTGGACCTGCTGAGCTTTTACAGCAATTTCTGTTCTTATTTCTAGTGAAATTCTTGATGCTTTTTCTAATGTTTTATCCGATTGTGTTCCTTCGAAGCACTTTGAGATCATTCCTTGGTAAAGGGGCTGTATAAGTGCATGATGTTAAGTTTTTCCAGAGATGACCTCCTGCGTCGATAGATATTGGAGCTATGAAAAGCTTGATTGTAAAAGCTAACTACATCCTGAACAAGACACATGAGGGTTACCTGTGCCAGTTTAATGCACTCAAAGTGTGGAGATGCTGTGAAGTATCCCCAAATTACAATTTTAACCATAAGGTGGTGTAACTGCTCCTCGGGCATCTAAAGGGGCACAGGTATTCATGAGGCTCTGTTGCCATGGCTTCTCTCAGTGCTGTTAATGCATGCCTGTCCACCTTCCACATGCCAGTGGAGATGGCATTAAGAGAGTCATGAGACCAGGAGTTAACATTGTTTACATCCATGCTAGATGTGTTAGGGCAATATCCTCCAGTAAACTGGGACAAGTAAAGGACCCATGACAGGAAGATTCCAACTCCTCCCCATCCAGGTCCCCAGTGCCAATGGAGGTAGATTTTCCAGATAGTGAGCAGGATCAGCCAATCACAGGTTGGGAAAGCTGAAGCATTATTGGCTGCCCTGTCTTCTCAAGACACTCTTGCAAATGTCAACAACCATATCAGAGACATTGCATGGTGCATGATTCAGGTGATTACTTACTCATATAGTTCCTTCACCAGGATGAACATGTTCTAGCAGTATCAGTGTACAAAATCCCACATAATAACTATCTGGGTATTAAGGAAGAATTCCCAACCTAAAACCGTAGATCCAGGCTTTTGGGCTGTCCACAGAATGATTTGAAGGAGTAACTCCACATTGATATTCATTCAGTGTATTCTTGGGTTGGTCCTGCCTCCCCTGATATGCATCATTCCCCTGGCTTCAGGACAAAGTACCAAAAGCTTCTGTCAGTCCACTGCAAATCAGCCTTCAGGTCTCATAGATTCAAACAGCACAGAAGGCTAGTCAGCTCCATCGCCTCAATGTCAATTTTTGACAGACCCAATCCATTTAGTCCAACTCACACTGATCTTACCTTATCGTCCTGCAAGTTTTTCCTTTTCACCCTTTTCTAATTCCTTTTCGAAAGCTACATCTGAACCTTATTCCACCATTCTTTCAGGCTTTAATTTGCTGTGTAGAGCGAGTCCTCCTTATTTTACCCATGAGTTTCCTGCCCGATCCCTTAAAAGTGGCCTCTATCACTGACCCTCCAGTGGCAATGGCTTCCTCCTCCTTTTTGGGAAAGTGCCTGAAAGTCAGCTGTGGCTCAATTGGTCGTGCTTCTGTCTCTGACTCAGAAGGCTTTGTATCACTGCAGCACTTGCAAACATAGTCAGATGCACTGCACCACAAATGAAAATGTGCCAGCAAAGGAAAATAAAGACACAGATGAGAAAAACAAAAAAAACCGATCACAATTCAGTGATAATTATATGTTTTATGCTGACATTTTAAACGGAAGAGGATCAAAAGTTGGCGATGGTTGTCTCTCAGTACATTTCTCACAAAGTCTTCATCCATCAAGCACATGGTTGTCACGGGGCAGAGCTGTAAATGTAAATATCTCCAGGCAGTGTCATAAGCTCACAACACAGTGATGATTTTGTGGTTCTGTGGGTTTACTGAATGAAACTCAGGCTATTTGTTTTATTCTTAAGGGAATCATTGCTGTGTTTTCTTTCCTTTGTAGGTTGGTCGGTTTGAAATTAACCTCATCAGTCCTGATACCAAAACAGTTGTACTTGAAAAGAATTTCAAAAATATTTCCTCATGTTCTCAGGTTTGTATTTATCTGGCTTTTCTCATCACTTTTTATTTAATCCTGTTATTGATAGAATTATTGCCCTTCCATAGGAAGGAGTCGTGAAACTCGAGAGGGTGCAAAAAAGATGTACAAGTATGTTACTGGGATTTCAGCTGTACGGAGAGGATGAATAGGCTGGGGCTGTTTTCCCTGGAGCTATGGGAATTGAATGGTGACCTTATCGAGGTTTACAAAATTGTGGGGGGCATGACTAGGGTAAATAGACGAGGTCTTTTTCTTAGGGTGGGGGAGCCCA
Organism: Chiloscyllium punctatum; assembly: GCF_047496795.1. Lineage (NCBI taxonomy): Eukaryota > Metazoa > Chordata > Chondrichthyes > Orectolobiformes > Hemiscylliidae > Chiloscyllium > Chiloscyllium punctatum. The sequence goes on from NC_092747.1 coordinate 99,647,594, forward strand.
AAACTAGAAGGTGTACATTAAAGGTTAAAGGGGAAAGATTTAAAAAGGACCTGATGGGTAACATTTTCACACAGTGAATGGTGCGTGTTTAGAGCCAGCTCCCAGAGGAAGTGGTGGAGGTGGGATATGATGACAACATTTAAAAGGCATCTGATATGAATAAAATATGGGCCAAATGCTGGCAAATAGGACTAGGTCAGATCGGAGTGTCTGGTCAATATGAACGATTTGGGCAGAAGGGTCTGTTTCTGTGCTGTATGACTCCAATTGAACATTTTCCACAATTGTCATAATTTTAAAACCAGAATGCATTAAACTAGTACTATGTTTCAGTCTTCTCTTTCGTATTAGTCTTGAGATTTTCAGTTCAGCGACACTCTGTTATTAGTTATTTTACGTTTTATTTAGAGTCACAGTCAAACAGTCATAGAGATGTACAGCATGGAAACAGACCCTTCAGTCCAACCCGTTCATGCCGACCAGATATCCTAACCCAATCTAATCCCACTTGCCAGCACCCGGCCCTATCCCTCCAAACCCTTCCTATTCATATACCCATACAGATGCTCAAGCACTTCCTCTGTAGCTTATTCCATACACATTCCACTTCTGCGTGAAAAAGTTGCCCCTTAGGTCCCTTTTATATCTTTCCCCTCTCACCATAAACCAATGCCCTGTCGTTCTGGACTCCCCCAACCCAGGGAAAATACCTTGTCTATTTAGCCTATCCATGCTTCTCATGATTTTATCAACCTCTATAAGGTCATCCCTCAGCCTCTGACGCTCCAGGGAAAACAGCTCCAGCCTAGGGCAGCATGGTGGCTCAGTGGTTAGCACTGTTGCCTCACAGCGCCAGGGTCCCAGGTTCGATTCCAGCCTTGGGCGACTGTCTGTGTGGAGTTTGCACATTCTCCCCGTGTCTGCGTGGGTTTCCTCCAGGTGCTCCGGTTTCCTCCCACAGTCCAAAGATGTGCAGGTCAGGTGAATTGGCCATGCTAAATTGCCCGTAGTGTTAGGTAAGAGGTAAATGTAGGGGTATGGGTGGGTTGCGCTTCGGCAGGTCGGTGTGGACTTGTTGGGCCGAAGGGCCTGTTTCCACACTGTAAGTAATCTAATCTATTCAGCCTCTCCCTATAGCACAAATCCTCCAACCCTGGCAACATCCTTGTAAATCTTATCTGAACCCTTTCATGTTTAACAACCTTCCAATAGAAAAGAGACCAGAATTGTATGTAATATTCCAAAACTGGCCTAACCAATGTCCTGTACAGCCACAATATGACCTCCCAACTGTTCTACTCGATGCTGTGACCAATAAAGGATAGCACACCAAACACCTTCTTCACTATCCTATCTACCTGTGACTCTACTTTCAAGAAACTATGAACCTGCACGCCACAGTCTCTTTGTTTAGCAACATTCCCTAGGACCTTACCATTAAGTGTATAAATCATGCTCTGATTTGCTCTTCCAAAATGCAACAACTAGTATTTATCTAAATTAAACTCCATCTGGCACTCCTCAGCCCATTGGCCCATCTGACCAAGATCCTGTTGTACTCTGAGGTAACTTCTTCACTGTTCACTACACCTCCAATTTTGGGGTCATCTCCAAATTTTAAAAGATTTGATTTAAAAAAAGCACATCTGTTTTCCTGATCTCCGTGGCAAGGTTAATCTTGTTTGCTGAATGGATGCAAATAGATGATGGTCTATTGCTCAATCTTTCTTCCCAGTATTGTCTCTGAAATGCCATTAATCGTATATTCCAGAAACGTGTTTGGTGTAGAATAGGACTGAAGTGACCTTTCACACACCTATAAAGACTTATTTATACAATGATGGATTAGAAACAAGCACCTCCTAATCCAGCAGCCATACTTTCTGTCTGTGCTTATTTACAAAGGCATTCGTAACTCCAAAGTTAGTGTCCCCACTACCCATCAGTACATAAATACTGATTTGACATTCCTTGATCAGGAAGTTGGCAGGGGACACTGAAGAGCCTCCAATTTCTCAGAAAGATAATTTGATAAATCTCATAACCTGTTGGGGTTACTGACAGTCCAGAATTGTCCTGAAATCTTCCTTGCTGTCAGCAACCCAGAATGAAGAATAGATGAGCCATAAGAGGATATTAAAAAGTTGTTCTGTGAACACTTTCGTTGTTTAGCTATAGAAATCATGGCCACGGGAAAAATGTCAGTCAAGTGTCATAAAAGACTCGTGTATTGTGCTGGGTAGTGTGAACAGAGATGAAGGAAGAGTTTATTTCGTCATGGAATACATTGAATAGCATCACTGGTGGGGCCAGCATTTATTGCCCATCACCTGTTGATGTTGAGAAGGTGGTGATGAGTTGCCTGTTTTAACCCTTGCAGTGTAGATAAATGCACAGAGCTGTTAGGAGAGGAATTCCACGATTTTGACCCAGCAACACTGAAGCAATGGCAGTTTAGTTCCAAGTCAGGATGGGGTGTGATTTGGAGGGGAACCTTGGCAAGTAGTGTTGCCCCATGCATCTGCTGCCCTTGATTTTCCTTCTGGACGATAGAGGTCATATGTTTGGAAGGTACTGTTCGAGGTGCCTTGACAAGTTGACAAACTCACATGACAAAGTTTTGTCAACGCCTGCATCCTTTTACCGAGTTTGTCAGGTGAATTTGTCAACTTGCCAAGGATGTTTCCAGGTTGAAATTGTCCATCGTATTGATGCAATGGGTATCAACTGAATCTACTCAATCCAGTGTGTGCAAACTTGCTTGGTCCAGCTGTATATTCTGTGTGAAAATTATTCGTAACTCGAGCTTGTCTCATTCTGTTCGATAATGGCCTCCCCCATGAGACCAATTGCTGTCAAAGTAATAAATTCCTCAGAAAAAGCCAAAGAAGACCTTGACAATTTGAAACGTTATAAACAATTCATGGACAAATTTAGTGTTCACAACTGTGCAGCATGAATTTGGTCAACCATATAGTGTTATTTTGTAAATATTTTCACATATATTGAATTAGTTACCTCTGGTTTTGCTTGAACCAGTCATTAAGATGAGAGATGTGCTTTTGGAGGAAACAGGAATACTTTTTTTCCCCAAATCCACTATTACTAACAAGATCAGAAAATGTCAGAAACATTCAATAGGCCAGGCAGTGCAGGGAGAAACAGAGTTAATGTTTCAAAGCATTTTATTAGAATTGTAAAAAGCTTTAATCAAATACAGAGGTAGTGTGGGTGGGGTAATAAAGCAGAACGTCCATGATTAGTTGATTAACCATTTATATCCCCTCTAGACCCGTCTTTTCATTCGTTACTAATCACCAACTTCTCTAGGGTCCCTCTTTTGTCTCTGTATTCACTTAAAATTCAATCTATTGCTCAGTGTTTCCAGTAGTGATGAAAGGGTATTGATCTGAAACATTAAATATGTTCCTCTGGTAGAATGCTTGAAGTGCTTGCTTTTGATGGCATAGACTCAGTGGACTGAAGGGCATTTTTCTGTTTTTTAGATCTCTAAGACTCTATAAGACTCCACAAGTGCTAGCTGTACTGCTGAGTATTTCCACTATATTCTGTGTCTATTTCAGTTTTCCGAAATCTAAACAAGTTTGCATTTTCAAAGTGAATCAGGTAGGTTGACAGCGTATAAGCAATTCCAATCCAACTATTAGTTAACCTAACGATGGGGCCATACAACAGAGACTGTTAAGAGGAAAGCTTCCTTGCTGACTCCCTTGTGGCTAATTGACATCTTTTACCTGTATCATTTCAGGGTATTAAACACGTGGACCATTTTGGGTTCATTTGTCGAGAAAGTGTTGAACAGGGTCTGAATCAATATGTGTGCTACGTGTTTCAGTGTGCCAATGAATCACTGGTAAGTCCTTTCCTGTAATGTGGCAATTGCCCATCTAATTTCCAGAGTAAAGCTTTATCAGAATTTGGAACATAATATGCAAATAACATATCATTGAGCATAAAAGCTGCAGTTGTCACAAGCCCAGCCAATACCAGGACTGTTATGACCAGGTTCTCTTTAAGGTAAGATATATATAGCACGAATATGTTGGAGTTTTCAGGCTATTGTATGGAACATGCTTGAACCAATTTTGATTCTCCTCTGGCTGTTGTGGATGACCTATTGAGGCTTTGCAAAAGCAGCAGCTGATAAATCTGTGTAACATGGAAACAGAATTAATGTTTCAAAGCAGTGACATTTCATTAGAATTGCAAAAGACTTTATACAGGGCTTCCCAGACTGTGGGTTGTTGCCCCAATGGGGACAAGGGACAAAGAAGTCGTCATGAGCTCTGAGACAACAATGGCAGCTGTGGAGTGGAGCTTAAGATTTGCCTGTCCTGGCTATGAGACCTCTTTAATAGTGCGTGATTGTGTTTGCTGGTAGGCACGTTCTAATGAAGTGAGCTCTGAGAATGGACCTCTGCTGCCATTAAGGCCTGTAAAATGCTGGGTGTTGGCTTTTTCAGTGCCTGTACGCTATAGCAGCTTGAATGCCACCTCAGCTCAAAGGCCAGCATGTGCTCCATTAAGCACCCCCTCCATACGCACTACCGCAACTCTGCACCCCACTACCCCACAAACTCCCTCCCCGCCCCGCTAACTTTCTAACACTCCACCAACCTGGCCACCAATACAACTCTTTCCCACCACTACCTCAACCCTCTCCCAATTACAACAAATATCAGGAACAAACCAAGCGAAAAGGATTACAGTGGGTCACACTGACAAATTGTTTGGCAAGCATTGGTGTAAGGCACCCTTTAAGTAATTGTGATCTGTTTTCGGTTTATGTTGGAGGTGGATGTTGCAAGTGGTGTGCCCTCTTCCAGTCACAAGGAAGCTGTGCCATTCTGCAAGATTACCTTGAAGTGAGAAAGAGGGACATGATTCATGTGACATTTACCTCTTGGGAAAATGTCTTCTGTGTATTGTGGGTCTGTCAAATAAAGTTATACTGAACAAACAAAAAGATTGCTCCTTGCTGATGTAGATAGCAATCACGGCAGAAATAAACAAACTTGCAGACAGTAGGGTGGTACAGTGGCTCAGTGGTTAGCACTGCTGCCTCACAGCACCAGGGTCCCAGGTTCAATTCTAGTCTCGGGCGACTGTATGTGTGGGGTTTGTACGTTCTCTCCGTGTCTGTGTGGGTTTGCTCCGGTTTCTTCCCACGATCCAAAGATGTGCAGGTCGGGTGAATTGACCATGCTAAATTGCCCATAGTTTTAGATGCATTAGTCAGAGGGAAATGGGTCTGGGTGGGTTACTCTTCGGAGGATCGGTGTGGACTAGTTGGGCCGAAGGGCCTGTTTCCACACTGTCGGGAATCTAATCTAATCTAAAATAGTTGACCACATTTTTCAAATATTGAATTAAGCCCACAGAACTCTGGATACTGCACAAGGCAATGGAATCACACTACCTCAGCTATGGCTAACCAGCAACTTCAATTATAAACAGACACTCTTGTGAAATTTAATCTTCAAAACAGTGGTTAAAAGTTCCATGTAATAAAAACAAAATTTAGCTTCATCTAGAGATTTGGCCTGTACTCTTCATTTTGAGAGCCAAGAATCCAGTGATGTTAGCTAATGGGCCAGGCTGTGCAATGCATTAGCTTGGTTTGGATGAGAGATTTATCTAATTTTGGATGTAAGACCAGAAGGACTGTGTAACTGCTTTAGCTAAAACACAGGCAGCTTCTCAGTGACAAAATAAGGTTTCTTATTAGTTATGTTATTTACCATAGACACTCATGTTTAAATTGGCCTTTGCGGCCTTGAAAAATTCCTCTGAAAATCAGAATTAACTTAAATTCTGAGGGTAAAAGTGAAATGCATGTGTCAGTATTGGCGTGGGTGGTTGCCATTTTGAAATGTAATCAGCATCCAACACAAAGAGTGGGTGTGTCTTAGTCTCCTGCACCTCTTTGTCATACAATGCATGTCACCTCCTTGATGCCTTGAATCCCAGTGATGCTAAGTAAAGTATATGTTTGTGAGTTGCAAAATGGTGGCTGACCACCAATGCAAATATAATATTTCTTCTTCATTCAGATTGAATGCTTGAAGTAAATCAGTTTTAACATTATGGTCACAATAAATACAGAATATTGAAAAATAAACAGTGAACTTACCAAGGATTTATAAAATAATGAACTGTAGAAAAGGACATTCAGACCATCATGTCTATGCTGGGGTGGAGGGTCAATATGCTCAGTCCAACAATGGATTGTTTTTAGGAATGATTAAAAATCTTCTCTAATCTTTGAGATTCATTAGGAAAGTCAGTGCTGGAAACCTTGTGCATCCAAAACATACTCAAAAGGCTAGAGTCAATTTCAGTATTGCACTCCCTGCCATGACAGGGAACTGCATGTTGCATGTTTTAGAAGTTGGTGCTCTGTGTATTCCTCTTCAATGGTAAGCTGTATTGAGGTATTTCTGACGCTTGCACAGGAATTGCGGTGTAATGGTTGGACAATCTCAAACTTATTACCAGGAAGCAGGAAATATTGCAAGGCACAGATGATGTTGAATTCAGTTCTTATTACAGAGGTTAAGCTGTGTCATTCAGAGAAACAGAAGAACAATGATGAAGTAAATGCTATATTCAGGAATGAGGACACATTGTCATACGACATGTTATTGAGCTCCTTCGTTGAATATGACCACCATGTCTGTTAGATAGATAGACATACATAGGTAGAAGAGACTGACAGATTGAGAATAGGTAAACACAGACAACAGGACAATTGATTTATTGAAAAATCATCATATTTATTTTAATTACCTATACTAATGTTGTAAGTTAAGTATTAAACAATTGTAGAGGATTGTACAGTTATGAAGAATTCAGTATACAAATAATTAAAATACACTTCAATATTTGGTTCTCCTTCAATCACAGAACAAAAATGAAAGGTCTGCTTGCAATGCAATTTACCTTACAGTCAAAGCTACAGAAGGAGTTCACACACAGCTCGAGTCAGCCTTTTTGGGGAATGAGGAGGCTGAAAATCAGTTCTGCAAGGTCCAATATCATCACCTATTGTTATATCACATTTCCAGTTGTAATACATCCAAAATATTACATCACAGAAGGCTCCACAAAATAATGACAGTCTTAAATGGACTATTCAAGTTGAAAATCAAGTTGAATTTGACTAAATAGCTTCAAAATCTCAAATCTAAACCAACAGAGCTACAACAGATAAGCATGTAACCAGCACAGACCTGCAGAATTATCACTTAGCCCACATGAGTATTCTTGTTAAAGTTATGTTCATAACCAGCATTGATGAAAGTTTCAGTTTAAAGCTTCCATATGTCTTCTTCATTCAGATTGAATGCTTGAAGTAAACCAGTTTTAACATTATGCTCACAATAAATACAGAATATTGAAAAATAAACAGTGAACTTACCAAGGATTTATAAAATAATGAACTGCAGAAAAGGCCATTCAGCCCATCATGTCTATCCTGATTGGTTTCAAGTGCTACCCAGTTATTCCCATAATGGTTGTCATTATATTTGGGCAGTGATCCCAGGGTATTAAGTTTCCTGTCATCTATGAGAAGTTCCATGGAGATAAATCACTCATTTAATGTTTGTTAAAGACAACTACTCAAATCTAATGAATGGAACATTTGTACAAGGACCAAAACAGGATTGCTTTCAAGGTAGTTCAAAATATTGAATAAATAAAGCAACACCGCCTATTAGCAGATGCCTTTTGTGTCTGAGCAATTAGAAATACAAACTAAATCAGTTGTCTGATGGTACAATATAATACTGGGGTGTTTCTCATCTTTTGAAGAAATATGTGTTACCTACAATAATCACATGATGCATCATCCTATTTACACAGGCTCAAAGTTTCAGATAATAGGATTCAAGAGCTACGTCTGGAAACTACCTTTTCGCTTTGACCGGAAGAGTGTTGGGGTTGTGATGATTGTAGAAAGTATGAATTTTAACAAGCATCAATCTACCCATAATATAGAACAGAGCAACAGAAAGCAAAGAAATTGTGGAGGGTGGGGAAAAGAATAAAGAAATGAATTATTTGCACCTTCAATAACTGAGAGGAGGGAATAATGTTGCTGATTAAACAAATCTTGTCAAGTGATTAGTAGATAGTTGAACAAACATTTACAGCTGAGACTGTAATTTTCTGTTATATAAGAAGGAACATGTTTTACTGAGCTAGGTGATTTATATTGTTTCTTTAATGTTTGCTTTAGTGTGGTGATAAGTGACCTTCGGTTGGGTTTATTCTACAATGTGACTGCAGTAAACATCAGAAACCATACTATAGTTTCCAGCTATGAACAACACCATTGAATATATACTTGTGTTCGGAATGCAAATAGCAGTAATGAATTAGTATGTTTACAAAGTGAACGGCATTCAATTTATGGAACTGAAACAGGTCATTTAACACAGCAATTCTATTCTGGTGTTTGTTCTGCTCAAGATCTTCCTGTCATTTTTTTTCACCTAACCCTGACTGCTAATCTTTTGATTCCTAGTTCCCTCAAATAATAATCTAAATTCCCTCTTCTGCTACCAGTCTTCATTATTACTCCCTGTTGTGGCAAGTTCCCCATTCTGATCACTTTCTCCTGAAGCCTTCATTGGATTTTTTTACTCTGTACTGTGGATAGTTTTGGGCCCCTTATATAAAGAATGATATAACTGGCATTGGAAGTAGTGCAGAGAAGGTTCACTCGGTTGATTCTGGGGAGGGAGAGATTTTCTCAAAAGGAAAGGTTGAGTAGGTTGTGCTTGTCTTCTTTGGTATTTAGAAGAATGAGAGGAGACCATGTTGAAACACATAAATGTGAAGGACACTTGACAGGGTAAATGCAAAAATGTTGTTTGGCTTTCTGTTAGAATCTGGGTCCAGAAGGCATAATGTCAGAGTAAGAGGTTGCACAACTACGACAGATAAAGAGAAATTTCTTCTCTTGGTGGGTCGTGATTCTATGGAATTCTTTCTGCAAAGGACTGTTGATGTTGGCTGATTAACTATATTCAAGTCAGTCAAATTGCCATAGTTCTACCAGACCAAAGAGGTGCTCTCTCAATAGAGAGAGACCATTAGTGGTCACCATACCTGAGGCAAAGGGAGAGATTGAAAAGGAGAGTCCTTCGTGGTGACCTCTACCAGTGCAGGAATGGAACCCATGCTGTCAGTATCACACTACTTTGCCAACCAACTGTCCAGCCATCTGAGCTAAACCAGCCCCCTATATTTGACTATATATTGAGAGGGACGGACTTTAAATTGGTAGAAGAATCGAGGGTTACAAGGAAAAGGCAGGATTTGAGGATTATCAGATCAGCTGTGATTTCATTGAATGGCAGAGCAGACTTGATGGGCCCAGTGGCTTACATCTGCTCCTCCATCTTATTGTCTTATTGTCTATCTTATATTCATCCAAAAATAAATATTTACAATGAGAACTAAATAAATGTTTGGCATTTTCCCATACTTAAAAAATAAGTAATCAAATAAAAGTGCATTTTAAAGGATATATGAGTAATAAGGCAGTTGTCTATCGGAATTAGTACCACTTGCAGGCATGTGTTTTTATGTGTGTTCTTCCTTTATCCATCTTAATGCTTTTGCTGGATTAATGTTGAACTGTTTCTTCTCACTGTAGTCCTGTCACTGTGTTATCATTGATCTATTTCAACTTAATGTACTTTATATGGGAGCAATCATTATGTGATGATTACTTTCATATAAAGTACTCCAGGTTGAATGGCTCAGTTTAATAACCTGCCGATTTGCAGAAGTACCAACCCTGGTTGCCATAGCAAAGTGACAAATGAGCTCTAAAACTAATGAAATCTCTTCAAAGGGATGAGTGTGCAATATCCTCATTGTTTTTAATAATTCACAAATAAGCATAATTCACTTAAACACATTTTCTTCCCTGTTTTGATGAATGTTTAAACAGTGAATATTGATAATATCTTTATGGGTGATAGCTGAAAGACAAGAATCTGTGGAAAAATTGAAGTTAATGTATACACTGTCATTGTTCTACCTATCATAGGAGTTAGTTGTTATAAATGATTTTTAAATTCCCACACAGCCATAAGGTATCTGTGTAGATTTACAGGCGTGATTCCAATGCCATCATCCATTACCTTTAATTAAAGTCAAGATTCATTATAGCACAGAAAGAGACCAATTGACTCCTTGAGAAAATGCCAGCTCTCTCTAGACCAACCTAGTCCATTGCATTCTCCAATAGCTCTGCACATTCATTTCACTTGAGTGTCTATCCACTGTCCTTCTGAAATCATTGATCTACTTCCATAGGTCTGACATTATCTGTGGAGAGAAAGCAGGGTTAACATTTCGAATCCTGTGACTCTTCCTCAGAACTAATGATAGATAGATGGTCACTGATGAAGCAGATGACGATTGACTCGTCTTGGACACCACTCTGAAAAACTCCTTCAGTCGAAACCTAATTCCTGATGAAGGGCTTATGCCCGAAACGTTGATTCTTCTGCTCCTCAGATGCTGCCTGACCTGCTATGCTTTTCCAGCAAAACACTCCCGACTTCAGCTGACAAATTGCAAGTGATACAAATACCAAGCAATAACCCAACAAGGGACAATTTGTCAATTATCTCTTGACATTCAATAGGATCACCAAAGTTGAATCCAGCACTATCTACAACCATTGACCAGAATCTGAACTGGGCTGATCATATGAATATAGTAACTACAAGAACAAGTCAGAGGCTTGGAATCCTATAGCGACGAACTCAGCTCCACACAACCTCGTCACTAAAGCTTGCCCGCTGTCTAAAAGGTGTACTTCAGGATTGTGATGGAATATTCTTCACTGACCTGGATGAGTGCAGCTCTAACAGCACTCAAAATACTTGATACCAGGCAGGGAAAGTAGCCTGCTTAGTTGGCTCCACATCCATAACGTTCACCACCACCAATGCTCAGTAGCAATGTGTACAATCTACAAGGTGCACTGCAGATATTCACCCAGACTCTTTAGACAGCATCTTCCACACCCATGACTATTTCCATCTAGAAAGACTAGGAAAGCTGATACATGGGAACACAACTGCCAAGGCCACACACCATCCTGACCTGAAATTATATCACCATTCCTTCCATGTCATTGAGTCAAAATCTTGGAATTCTCTTCCTAACAGCGTTGTGGGAATATCTATAATAAATGTACTGCAGTGGTTGAAGAAGGCAGCTCACCACCACCACCATCTCAAGGGCAATTAGCCAGGGACAATAAATGCAGCTGCAGCTAGTGAAAACAACATTCCCTTGATGTATAAAACAAAAAGAATTATCTCGCGTGTCCTTTCTTTATTATGCTGGCATCACCTTGATTTTAAAATTCTCGTCCTTGTTTGGAGGTTATCCTAGATCCTTGCTCCTCACACTCTGTGTAAACTCCTCTAAGCTAACAACACTCTGATATATCTGTGCTCCTCCTGTCCGAGGAGATTCACTGGTTCGCCATTTATGGCTGTCTGTTCAACTGCCCAGACTCTTGCCCCCTCTCCCCCCACCCCCAACTTAAACCTGTCTACCTTCCTACCTCTCCATTTGCCGTTATGGCGCTCCTCAAGCCAACCTTTTCAACCAAGGTTTTGGTCATCTGACCTCATCTCCTTGTAGAGTCATCGAATGGTAAAATATCTACAGCATGAAAGGAAGCCATTTAATCCAACATGTGTATGTTGGCTGTCTGAAAGAGTTCTACTTCACTGCCTTTTCCTCAAAATTATGATTTTTTTTCCCTTTTTAGATAATGATCCAATTGCCTTTAAAAAGCCTCACTTGACCTGCCTCCACCAGACTCTTGGACCATCCATTCGAGTTCTTACCCACTCGCTGTATGAAAATAATTTTCTTCATGATGCCCCTGTTTATTTCTTCAATTATCTTCAACTTATGCCAATTTGATTCTTCAAGCAAATGGAACAGTTTCCTCTGTCTCCTTTGTACAGGCATCTTATGATTTTGCGTACCTGTACCTCCTTTCAATCCTGTCTTGTCCAAATGCACCAGATCCATCTTCTCCATCTTTCTGAGATTTGTCACCCGTGGAACCAGTTTCATGCACCTTTTCTGCAAATTCCCTAATATTCTTTCATCGTCTGTAAATTGTGGTGCCAAGGATTGGATGTAATATTGCAGTTGAGACTGAAACAGACTTTAAAAAAATGTTGAAAATAGCTTCCATGATTTTGTATTCTGTATCTCTTTTGATAAAGCTGAGAATATTGGATTCCTTATTAACTGCTTTTTCAACAGCTCCTGTCAACTTTCACTGTTATGTGCATATATACACACAGTTCCCTTTTCTCCTGAATCCCCTTTTGCATTTTTACTCTATTATTTATAAAATGATTCATTCTGTATTTCCCAGCATTAACATTTCTGTGCCATACATTCCACAAATCTCTTGTTATCCTTTTGCAGTTTCATGCTATCCTCTTCATGGTCCTCTTCATAGTTTAATTACCTTCACAGTTTCATGTCATTCACAAATATTGAAGTTCTGTCCTGTGGATCATTAATATATTATCAAAGAGAGCAGGGCTGTTTGCAGCATCCCTGAGGTACTACACTATAAATACGTCTCCAATTACGAAAAATAACTGTTCAGTGTCTTTATTTCCTGTCATTCAATGCATGTTACAAGTGTCCCTTTTATTTAATGCATTTTAACTTGGCTCAGTTGCGCATCTGCAGACTTTTTGGAAGCCAGCAGAGAGTCAACTTTCATTTGGTACAGCTCCCGTAAAGCAGCTTGGAGCATTTTATTATGTTTACAGTTTAGCAAAACTCATTATTTTTACAAGTTGCATGGTTGAACAGTAGGAAGTTATGTGCAATGACTCATTTGAACTGTGCCCTTTGACAGGTGGATGAGGTCATGCTGACCTTGAAGCAGGCCTTCAGTACTGCTGCTGCCCTCCAGAACGCTAAGACTCAGATCAAACTGTGTGAGGCATGCCCCATGCATTACCTGCATAAACTCTGTGAACGGATTGAAGGTAAATAAGCATAAATCCCAAGCCTACTGCAGTCCTATGGATCCTGAAGGTAACAAACAGCACAATAGAATATTCTCCAAAAGTCTAACCCGTAATGGATGTGGTTCTCCACTTTTTGCTCCTAATTTTCAGCCAGTTCCAAAATGGAGAAATCAGCTAGGGAAACTATTCTGCCTCTCTGTTGATTGCTGGCACTTCTGGCTTTCCCTTCAGAAGAGATAGTGGACAATAAATACTGGGTGGGTGAATCTCATTATGAGAGGAAAATAAAGTATGTGCTGCATTTTCCTTCATTAATGACTTGGTACTGTGCAATGTCAGGAAGATCCTAATGTGTTTCAGTGTCCAGTATGTCAAAGAGGTGGGGTTTCAATTTTAGTTCAGTCTTTTCCCTCCACCACTCATGCATAATAGATCACAGAGGGATGGATCACACTTGCCCAGCAGAATCATTTCCAATCTGTTTGGAAATATATGAAAACGTTTTCACCTGCCCCGGAAGCAGCCCAGTGCTCACATCTGCTGCTGGCTAAACCTCACCGTGCTAGTGGTCCATTCTACTTCCCATCTCAAAATCCAGTGGTGAGCTTCCCAACATTGCTAAAAATTCCCAATCTGGACCTACCAAATCACTTGAGATGTTCCCAGCCTGGAAGGTCATGGTCAGCTAGTGAATGTCTAGCATTGAGCATGTACTGCATTGTCCCTGGTGCCATTACTCATTGAGTCATGGATTAGATTAGCAATTAGAGTCATAGAGATATTCAGCACGGAAACAGACCCTTTGGTCGAACTCATCCATGCCGACTAGATATCCTAACTTAATCTAGTCCCATTTGCCAGCATTTGGCCCATATCATTGTTAACCCTTCTTATTCACAATCCCATCCAAATGCCTTTTAAATGTTGTAATTGTACCAGCCTCCACCACTTCCCGGTCACCAGGGTGGGAACATTTAAAATCAGGGATGCTCAAGAGGCTTAACTTAGGTTAGCACAAGTATCTTGGAGAGGTATTAGGTTAGAGGAGATCACAGAGATAGAAAGGCTGACATCTTGAAGGGGTTTGAAAGCAAGATGGGGCTTTTGAAATTAAGGTATTGCTTGAATCCAAAATATGTTAGCAAACAGGACGATAATAGCAGAATGAGACGTACATGGACTTGCCTGACTCCAGATCATTCAAGTAAAAATGACAATGAGCTCAACACTGAACTTTGGAACATCTCTGCACACTTTCTTCATCTGTGAATACCTACTGAGACGCTGCTTTCAATTGCTTAGCCAATTCCAAGTTGACACAAGTTAGCTTTAGTCTGAAGTGATATTTGCAAACAAATCTGTTGAACGTTACTTTATTAAATATCTTTGGAATGCCTTTACACACATTAGTTGCATTAACTTCCTTAATCCTCCCTTTCATCAAAAAATTCAAGGTAATCAAACATTGCCATTAACAAATCTTGGTCGGCTTTCATTTATTAACCGATATTTTTCCAATTCATTTTGCGATTGATTATAATCTCAGCTGGTTTGTCCTTCATTGACAGTAGTTATCAGGTTTATTATCCCCTTTGCATTTTTGTAAGATGTCCAATCCTTCAAGCCTCTTTGGAATTCTGTGACCTGAATTTCTGTAGCTCCAACTCATCCTTCCAACGACCAACTACAGAGCATTCTTCTTTAACTCTTTTGACCTCACCCAATTTCTACAGCACTGGTTCCTTTGCTGCTGAATTGGTACTACCCTCTTCTTTAGAGAGGACAGATGTAAAGGATTCCTGTGGTACTTCAGCCTGCCTTCTGCCTCCCCAGTAAGCTCCTCTTCATCACCAATCAACCCACACTTGCTTTACTAAGAAGCATCTATCAGTGATGCAAACTGTTTGGGTAATCTGGCTGTTCCTGTTAAATATCTGACAGTGTGTGCGAGCACTTCCTTTTCACTGATCTTTTAGATTTTCTTTTAAGTAAGTTTAGTGAAGGCTTGTAACTTCCCTTTCTACATTAATGGTGAGGGCATGGATAGGGTATGTAGACAAGGTCTTGTCCCTGGGTGGGGGAGTCCAGAACTAGAGGGCATAGGTTTAGGGTGAGAGCGGAAAGATTTAAAAGGGACCTAATGGGCAACTTTTTCATGCAGAGTGTGGTGCATGTATGGAATGAGCTGCTGGAGGAAGTGGTGGAGGCTGTTCAGATGTGGTACGGAACTTAAAGCTCAGTTGCTTTGCCCCACTGGATATGTGATGCTGGTCATTAACATGCAAACGTCTGTTATCCAAGTGTCCTGACCAACACCCTTCCCTCAGTCAACATCAAAAAATGCTGATTTTACATGAGTTGTCATTGGTTTAAACTTGCTGGGAACAAAATAGCTGTGGGGGAGATTGTAACATTGTGGTAACGTCATCAGAGGAGTACTCCTGAGGCTCCGGCTAAAACAACACTGATTTTTAAATTCAGTTAATAAATCTGGAATATAAATGTTGTCTCAGCAGTGGTGGCTATCTTTGCTTGTTGTAAAAACCCATCTGGTGACAGTTTATTAGTGACCTTTACCCTGGAAGGTAGACTGCCATCCTTTTCTTTTCTGGCCTCTTTGTGATTCTAGGCGCACTTCAACACTGACTCTGAAATGGCCTCGCATGCCTCTCAGTTCGAGGGTAATTTAGGATGGGCAACAAATACTGGCCTTTTGCAAGAGGTGCCACATCCCATGAAAGAAGAAAAGAATTAAAAGATATAAGAACACTTAAAAATGTAAACTTAATTGACTGAGAAGCTCTTTAAATGCCTAAAGAAAATGAAAGGCAGCACATACACTCCTCTTTTTGGATAAGACAAAATTTGATAGTTCATTTTAAAAAGCTTTTTTAATAGACATTATTAAAAAAAAAGTTGAGAGCATGTTGCTGGAAAAGCACAGCAGGTCAGGCAGCATCCGAGGAGCAGGAAAATCGATGTTTCAGCATGAAGAGCTCCAGCCCAAAACGTTGATTTTCCTGCTCCTTGGATGCTGCCTGACCTGCTGTGCTTTACCAGCAACACACTCTCAACTCTGATTTCTAGCATCTGCAGACCTCACTGTCTGCATTATTTAAAAAAAGCAATATGAATATAATGAAGAGCTCTGCTAATGATACTTTGCATAAAAGCACGGAACATTCATTTGGACCTTGCAGATTGAAAGATTGTGTATTTTATTATTGGGCTTGATCTGGTGCTGGGGCACTGGTGCTGTCTTGTTAATCCAAAGCTAGGAATGTCTGGAAATCAGCAAGGTCTCTGCTCCTGTGCATGCAGCTCAGAGTTTATCCCACTTAACGCCTTTAAACAGAGCATGCAACACTTAGGCCTGGATTTTGTCTGCAAGTCGGGGACGCAAAGTTAAGAGAGTTCCCAGTACCACAAACCCTATCTTTGGAAGTGGCTCCCTAAACAATAGATTCGTGATCTGGGGGTCAGATTAGATTACAGTTTGAAACAGGCAACCCCATGTGCATGTGGAGGTAAGGTAGGAAGAAGGGCTTCAGCTCTGTGTCCAAGCTTTTTCTAAAAAACAAAACAACCTTCCAGCTCTCTCACCCCACACTGAGCACCTCACGCCTTCATGATCCCTTATATTCTCCAGGCCTTTAATGTCCCTGTATGGACCCTGATGGCCCTTTATAAATCCTATAACAATTTAGTGCCAACTCATGACAGCCCATTCCCCTCCCTTTGCCCTTTCACCTATGGTATTCATTTTTGGGCAGAGCTTAGGACCCATCTAGAGAAGAGTTAAAAAGTAAAGGACTAACTGTCTATTGCAGACTTCACTGGATTGAAAATAAATCCTCTTACTCATTGAAACTCCATTTACATTTACTATCCTTCAATCAAATTATACTTTGCAAAGGCAGGCATTTCCTTCAAATGCACAATTCCTTATGATAGCAAGTGTTGCTCCAGCTCTAGAGCTGAGAGAAGGCATGAAAAATCTTTGGCGGGTAGGATCAAGGACAACCCCAAAGCATTTCATGCATATGCGAGAAACATGAGAATGACGAGAACGACGGTAGGTCCGATCAAGGACAGTAGTGGGAGACTGTGTATTGAGTCGGAAGAGATAGGAGAGGTCTTGAATGAGTACTTTTCTTCAGTATTTACAAATGAGAGGGACCGTATTGTTGAAGACGAGAGTGTGAAACGGACTGGTAAGCTAGAAGAGATACTTGTTAGGAAGGAAGATGTGTTGGGCATTTTGAAAAACTTGAGGTTAGACAAGTCCCCCGGGCCTGACGGGATATACCCTAGAATTATGTGGGAAGCAAGAGAGGAAATTGCAGAGCCGTTGGCAATGATCTTTTCGTCTTCACTGTCAACAGGGGTGGTACCAGGGGACTGGAGAGTGGCGAATGTTGTGCCCCGTTCAAAAAAGGGAATAGGGATAACCCTGGGAATTACAGGCCAGTTAGTCTTACTTCTGTGGTAGGCAAAGTAATGGAAAGGGTACTGAGGGATAGGATTTATGAGTATCTGGAAAGACACTGCTTGATTAGGGACAGCCAGCACGGATTTGTGAGGGGTAGGTCTTGCCTTACAAATCTTATTGAATTCTTTGAGTGACCAAGCATGTGGATGTAGTGTACATGGATTTTAGTAAGGCATTTGATAAGGTTCCCCACGGTAGGCTTACGCGGAAAGTCAGGAGGCATGGGATAGAGGGAAATTTGGCCAGTTGGATAGAAAACTGGCTAACCGGTCGAAGTCAGAGAGTGGTGGTAGATGGTAAATATTCAGCCTGGAGCCCAGTTACAAGGGGAGTTCCACAGGGATCAGTTCTGGGTCCTCTGCTGTTTGTAATTTTTATTAATGACTTGGAAGAGGGAGTCGAAGGGTGGGTCAGTAAATTTGCAGATGATACGAAGATTGGTGGAGTTGTGGATAGTGAGGAGGGCTGTTGTCGGCTACAAAGGGACTTAGATATGATGCAGGAGTGGCTGAGGAGTGGCAGATGGAGTTCAACCCTGTCGAATGTGAGGTTGTCCATTTTGGAAGGACAAATAAGAATGCGGAATACAGGGTTAACGGTAGGGTTCTTAGTAAGATTGAGGAGCAGAGGGATCTTGGGGTATACGTTCATAGATCTTTGAAAGTTGCCACTCAGGTGGATAGAGCTTGTAAGAAGGCCGATGGTGTATTAGCGTTCATTAGCAGAGGGATTGAATTCAAGAGTCGTGAAGTGATGGTCCAGCTGTACAGGACCTTGGTTAGGCCACATTTGGAGTACTGTGTGCAGTTCTGGCCGTCTCACTTTGGGAAAGGTGTGGAAGCTTTGGAGAGGGTGCAGAGAAGATTTACCAGGATGATGCCTGGAATGGAGAATAGGTCGTACGAGGATCGGTTAAGAGTGCTAGGCCTTTTCTTATTGGAACGGCGAAGGATGAGGGGTGACTTGATAGAGGTTTATAAGATGATCAGAGGAATAGATAGACAGTCAGAAACATTTTCCCCGGGTACAACAGAGTGTAACAAGGGGACATAAATTTAAGGTGAAGGGTGGAAGGTATAGGGGGGATGTCAGGGGTAGGTTCTTTACACAGAGAGTGGTGGGGGCATGGAATGCGCTGTCTGTGGGAGTGGCAGAGTCAGAATCATTGGTGACCTTTAAGCGGCAATTGGATAGGTACATGAATGGGTGCTTAAGCTAGGACAAATGTTCGGCACAACATCGTGGGCCGAAGGGTCTGTTCTGTGCTGTATTGTTGTATGTTCTATGTTCTATGCTCTAAGAGTCAGTAAGCACATGTAGCTGTCAAGCTGTGAAGTGGCAGCCACCTTCCCTTGATAATGGATGGGTTGGACATTAGGGCTGGGCAACAAATACTGGCCTTGCTAGAGATGTCACATCCCTTGAAAGAATTAAAATAATCAAAAGATTCAATGACACTTAAAATGTAAAGCTAATTGACTGAGGCACTCTTTAAAGGTCTATAGAATGTGCAAGCCAGCATGTAAGCTCATTCTTTTTGGAAAAAACAAAATTTGATAGTTAATTTTAAAATAATTTTTTAATAGACAAATTCTACAGCAAAACTCCAGTAAAGGAAGTTGTCAGGCTTCTCTTAACAGACAGAGTGAAATAACAAACAATGTTTCTTAACACTTGCAAAGAATTAATGGGGTAAACCTTTACAGCCTTGACAAATTCCTTTGTCAGTTGATTTTGACAGGTAGGTTGACCATTCCAGTGAGCTTGATACTTAATGAGGCTGATTTTGTACACATTTGTTTATTTTCAGTGAATCCATAAGGTACCTTATCTCTGCCAAACTTTATCCGATCTCTCCGAAAGGTGTTCTTGGACTACAACCAAAGGGGTCCCCTGGCTATCCAAAGAAATGCACAAACAACAAATCTGTAACACCCTGGGCTATCAAAATCGGAACTGAGTGGTTGTAGCTGCTAACTTGAACAGACAACTAGTTCTATGAACTATGTATTTGCAAAACCTGAACCACTCCCATAAAAATGGAAAGTGCTTAGTTTGGTGGGGCATGACTTGCGGTTTTTTGGGCTTTCCACTACTTTCACAAACCGCTGAGACAAAAATCCAGGCCTTTATGTTTGGATTATTAAGTTTTTAAAAAAAAAGCCAGCATGCCATGCTTCTCTCGACAACATGGAAATTTAACCCAAAATGATTGATTGATGGCTGTATGTTAGGTGGCATAATTAATAAAATAAGTGGGAGTAGAAAATTGCAAAGGGAAGCTGATGGAATAATGTGGAGTGGGCCAAATCATAACATGTTGGGATGTGTTAGACTATGCACTTTAATCCTAAAGAAAACAGACTGGAGTGTTTGCTAATAATAAAGTCGATGTATAGAAATCACAAAATATGAATGGATAAGTACAACAAGTAATTTAAAAGTCAAATGGATCGTTTGCCTTTATCTGAAGGTAGCTGGAATATAAACTAATAGGGGTAAATGCAGGGGTAAATGTAAGGGGATGGGTTGCTCTTCGGAGGGTCGGTGTGGACTTGTTGGGCTGAAGGGCCTGTTTCCACACTGTAGGGAATCTAATCTAATCTAAGGAATCTAATCTATGTCACAGTCATGTAGGCCTGGTTAGAATGCATCAGGATAGATTTTTGTTAGGTAAGTGTATGAGGGACATAGATCAAGCATGGGTAAATGGAGTCAGGATGCAATTCAGCCTTGATCTAATAGGATAGCCTTGCGGGACATGAATTCCTTCTGCTCGTCCTGAGCCAGTTTAAAATGAGCCTTCAGCAGAGGAGGGGAGCAAAGTAGGGCAGAAAGATAATACTGCTCAGGAGGTTTTAAAATACAGGTTATGAAATAATTGCTAAGGATAAGCGTAGAGTATTGGAAACAATCTATTTATGCTTCATTTTCTGAATGTCTGTAAAATGAAAATGGCATGAACTGTGCAATTGATTTCAGAATCCACTCTTGTTCTAATAAGGTAACATTTCAATTTTTAGGTAAGTCCCTGTTTAATGTTTGTTAATGTCATAAATCACCGGGGTCTATTATCTCGTTGAACACTTGGGATTTATTTTATTTTCATTTAGTGTGTGGCCTGATTTTTGTCATTTTGGATGAGTCTCTCCTGCTCTTTAACCCACTGATTTGCAGCTTCTGTTCCTCCAACACTGCCTGACCTGTGGCCTTTCCTTCTCCCTGATCCATCCTTTCACTGAACCTCCCCTCCCCGACTCACCTCTTGCCCCTTCCCTCTCCTGAACTGGTGCTCCCACTCAAAGGAGTTGTAGAAGCCCAGTTCCTGGAGGTGCAAAAATGCTGAGATCCTTTTAAAGCTGGCGAAGCTGCTTCTGTTGCCTTTCACTGACACCGCCCATCTCCAGAGCCCTCACTCGCAGTGAAAGGTCAGGAGGTGGAAGTGGTGAATGGGAGATTTTGAAAAACACTCCGCACTTCTGTACCTGCTGCTCTGGCATTGAATCAGGATCTTGAGCAGGAGCATGGATTCAAGGTGAAGGAAATGGTGAGTAGCTTAGTCAGGAGGGGGAGAGTCTGTGTGTCAGTGTGCAGGGAGGGAAAGGATCTATTTCAATCGGGAGGGTAATGTTCAGGAAGCAGGATCAGCAGTGAGCAGGAGGAACTGTAAGAGGAAGTTGCATTTTTCTCACATTTTTAAAAAAAGTTTGTTTTGCAACTTACTTAATTTACCAGTGTAGGATTTTAGCAATATTCAGGATTTAATCTTTTAGTGTTTTGTTTTTCGGATGAACAGGATCCGACCCAAACTAACTGCAGCTTTTGCATGAGTTTTGATTGGAAGATGTGATTGTTCAAATAACTTCACTTAAAGTTGCAGCTGTGTTCCTGAAAATCTCAGATATAAGTGAGGACTTGCTCTACACTGCTTTTAAGCACGAGAAATATCTCAGTGATTGAAAAGAAAAATGTTTAATTCTTGTGACGAAGGCATTGCTGGCAAATATGGCATTCATTGCCTGTCCCTAGTTGTCCATGAATAGGTGCTGGTGAGACTGGGTTGTAGGTACCTGGAATGCACTGCCAGTGGAGGTGGTGGAATCAGGCTCATTAGCAATGTTTAAGACACATTTTGATAGACACATGAATGGGAGGTGAACAGAGCGATAGACAGCAATACGTAGCAGGTCTAAATAGGGATTAGGAATCATTGCAGGCTTGGTGGGCTGAAAGGCCTGTTACTATGCTGTATTTTCTTTGTTTTTCAAGAAGGTAACTGGGCAGCTGTGTTCCTGAACAATGACAGTCCATGTGATAGTTGGCCCCACACTGCTGTTAGATGGGGAACTCCAGAGTTTTGATCCTGTGATGGTGAAGGAAGGGAGATACATGTCATTGTCAGCATCATCTGCACCTTAAGGGGAGCTGGACAGGGTGATGTTCCCATAAACAGGTTGCCTTGCTATCTTAAATATTGAAGGTCATGAGTCTGGGAGATTCTATCACACAAGCCATAGCAAATTGTTTCATTGTAACTTGTATACTCTGCAGTACAATGTCAGGTTATGCCTTAGTATCTATAACAGGGAAAGATGTTATGTGATAGCTTTGATAGCTTAATATGACTGCAAGTATACAGCAGTTACTTGAATTTTACATCTGTTTAGCCTGAGAAAAAGCGGAAAGAATTGCCAGTTGTTTAAGCAAGTACAATTAAGTGATGCAATGATCATCAGAACCCTGATTTTATTTCAGGTCTCTACCCACCAAGAGCCAAGCTTGCGATACAGAGGCATGTTTCTCTTTTGAGTGACAATGAACAAGCTGATATTTTTGAACGTGTTCAGGTAACAATATGGAGACTCTCAGAAAGAGCTCATTAAAATTATACATTGCTTAAAGAAGGTTGTCTCGGTAACTGTGGCTTACAGATTATTCATACATTGTTAAATTATATAAATTCTTAACAAAAGATTGGACTGAAATTTCTGATTTGATCATTAATTTGTGACTGTAATCTAAATCGTGATAATTTTTTTAAACTTTATCTCCGTTTAAAGGGTATTGTTTGCTTGTAAAGACCCCCTGAAGGTTCAGAAATAATGCTTCTTAACATCTATGTCCTCATTACAGATGCTTTTTCCTTCTTCACTAACTCTAGCCCCATATATTACTGCCAGTGAGATTATTTATGTGGAATTGTATATTATGCCCACATACTGATAAACCACTCATTGCTTCTTGTGAGAGGACAAAGACTCTAAAGCAACAATGTAAAGAACATGGGCCTACTCATCTACAAAAGATGACACTGAAAAGGATAGTATTTCACCCTTCATTTCAAATTTCACCTCATGTTGGTTCTTTTGCAGTCAGTCAGTTTGTGACTCCCCATAAATGGCTGTCATTCAGATTGGGAGCTTGGATTGAATGGTGGATTGCTGTAGACCATGAGTATGTTGGAAATGGACCATCACTCCCTTCTTAAAGTCTCAGCTTTCCATCAGTCTGAGAAGTGAACAGACTACTTTGAATCCAAACTTGGGAATTGCCCTCCCATTGCTCTGAGATAGTGCCCAGGTGGTGGGGTGCTGTATGCTCTTTGGAAAGTTAAGACAGCCTTAAACAAATGGTAGAGGGTGAAGAAAAGAGGTTATGTATTCAAATACTACTTGAAGTGCAAAAAGTGGAAGATGGAGTCAAAAGGGAACTAAGCCTTCTCACGGAGAGCAATAGGACATGATCTGCTTTGTGTAATGCTATGACTTGTGCATTTGGTTCTCCATTGTTCATTGCTGTTAAGACACTCTGTACCAGGAGTGGAGCCTTGTAAGTTCTGGCCCTTACCTGAAGTAATTTTGAATATTGTTTATAATTCAAAGCCACCCTTTGGAGCTCAGCTATTGTCAGTAATGTATGCCTTTTATGGCACACACACTGAGATTGAAACATACGTTAATTTACTGTAACTTAAAGTTTCCACAATTATAGTAGAAACCTTTCACAGTTTAAGTAGAACTGGAAATAACTGCAGAATAGTTAGATAACTTATCGTTACCAATATTAACAAATGATCTGTATTGACAGAAAATGAAGCCAGCTGATGACCAAGATGAGAATGAACTGGTGATCCTCATTCTGCGACAGATATGTGAGAATAAACAGAAGACCCATGCCCATCTTGGAGAGAGCCCCATGGTATCATATTTTCTTCATTCACGTTTTCAAAGAGAAAGTTGTGACGCTTTGACTGCAGAGTTATGCAATGTCATTATTTTTCAATATACTGTTCCGTTTTGTTCACAAGATGGCCTCCAGCAGCCACGTATCCAGGAACACATGAATCAGGAGCAGGAGTATGCCTCTCAATCCCTTGAGTCTTCTTCACCATTTAGTAAGATCATGGCTGATCTAATTGTAACCTTAAATCCCATATTCCTACCTATCTCAGTTAACCTGTCACCCCTTTGCTGAACAGGAATTGATCCATCCTACCTCAAAAATCTTCAAGGACTCTGCTTCCATCACGTTTTTCAGGAGGAGAGCTCCACAGACTCAAAACCCTCTGAGAGAAATAAAGGTCACCTCATCTATTTCAAATGGGGGACGCCTCACTCTGAAAAAGTAGGCCCTAGTTTTAGATGTTGCCATAAGAAAATGTCCTCTCCACATCAAGCTTTCAAGACCCCTTAGGACTTTATATGATTCAGTCAAGTTTGTTTGAATCATATCTTTCAATCATGCACTCATCTGATTGGATTTCAAATACAGGTGTGAAGGAAATTAATTCAAGAACATTTATAACTAACATAGTAACTATACTTCAAAGTAATTAATTGTGAGCAAAGCCCTTTGAGATACCATGCGATACATAGATTAGAGTCTTATGAGACCCACTACACTGGGGCAAGAGGAGCACTGGAAGGGAATTCCAAAAGCCCTGTGGGCTGACACAATCCTACCTCTTGTCAATCTTACTAGAGGTTGCTGAGCAACAGAAGCATCTACCACTTGGCAGCTGTTGCTAGCCATCAGTAATATTTAGCTGGTCACTTGGGGCCATGTTGTAGAGTTGCACAGAAACAGAGCTTTTGGTCCATCTAAATTAAGTCAGTCCCATCTGCCTGCACTTGGCCTTTATCCCTCCAAACGTTCCTTATTCATGTTAAAAAAGCATTTAGATAAGTACATTATAACTATAATCCACCACTTCCCTTGTAAGTTCATTCCACATACAGACCACTCTCTGTGTAAAGAAATTGTCCCTCTTGATTTAAAAAAAATCTTTCTCCTCTCAACTCAAAAATGTCCTAAAGTCTTTAAACCCCCCACCATAAGGAAAAGACACCTGCCATTCACCTTATCTATGCCCCTCATGATTTTATAAGCTTCCATGAGGTCACCCCTCAATCCCCTCCTCTCCATTGGAAAAAGTCCCAGCCTATCCAGCCTATTTTTCAAAGTCAAACCCTCCATTCCTGGCAATGTCCTGGTAAATCTCTTCTGAACCCTCTCCAGCTTGATAATATACTTCCTAAAACAGGGCGACCAGAACTGGACACAGTACTCGAGAAGAGGCCTCACCAATGTCCTATACAACTTCAGTAAAAAATCCCAACTCCTACACTCAAAGGTTATAAACAGTGTGGGATTTTACTGATGAAAAAAGGCTGGACACACTGGGGCTGGTCTTTTGGTGAATCAGAGGGCCAAAGAGACCTCCCTCATAGATCCTCATCACCCTCCTGAGGAGGGGGAATGCCCTCATGTAGTACCCTGATGTTCATCTGTCTGCTAGAACAGTGCTCATCTTGATACTTTGATGGTAAAGCTGCCAGTAGGACATTGCTGTGGGCTCTCCCATTGAGTCACACACAATGATGCTGTTGAATGAAGTTTTTCAATTAATTGCCTCTGATAACAGTTTACAAATGGTCAACAAGACACCACAGCAGGATTGAAACTTGCTTTCAGTCCCAGCCTTAGAAAGTATATATTGTTTTGCCTTGGATGAAGCTGCTATACAAATGCAAGTGAAGTCTTCCTTTTATGTTTACTGTGCTTTAGACTGATGCGAAGCAGATCCCAGCATTTCGACCTGCATTTTAAAGCAGTGTTTTGAATCATTAGTCTGACTTTATTTGATGTGTCTGATTCAGTCAACCTGCTAAAACTCATGTTCACCTCACCTACTAAACAGTCCTGTTTTCTTCTCTTTCAAAGCCTGTGCCAAATAATATGATTCCAGAGCATTCTGCAAGCACAGGGAGATTTAAACTTGATGTCCTAAAAAACAAGGCCAAGAAGTCTCTAACCAGCTCTTTGGAAAATATCTTCTCACGGGTAAGGTGCACAACATTTAGTTTTGACCATTAGTGTGATTGGTTTGCCAGATTTTTTGCCCACTTGAAAGGTCAATTTGTGGTACCTGTTTAAATGTTGAAATAGGGTGGTTAGCACTGCTGCCTCACAGCGCCGGAGACCCGGGTTCAATTCCCGCCTCAGGCGACTGACTGTGTGGAGTTTGCACGTTCTCCCCGTGTCTGCGTGGGTTTCCTCCGGGTGCTCCGGTTTCCTCCCACAGTCCAAAGATGTGCAGGTCAGGTGAATTGGCCATGCTAAATTGCCCGTAGTGTTAGGCAAGAGGTAGATGTAGGGGTATGGGTGGGTACGCTTCGGCGGGGCGGTGTGGACTTGTTGGGCCGAAGGGCCTGTTTCCACACTGTAAGTAATCTAATCTAAGGGTGTCTCTCCATTGTTGCATTTGGCACAAATGTATTTTGCCCAATAAAATACTAGTGAATTCAAGGAAAGGTGTTGCTATTGGTACTTAGCATCTTAAGTACTTTATACAATGCTGTCTCAAACTACTCATATGTGATACAAGGATTGGATAAGAATGTTCTGTCCATAAATACTACATGGAGATTGAAGAAGGGAATTATTAAATCTTCGTGCAAAATATGTATATTGTGAAACAGCCATCTTTGCTCGTGATCAGATTTTTTTGAGGTATCTGTTGATGTGCTATAAATTCACCTCCAATCAGATGATCATTGTGTATTTCAGACTAGATTCCCTACAGTGCGGAAACAGGCCCTTCAGCCCAACCAATCCACACTGACCCTCCAGTGCAGGTTAGCATGGCCAATTCACCTAATCTGTACATCTTTGGACTGTCGGAGGAAACCCGTACAGACACGGGAGAATGTGCAAATTCCACACAGACAGTCGCCCACGGCTAGAATTGAACCTAGGACCCTGGTGCTGTGAGGTAGTAGTATGAGCCACTGTGCCACACTTAGCAAAAATGTCTGATAAATACTGCTTGTATCCCTGTGACAATATCGTTGTGAAATCCAACTGCCGTTTTTACTGAAATAATTCAGTCCAAATCCATTTAGAAGTTTTTATCACTAATTACAAAGTAGAATACTGTTGCTGCTGGGAATCAGAAATTAAAACAGGAGCAGCTGGAAATATTCTGCAGTAATGGCAGCATCTGTGGAGAGAAACAGAGTTAACATTTCAGGGCTGTGACTCTTCATCAGAATGTGAACAATTAGAAACACAATAAATATTAAATAAACAATAGAAACAGTGTCACACAGTTCCCTTGCTCAAAATCTTACTGTCGCTCGCTTTTGCCAGTTCTGATAAAAGGTGACAGACATAAAATGTTAACAAATTTCTCCCTTCACAGATGCCAGTTAATTTGCTAAGTTGTCCAGTACTTCCTGGTTTTTTGTTATTAGGTATGTCACTTTTTGCCTTTAGTCGGTTGTTCACACGATTTTTGGATTCAAGGAAAAAGAACTGTGACCATAAGACAATAACCTGGAGGAGCAGAAGTCTGCTGCTCTATTCAGCAATGCCTGCCTCTTCCCCATAACCCTTGATTTTCTTCCTTATCTGTCTGTCTCAGCCTAGAATATGGTCAATGTCCCAATCTCAACAGTCTGCTGTGGTAAATAATTCCACAGATCCACTGCACTCTGAGAAGAAATTCCACCTCCTCTCTGTTTCAAAGGTGTGTCCTCTTATTCTGAGATTGTGCCCTCTGGTCCTAGACTGTCCCACAAGGAGAAACAACCTTTCTGCATCTACCCTATCGAAGAACCAATAGTAAGCTAACTGGGCTATAGTTATCTTTTATTTGTCTCTCCTTTTCAAGTAAAGATGTTATATTGGCAGTTTTCCAATCCCATGGGACTTTTCCAGAATCTGAGGATAGTTGGATGATTACTACCAGTACATTCACTATGTCTGCAGTTATTTCCTTTAATATCCCAGGATGCAACCCATCAGAACTGGGGGTTTATTAATCCTTAGCCCCATTAGTTTCTCTAGTACCTTTTCTCCAGTGATAGCTGTTGTGTTCAAAGTTTGGGAGAAGATTTGTAGCTCGGGTGCTCGTTGTTGTGGTTCTGTTCGCCAAGCTGGGAATTTGTCTTGCAAACGTTTCGTCCCCTGTCTAGGTGACATCCTCAGTGCTTGGGAGCCTCCTGTGAAGTGCTTCTGTGCTGTTTCCTCCGGCATTTATAGTGGCCTGTCTCTGCCGCTTCCAGTTGTCAGTTCCAGCTGTCCGCTGCAGTGGCCGGTATATTGGGTCCAGGTCGATGTGTTTGTTGATAGAGTCTGTGGATGAGTGCCATGCCTCTAGGAATTCCCTGGCTGTTCTCTGTTTGGCTTGCCCTATAATGGTAGTGTTGTCCCAGTCACACACATAGACGAAAAGCAACATGAATTCGACTGGGGCAACACTACCATTATAGGGCAAGCCAAACAGAGAACAGCCAGGGAATTCCTAGAGGCATGGCACTCATCCACAGACTCTATCAACAAACACATCGACCTGGACCCAATATACCGGCCACTACAGCGGACAGCTCGAACTGACAACCGGAAGCGGCAGAGACAGGCCACTATAAATGCGGGAGGAAACAGCACAGAAGCGCTTCACAGGAGGCTCCCAAGCACTGAGGATGTCACCTAGACAGGGGACGAAATGTTTGCAAGACAAATTCCCAGCTTGGCGAACAGAACCACAACAATAGCTGTTGTATTTTGTTCCTCCCCTCTCTTTGCTGGGCTACTGGATGAAGGATTAATAATTCTTGATTATTTAGTAATTGTTAATGTATTCTACTGTGAAGACTGATGCAAAGCATTTATTCAATTCTGCTGCCATTTCCTGATACCCAATTGTTATCCCCCTTGGATTCCCATTATTATTTCCTCAGTCTCATTCTGTGAGGACTTTGACTTACTTTCTTTATATATATTAATGGATGCTGAAGTTTGGCTATAAAATCTGACACTGAAACAATGAAAAGTGAGAAGTTCTCAGGAAGTCTGACAACATCTGAGAGGAGAAACTGTTAATGTTTCAAGTCTGTGACCTTTCAACAGGTCTGCCAGCCTTGCTGTGGTTTTCTAATGTTTTTATTTCATTTCTATTCTGTCTTACTATTCTGGTGCCCATATGGCTTTTACTTGGAGGCATATAAAAGGATGTGCAGTAAGAACTGTGAAATGGGAATAGCGTAGGTCACTATGTTGACCCGTAAATAAAAGATGCTTGGGAGCAGTATAAGTTGAAGTATTTCATTTGTTCCTCACTCAAACTCTTGTCCAGTGCTGCAAGCATATTCCATTCCTACCACCTTTAAGCTGTGTCTGCACCATTGAGATCTCCTCCTAACTGTGTCTTTTCCACCCATATGTCCTCCAAATGGTGTTTCCTCCATGATATCCCATTGTCACATCCAACACTTCCTTTAAACTATAATTTCTCTCCACCATGTTTCATCTATGAGCAGGTTTCTTGTCAAAATTACCTCTGGACTTGCCATTCATGCTTCCATCTTGTTTAATTATTAAGTACCCAGTGTTCGATAATGAGAGTTAAGTAAGTGGTCAATGCTTTATTGGTTAAGTCTGTATGTGACTTTCAAGTAAACAAATGCACAAGAAACTATTAAAAGCAGAGCTGGAAGAATGCTGTAGACATTTTCAAGCATTTTATGGAACTCTGAATAAAATTCTTACATTCCCTACAGTGTGGAAACTTGCCTAACAAGTCCACACCAACCCTCTGAAGAGTAACCCACACCCCCTCTGACTAATGCACCTAACACTATGGATAATTTAACGTGGCCAAGTCACCTGACCTGCACGTCTTTGGAATGCGGGAGGAAACCAGAGCAAACCCACACAGACACAGGGAGAATGTGCAAACTCCACACAGACAGTCACCCAAGGCTGGGATTGAACCTGGAATTCTGGTGTTCTGATACAGCAGTGCTAACCACTGAGCCACCATGCCACCAACTATTGTGATCTCTGAGTCAGCAGGTGTTTCTTCTATCTTTACACTAGGCAGAAATGAGATTGAGGTCAGAATGTATTTGCCTCCTTTATTGCACATGGCAGTATGTTTTGTGTTGAAAGAGATGTGTGTTTTCTTATCCTTAGAGTGTGGGATCCAGTAAAATAATTACTTCAGCAAACCTTTTTGAATTTCAAAATGGGAAGTTTTTTTCCCATACACTTCGCCTGGATTAAGTGTAGTGCTTTCATGTGTTGGTAGAATCCAAACCAGTTGGCAAGATTGAAATCAAGGCGCATTTTCTTTTGCAGACTGAGTTTACTGACCTCCTTAATCTTATCCATCTCATGCCAAACCCAGTATACATGTGTCCTCAGACAAATAATAGCCACTACCTTATTCTATTCTTAATCTAAATTAAAGATTAACAAAAGTAACACTGTGAATAACTAGTCATTAACAAGTTAACCTGTTTTTGAAATTCAAGCTTTTGGCAATCTAACTAAAATTAATCAAAGAAATAAATGTTTCATTTTTATCTTTTACGCTATATAATGCAGAAGGCTAGATAACAATGCTTGTCCTGTGGACCATGAGCTTGGTGCCAGGGTTGAGATCTTTGTCCTCAGTCAAGGGTATAAAATCATGAGGGGCATAAGGTAGAGTAAATAGACAAGATCTTTTCCCTGGGGCAGGGGATTCCTGAACTAGAGGGCATAGGTTTAGGGTGAGAGAGAGGAAACATTTAAAAGGGAGCTAAGGAGCAACGTTTTCACACAGAGGGTGGTGTGTGTATGGCATTGGCTGCCAGAAAAAATGGAGGGACAATTACAATATTTAAAAGGCATCTGGATGGGTCTATGACTAGGAAGGGTTTAATGGAACCAAAAGAGAAAATGCTGGAAAATCTCAACAGGTCTGGCAGCATCTGTAAGGAGAGAAAAAAACCTGCTGAGATTTTCCAGCATTTTCTCGTTTGGTTCAGATTTCAGCATCCGCAGTAATTTGCTTTTATCCAGGGTTTAATGGAATATGGGCCAAGTGCTGACAAATGGGATTAGATTAATTTAGGATATCTGGTCAGCATGTACGAGTTGGACTGAAGGGTCTGTTTCCGTGCTGTACATCTCTATGATTCTGTGCTGTGTTGGGAAGTGGAAATGAGATTGAATTTCATTGTTGATATCTGCCCTTGCTGGAAAAAGGTTCCGAATGTATAAGAATTGATCCATGTTGTCCAATGGCTCGCCGTGGATTTTTGACAGTCTCATGGCTGTATTGAGTAGTGGAGGGGAAATAGGTGAAAGACCTTTATTTTGCTGATGTTTCTCCCAATCTTTCATATGCTTTAATCACTGACTCTCTCTTCAGAACCCAAGCCATTGGGCTGACTTTATCATTATATATATCATCAAGAAGCACGTTTTTCTGTGCTGTATATATCCATCTATGTGATAAGGCTGGCAGTCCCTTATCTGGCACCTCGAAGTTACACAAAACTCTTTCCAGAGTTCTTTCCAACTCTTTATTTGGCATCCTTTATCAACTCTTCTAATTTGTCAGTATCTAGAGACACCTCCCCCCTCAATGAACTCTCATGGTATCCCTGGCCTGTTTCGTGGTTTTTATTGTCAAGCTGCAATCTCTGCTCTCTTGTTCAGGACCAGTAATAAACTCTCCCTAATTGCTGTCCCTTTCCAAGCAGGGGAATGATATTCATTCCCAAAGGAAATTTTGTTTTGGTTTTGGGAGAAATGTAATTGTTAAGCCCTCATCTCTTTGCAGTGAGTCACAGAGTCGTAGAGATATAAAGCACAGAAACACACCCTTTGGTCCAACTCATTTATGCCAACCAGATATCCTCGATAAATCTAGTCCCATTTGCCAGTATCTGGCCCATATCCCTCTAAACCCTTCCTATTCATGTACCCATCTAGATGTCTTTTAAATGTTGTAATTGTACCTACCTCCACTACTTCCTCTGGCAGCTCATTCCATACATGCACCACCCTCTGCGTGAAAGATTTGCCCCTTAGGACTTTTCTCAGTCTTTCTCCTCTCCCCTTAAACCTATGTTCTCTAAATTTGGATTTCCCCCACCCTGGGAAAAAACCTTGCCTATTTACCCTATCCATGACCCTCATGATTTATAAACCTCTATAGGGTCACCTCTCAGCCTCCAACCTCCAGGGAAAATAGCAGCCTGTTTAGCTCTCTCTATATAGTTCAAACCTTCCAACCCTGGCAATATCCTTGTAAATCTTTTCTGAACCCTTTCAAGTTTAGCAACATCCTTCTGTAACAGGGAGACCAGAATTGCACGCAGTATTCCAAAAGTGTTCTAACCATTCTCCTATACAGCCCCAGCATGACCTCCCAACTCCTGTACTCAATGCACTGATCAATAAAGGCCTTCTTCAAATACCTTCTTCACTATCAATGAACTTTCAATGAACTATGAACCTGCACTCCAAAGACACTTTGTTGTGCAACTCTCCCCAGGACCTTCTCATGAAGTGTATAAATTCTGCACTGATTTTCCTATCCAAAGTACAGCACCTCACATTTTTCAAAATTAAACACTATCTGCCACCCCTCGGCCCATTGGCCCATCTGATCAAGATCCCGTTGTACCCTGGGGTAACCTTCTTTGCTGTCCATTACAGCACCAATTTTAATGTCATCGGCAAACTTAGTAATCGTACGTCCTATATTCACATCCCAAATCATTCATATAAGTGACAAGAAGCAGTGGACCCAGCATTGATCCTTATGGCACACTGTTGGTTATAGACCTCCAGACTGAAAAGCAACCGTCCACCATGACCTTTGCTTCCTACCTTTGAGCCAGTTCTTTGCATTGACTTACCACATCTGCGCACATACACATGTACATGCACGCAAACACACACCAACCAAATTGTTGACATCATTATGAACAAATAGCATTTTTTCCTTGAAATTCCCATTCCCTGATGCCATTACATTTACTTAATGTTTTCATTAGAGAACTTAGGTCTTGCTAAGGGCTACAATAATATACAGATTGTGGGTACTGTAAATCGACGGAGTGCTCAATTCCAGTTGTCTTGCTGTGTTCCATGTCCAATTTCATTTGACCGATATTTACATTGACGGCCTGCTTAATGGTGAAGGTATTTCACTTCATCCTGCATCAATGCCGATTTAAGTGCTTTACCCCTATTTTACTTAGAAGTAGCACTCCTTTCATTGGCATTAAATATCATCCCCAAACTCAAAAGCATGTAGAACTCTCAAATCTCTTAATCTTATGGTCTTTATTATTTGGAGAATCTAGTAACATTGTAATCATTCTGCTCTACATGCTGCAGGTATATATCCACTTCCCAAGACAGTGCAATTGAATGCGAGCAGTCTCCACGTAAATTCTTTGCAACCTTATACTCTGTTAAGCACCAATTTATATGCAACTATGAAATATATAATGGGGGGGCAGACACTTTGTCATGTTGAACTTTGTCCTGTGTGGAAATTATTTATTGTTGTGTGGGAACTTTGAGGGTTTGATTTGTCTCCTGTGCAGAAAGTTTGGGGATGATTCCTATATTGTGATGGGGATCAACACAGAGACGGAGAGGCACAAGCAGTTGGCAGCCTGTTAAAGCTCTGTCAAGGTCAAATGTGAGAGTTTGACTGGATTTTCCCAGCTGCCCTCCAGGTCTCTGGAGATGTCCAGGAATAACACTGTTGCCCTCCCCTTGCTGTCTGGCCTGTTTTAGGTGGTTGCAGATTGCCCTATGTGAAGGATCTCCCTTCAAAATGGTGGCGTGTCTGTGTAGGACAATCTTTCTCCGTTAAAATGTCTTCGAGAAGATGGCTCCGTCCTGGAATGCCTCGCTTATCTATAAGGGCAGCCTCCTGCTGCTTAAGTGCAGGAGAACCACCATGTGCCATTGATCATTAATTGCACCCACTGACCATTAATTGGCCATCCTGAGGAAAATCACAACTGGGCAACTGTGCCCCACACAGTGCAGTTTCAGATCCCCAGTTCATTCTGATGTCAAGGTCCTGAGATCCACCAAACAAAACCTACTCTTGGATTCAGGAACTGAGGAAGAATTTCTCCTTAGAGTCATAGAGATGTATATCATGGAAACAGGCCCTTCAGTCCATCTCGTCCATGCCGACTAGATATCCTAACCTAATCTAGTCCCATTTGCCAGCATTTAGCCCATATCCTCCTATTCATATACCCATCCAGATGCCTTTTAAATGTTGTTATTGTACCAGCCTCCACCACTTCCTTGGCAGCTCTTTCTAAACATGCACCACCCTCTGCGTGAAAAAGTTGCCCCTTGGGTCCCTTTTAAATTTTTCCCCTCTCACCCTAAACCTATGCTCTCCAGTTCTGGACTCCCCTACCCCAGGGAAAAGACTTTGTCCATTTATCCTATCCGTGCCCCTCATGATTTTATAGATCTTTAAAGGTCACCCCTCAGGCTCCGACATTAGATTCCTACAGTGCGGAAACCGGCCCTTCAGCCCAATCAGTCTACATTGACCCTCCGAAGAATAACCCACCCAGAACCATTTCCGTCTGACTAATGCACCTAGCACTATGGGCAATTTAGTATGGCCAATTCACCTGATCTGCTTTGGACTGTGGGAGGAAACTGGAGCACCTGGAGGAAACCCATGCAGACACAGGGAGAATGTGCATAATCCGCACAGACAGTCAACTGACGCTGGAATCAAATCTGGGACCCTGGTGCTGTGAGGCAGCAGTGCTAACCACTGAGCCACTGTGCCACCCTTATCGGAGAGATGTTAAGGTCTTGCTTTTTGAATGCTGCCATAAAGGTATGACCCCCACAATCAAAATGGAATTCTTATTTTTAAAAAAGTATATTATTTCAGTGGAACTAATTTTAGTATTTAAGTATGGCAAGAACGCAAAACTGTCATGAATTCAGCATGTCACTAATTGTTCTTCAGAATGTGTTACACTTTATTGAACGAGGCACCAGTGTCAAGTGACCTGAACTTGGCTGTTAGCAAAATGATGTGAATGGACCTGCTGACGATCTGTGATCTCTATATTTCACAGCGAATAGGGAAGGATAGAGAAATAGTGGAGAAAAGATTGAGGAGAAGAGTAGGAAGCATGGGAGAACAAGATGAGAAGAAGAAAACAAAGAATGGGCTGGGTGTAAGGTAATGAAAAACAAAACAGTAGTGACAGGAATGAGAGAGAGATAAGAGAATAGAGGAGTTGAGTAGTGTGTAGGTTTTACAGAGGTGTAGGAATACATACCAGCATAGATGTGGAAACACAGTTTTCTTGGTGTGATTAGGCCTCTGATTGTTTCCAGGGCATTGTCACTCTATGTATAACAATATTTCTACCCCTTTCAAATCAGGAACTCAGTCCATCAACTGCCAGCCAGAAAGGTGAGCAGCATTGAAAATGAAAGCAGTCTCATTCACGACTGGCTTTCAGTGCTTTTGAGCTGGATTGACGCTGGATGTACAACACATGAGCAACAAGGACGTATACTTTGTAAAAGACTTTCTGTTTGCTCGTGTTCTCCTCTGCAGTCACAGTTTCTGTTTCATCACATTCGAGTTTTATTCCCTCTTTGCCTATTTGCATACAAGCATTTCCCAACCTGTGGCACCCTGGGTGGGGAACAGATTCCAAGCCCTATCTCCTTCCTTAGTTCCGAGATCAGTTGTCGCTGACCTGAATGTGAATAGGAAATGCAAAGTGAGAGCTTTCGACAGAGGCCTAGTGAGTCACAGGTCAGTAAAGAGTCTGTGTATGTACCAGGACGAAAACCTGACATTGTTTGGTGATAGTGCCACCTACTGTCTAAGCAGAATCTTATAGTATTGTCTTGTAGAATTTCACAGACCAGCAGAATGAAACAACAGTAGAAAGACAGATACATCAGGCTCAGCATAATGTAATCATAATGAAGTGAGAGTATAACAGTGATGCAGACGCATATTATCGCAAGGGTGCTAGGGAGAACTGACAGAAAACCTGAATCTCGACTCACTTTCAACAATAACAAGTTACATTTATGTAACATCTTTATCATTGTAAACATTCCAAGGTACTTCACAGGAACATTCCCCAAAAAACTCACTAAGTCACTTACAGACAGGCTAGCCAGAGGACAGACAGATTGGTCAATACAGATAGATTATAGACAGTGTCTTAAAGAATGAGAACAGTGAGTGGGGGTGGGGGAAGGTGGTGTGGGTGTGATGGTCACAGACGTTTAGAGAGGAAATCCAGATCTCAGGATCCATGGAACTGAAGGCTTGACCACTGGAGGTGGTGTCCTTCAATTCTGAGATATTGGAAAAATGAGAATTAGAGAAGGATACACAACTCAGAGAGATGTGGGGCTGAGGCAGATTACAGAAATAAGGGGAATAGCAAAACTGTGGAGGAACTTGAAAACAAGGTGAGAACTCGAATATCAAGGTTGGAATGCAATGTGTTGCTTGTGAAGATATAGTGATGGATGAAAAGGTAAATAATACCGGAAGCTCTGAGTGAGAAGGCTATGGATTGTCATAGAATCCATAGAATAGAATTGTCATAGAATCCCTACAGTGTGGAAACAAGCCCTTTGGCCCAACAAGTCCACACCAACCCTCCGAAGCTCTGCATTTCGGCAATCTGGATTGACACTTCAAGACACTGTTATTGAGAGAATGATGCATTTCAGAAGATGTGTTCTTAAGGTCTAATGCGAACCAAAGCTCATACCTATCATCTTTCTGTGGTTCAGATCAATAGAAAAAATCCCAGGGCACTATTCAAAGACACATCAAGCTTCTTCTTGGAAACAGATGTGAGTCCTGATCAAAAGCACGCCTCATCTCTCCTTCCCACTATTCAGTATAATCAACCATTCATCTCATTTGCAGCTTTACAAGCTTATTATACACAAATTATATTAAATTATATTATATACCATGCGCAGCAACAGCAGTTGCATTTTGTGTAACATTCCCACATCCGAATCAGAAACTCAGGGGTTCAAGTTCCACTCCAGAGCTTGCCTACATAACCTAGCCTGATACTTCATTGCAGCAAACTGCTCTGGAAGTGCTGAATTTTAGTTGAGAAGTTAAAACAACCTTCTGTCTGCCAGATCAAAGGACTGGAAATAATCTTGTGGCCCTCTTCAGAGAAGAGCATCAAAGGACTTGTGGTGTCACAATTGTTACCACTGAAACAAATTAACTGGTGATGCATTTCATTTACACTGGCCTCTGGCGCAGTGGGTAACGTCCCTGCCTCTGAGCCAAAAGCCATGGGTTCAAGTCCTACTCCAGAAACTGGCAGGCGAGAGGGTGCATTCAGAATCTGGCCAAACAGCTATTAACTTGTAAACTCTTCTATCAGTGCTGAGTGGGGGAGGGTTCCTGGTTAGCCATGTGATGGAAAAAGATTCTACCACCATTATCCATAGCTCCATGCTATGATATACATATAAAGGTCTATGTTGCCATATCGACCCAGTCTCCCCGAGTGAATTGCAGCACAACACCATTACAGTTTATTTCTGCTTACCCTTGTTCAAATTGTCTACAGTGTTTTCCCATATGGCAATTGTGACTACGATCAAAAGTAATTTATTGGCTGTGAAGCTCTTTGAGACTTCCTGAAGACATGCAAGGGGTGCTCGTTAAATCCAAATTCTTTCCTCTCTTTCAAAAGCAAATCCTTGGATCTGAAATGCTTTGGTTTGTCTTGAGAACTGAGATACACATCACATGTAAATGCATGTTCACAATGCAGTGCCAATTAATAATAAGGAGATGGGAATTATTGTGCAATATTGTAGCACCTGGCAATGGAACAAGGGAAAGAAATGGTCATTGGCACAATCAAAGTAAAATTTGATTGTTTGGAAGTCCAGGGGTTTAGCAATGAGTCTGTGATGTTAAGTATATTCAAGATTGAGATAGATTTTTAATCAGTAAAGGAATCAAGGGCTATGGGAAAGAGCCAGTAAAGTGGAGTTGAGGATTATCAGATCTGCCAGAATCTCCTTCACTGGTGGAGTAGACTAGATGGGCTGAATGATCCATTTCGGTGTCTGTGTCTTATGGTCTTACACCAAAAGCCTTGAGCTGGCATTGACAGGTAACTGCTCTGACTTTTCATGGAATCCCTACAATGTCGAAGTTGGCTTTTTGGCCCATCAAGTCAGCACTGTCATTCTCCTCCCACAATCCCTGTAATCCTGCATTTCTCACAGCCAATACTCCTAAACTGTACATCATTGGACTATAGGAGGAAACCCACACAGACACAGGGAGAACATGCAAACTCCACACAGTCACTGAGGCTGGAATCGAACCTAGGTCGCTGGTGATGTGAGGCAGCATTGTGAACCACTGAGCCACCGTGCTGCTCCATTTATGGATGAATTCTCAGTGTCTAGTGTGTGGGAGACTAGGAGCTTGCATATCAATAAAGTGCAATTAGGTAAAAATAAGAGCGATAATGAGCGATAATCCATGCTAATACACCTCTCACTGCTGGTGAGTGAGAATCTTGTCTCAATGCCCAGAATTTTGTTGGAATATTTGGTCTTGTCTGTTTTGTCTTGATGTTGAGAAGAGCCTTGCTCAAGATCTTACCTGATTTTCCCAAATGTCATGCTGTGGCCCATCTTGTTTTGGGCTGGGAAGATTC
The DNA here is from genome assembly GCF_047496795.1 of Chiloscyllium punctatum. NCBI lineage: Eukaryota > Metazoa > Chordata > Chondrichthyes > Orectolobiformes > Hemiscylliidae > Chiloscyllium > Chiloscyllium punctatum. The sequence goes on from NC_092747.1 coordinate 99,686,197, forward strand.
CACCCTTTATAGAGTCATAGAGATGTAAAGCATGGAAACAGACCCTTCAGTACAACTCGTCCATGCCGACCAGATATCCCAACCTAATCTAGTCCCACTTGCCAGCACCAGATCCATATCCCTCCAAACCGTTCATAATCATATACTCATCCAGATGCCTTTTAAAAGTTGCAATTGTACCAGCCTCCACCACTTCCTCTGGCAGCTCATTCCACCCTCTGTGTGAAAAAGTTGTCCCTTAGGTCTCTTTTATATCTTTCCCCTCTCACCCAAAACCTATGCTGTCTCGTTCTGGACTCGCGTACCCCAGGGAAAAGATGTCTATTTATCCTATCCATGTACCTCATGATTTTGTAAACCTCTATAAGGTCACCCCTCAGCCTCTGATACTCCAGGGAAAACAGCTCCAGCCTGTTCAGCCTCTCCCTATAGCTCAAATCCTCCAACCCTGGCAACATCCTTATAAATCTTCTCTGATCCCTTTCAAGTTTCACAACATCCTTCCGATAGGAAGGAGACCAGAATTGCACACAATATTTCAAAAGTGGCCTAACCAATATCCTGTACAACCACACCATGACCTCCCAACACCTATACTCAATACTCTGACCAATAAAGGAAAGCATACCAAATGCCTTCTTTACTATCCTATCTACCTGCGACTCTACTTTCAATGAGCTATGAACCTGCACTTCAAGATCTATTTGTTCAGCAACACTCCCTAGGACCTTACCATTAAGTGTATAAGACCAGCTAAGATATGATTTCCCAAAATGCAGCACCTCACATTTATCTAAATTAAACTCCGTCTGCCATTACTCAGCCCATTGGCCCATCAGATCACGATCCCATTGTAATCTGAGGTAACCTTCTTCACTGTCCACTACACCTCGAATTTTGGTGTCATCTGCAAACTTACTAACTATACCTCTTATGCTCACATCCAAATCATTTATATAAATGACGAAAGGTAGTAGACCCAGCACTGATCCTTGTGGCACTCCACTGGTCACAGGCCTCCAGTCTGAAAAACAACCCTCCACCATCATCCTCTGTCTTCTACCTTTGAGCCAGTTCTGTCTCCAAATAGCTAGTTGTCTCTGTATTCCATGAGTCCTAAACTTGCTAATCAGTCTCCCTTGGGGAACCTTGTTGAAAGCCTTTGTAAAGTCCACATAGATCACGTCTACCACTCTGCCCACATCAATCCTCTTTGTACTTCTTAAAAACATTTTATCAAGTTTGTGAGACATGATATCCCACACACAAAGCAATGTCGACTATCCCTAATCAGCCCCTGCCTTTCCAAATACATGGCTGAAAATGTGTTGCTGGAAAAGTGCAGCAGGTCAGGCAGTATCCAAGGAGCAGGAGAATCGACGTTTTGGGCATGAGCCCTTTTTCAGGAATGAGGAAAGTGTGCCAAGCAGGCTAAGATAAAAGGTAGGGAGGAGGGACTTGGGGGAGGGGCATTGGAAATGCGATAGGTGGAAGGAGGTTAAGGTAAGGGTGATAAGGTGAGGGTGATAGGTCGGAGTGGGGGTGGGGGCGGGGGCGGAGAGGTCAGGAAGAAGATTGCAGGTTAGGAAGGTGGTGCTGAGTTCGAGGGTTGGGACTGAGACAAGGCGGGGGGAGGGGAAATGAGGAAACTGGAGAAATCTGAGTTCCTTTGTGGTTGGAGGGTTCCTAGGCGGAAGATGAGGCACTTCTCCTCCAGCCGTCGTGTTGCTATGGTCTGGCGATGGAGGAGTCCAAGGACCTGCATGTCCCTGGTGGAGTGGGAGGGGGAGTTGAAGTGTTGAGCCACGGGGTGGTTGAGTTGCTTGGTCCGGGTGTCCCAGAGGTGTTCTCTGATGAAACGTTCCGCAAGTAAGCGGCCTGTCTCCCCAATATAGAGGAGGCCACATCGGGTGCAGCGGATGCAGTAAATGATGTGTGTGGAGGTGCAGGTGAATTTGTGGCAGATATGGAAGGATCCCTTGGGGCCTTGGAGTGAAGTAAGGGGGGAAGTGTGGGCGCAAGTTTTGCATTTCTTGCAGTTGCAGGGGAAGGTGCCAGGGGTGGAGGTTGGGTTGGTGGGGGATGTGGATCTGACGAGGGAGTAATGGAGGGAGTGGTCTTTTTGGAACGCTGATAGGGGAGGGGAGGGAAATATATCCCTGGTGGTGGGGTCCGTTTGGAGGTGGCGGAAATGATGACGGATGATACGATGTATATGGAGGTTGGTGGGGTGGTAGGTGAGGACCAGTGAGGTTCTGTCCTGGTGGCGATTGGAGGGGCGGGGCTCAAGGGCGGAGGAGCGGGAAGTGGAGGGGATGCGGTGGAGGGCATTGTTGACCACGTCTGGGGGGAAATTGTGGTCTTTGAAGAAGGAGGCCATCTGGGTTGTTTGGAATTGGAACTGGTCCTCTTGGGAGCAGATGCGGCGGAGACGAAGGAATTGGGAATATGGGATGGCATTTTTACAGGGGGCAGGGTGGGAGGAGTGTAGTCTAGGTAGCTGTGGGAGTGGGTCGGTTTATAGTAAATGTCCGTGTTGATTCGGTCACCCGAGATAGAAATGGAGAGGTCTAGGAAGGGGAGGGAGGAGTCTGAGACGGTCCAGGTAAATTTGAGGTCGGGGCGGAGGTGCTGGTAAAGTGGATGAACTGTTCAATCTCCTCATAGGAGCACGAGGCAGCGCCGATACAGTCATCGATGTAGTGGAGGAAAAGGTGGGGTGTTGGGGCCAGTGTAGCTGCGGAAGATGGACTGTTCCACATGTCCTACGAAGAGGCAGGCATAGCTGGGGCCCATGCGGGTGCCCATGGCTACTCCTTTGGTTTGGAATCATCGTATCATCTGTCGTCATTTCCGCCACCTCCAAACGGACCCCACCACCAAGGATATATTTCCCTCCCCTCCCCTATCAGTGTTCCGAAAAGACCACTCCCTCCGTTACTCCCTCGTCAGGTCCACATCCCCCACCAACCCAACCTCCACCCCCGGCACCTTCCCCTGCAACCGCAAGAAATGCAAAACCTGCGCCCACACCTTCCCCTTTACTTCCCTCCAAGGCCCCAAGGGATCCTTCCATATCCGCCACAAATTCACCTGCACCTCCACACACATCATTTACTGCATCCGCTGCACCCGATGTGGTCTCCTCTATATTGGGGAGACAGGCTGCCTACTTGCGGAACGTTTCATCAGAGAACACCTCTGGGACACCCGGACCGACCAACCCAACCACCCCATGGCTCAACACTTCAACTCCCCCTCCCACTCCACCAGGGACATGCAGGTCCTTGGACTCCTCCATCGTCAGACCATAGCAACACGACAGCTGGAGGAGGAGCACCTCATCTTCCACCTAGGAACCCTCCAACCACAAGGGATGAACTCAGATTTCTCCAGTTTCCTTATTTCCTCTCCCCCCACCTTGTCTCAGTCAAATCCCTTGAACTCAGCACCACCTTCCTAACCTGCAATCTTCTTCCTGACCTCTCCGCCCCCACCCTCACTCCGGCCTATCACCTTCACCTTATCACCCTCACCTTAACCTCCTTCCACCTATCGCATTTCTAATGCCCCTCCCCCAAGTTCCTCCTCCCTACCTTTTATCTTAGCCTGCTTCGCAGACTTTCCTCATTCCTGAAGAAGGGCTCATGCCCGAAACGTCGATTCTCCTGCTCCTTGGATATTGCCTGACCTGCTGCGCTTTTCCAGCAACACATTTTCAGCTCTGATCTCCAGCATCTGCAATCCTCACTTTCTCCTTTCCAAATACATGTAAATCCTGTCCCTCAGGATTCCCTCCAACAACTTGCCCACCACTGACTTCAGGCTCACCAGTCTAAAGTTTCATGGCTTGTCCTTACCACCTTTCTTAAATAGTGGTACCATGTTAGCCAACCTCCAATCTTCCGGCACCTCGCCTGTGACTATTGATGATACAAATATCTCAACAAGGGGCCCATCATTCGCTTCCCTAGCTTCCCACAGAGTTGTAGGCTACACCTGATCAGGTCCTGAGGATTTATCCACTTTTATGCGTTTCAAGACATCCAGCACTTCCTCCTCTGTAATATGGACATTTTTCAAGATGTCACCATGTATTTTCCTACATTCTATATCTTCCATGTCTTTTCTTCACAGGAAACACTGATACTTGTTTAGTATCTCACTCATTTTCTGCAGCTCCACACAAGGGCTTGCTGATCCCTAGTTACCCTTTTGTCCTTAATGCATTTGCTTAACCCTATTTGCCAAATCTATCTCATGTTCCCTTTTTGCCTTCCTGATTTCTCTCTTAAGGAGACTCCTACTGCCTTCATACTCTTCCAAGGATTAACTCGATCTATCCTGTCTATACCTGACATATGCTTCCTTCTTTTTCCTAACTAAACCCTCAATTTCTCTAGTCATTGAGCATTCCCTATACCTACCAGCCTTTCCTTTCACCCAACAGGAATATACTGTCTCTGGATTCATGTCATCTCATTTCTGAAGGCTTCCCATTTTCCAGCCATCCCTTTACCTGCGAACATCTGCCCCCAATCAGCTTTTGAAAGTTCTTGCCTAATACTGTCAAAAGTAGCTTCCTCCAAATTAGGACTTCCCAGATCCAGTCTATCCTTTTCTATCACTATTTTAAAACGATCTCTGAAGAATTTTGCTGGTGCATTGTGTATACACTTAACCAGAGAGTCACAGAGTCCTACAGCATGGAGACAGGGAGACTGGGGAGACTTGCAGGAGTAATTGTCATATTAGGGGATTTTAATGTTCCTAACATAGACTGGGACTGCAAGTGTATTACGGGCTTAGATGGGGTGGAATTTATTTAATGCTTTCAGAAATGTTTCTTGTAGTAGTAGAGGATGTGGTGGAGGCTGGTACAATTGCAACATTTAAGAGGCATTTGGATGGGTTTATGAATAGGAAGGGTTTGGAGGGATACGGGCCGGGTGCTGGCAGGTGGGACTATATTGGGTTGGGATATCTGATCGGCATGGACAGGTTGGACCGAAGGGTCTGTTTCTATGCTGTACATCTCTATGACTCTAGTATAAAGAGGATCCTACCCGGGAAGGGGCAAAACCTGACCTGGTCTTGGGAAATAGGGTAGGACAGGTGATGGGGGTCACAGTGGTGGAGCACTTTGGGACCAGTGACCATAGGTCTATTAATTTTAAAATAGTTATGGAGTCAGACAAATCTAGTCCATAGATTCAAGTCCTAAATTGGGGTGAGGCGAATTTTGATGGAATGAGCCAGGAGCTTGCAGGGGTTGACTGGAGTAGTTTGTTTGCAGGCAAAGGGACCTCCGGCAGGTGGGAGGCCTTTAAAAGTGAGATAGCTAGAGTTCAAGGTTGATATGTTCCTTTGAGGGTGAAAGACAGGATTGACAGGAATAGGGAACCCTGAATGAGAAAATATATTGAGGCTTTAACCAGAAAGAAGTGGGTATGGCTCAGGTCCAGGCAGCTGTGATGAAGGGAATCCCTGGAGGTATATAGGGATACAGGAAATCCCTGAAATCACTGAAGAAGGAAATCAGGAGGGCGAAAAGAGAGCACAAGATAGCCTTGGCTGAGAAGATTAGGGTGAAACCAAAGGGGTTCTTTAGGTATATTGAAGGAAAAAGAATAGTGAAAGAGAGAATTTTAAAATATTTTTTAAGTTAAAGAAAATTGGTGAAATAAAAAAACTCAAAGTAAGACCATCCCTTAATTGCGAAGAAAGCAGGGCATTGATTTTGATGTGACTGCCTGTCCCATACATTGTTATGGTGTGCTTCAGTGAAGGGCATGGGTACTGGAATCAGTACCTTCAGTTAACTTGTATTGGATAAGTGAGCAAAAGCAGGGTAAGATATTGAGGAATTGTCCAATGTACCACAGTCACCGATTTTGAAAACAAATCCCTATGATGGACATGTTTGGTTAACTTGTCTGAAAACGCAGCCAGCTCAGACTTTTAGCCATACCATTTAACCTGATGATCGTGCAAATGCACCCAAAGAACACAAAGGGTTATTTTTTCTGGTTTTTGTTTAGTTGTTTAGAATTGTTGATGATTTGCTGTTCTGAGTTCTAGTTGTGGAGAGGGAAGTACTATTGTCCACTTGTTGTTCTGATGTTTTGGTCTTTTTTAACTTCCCCCTTGTACCTTTAACATTTGATATTTAATGAAACGTCTGCTAGCTCAGATTGTGTGTGGTGTTGGGTAATTGCAGTACCACAGTGCTCTTCACTCGAATAACTTAGAGCAATTCTATGACCCAGTGTATCTCAGATATCGCAGATATCACAGATGACTGTGGAATTGGAGGGGATCACAGAGAAAAGAAGAGGGTAGGCCAGGGAGTGGTTTGAAAATTAGGATAACATATTTTAAATCAATATGTTGGTTGGCTTAGAGCTAATTCAGTCCATGAGCAATGTAGTGGGGATTTTACCATGAATCCCTGAACATACCTGTATGTAAGTGACACTAATGGACAACAGTGTAAACCATTGTCTTTTGTGTCTGGGAATATTTGCAGAAAAATAAATTGCTTTACTATTTTGAAAAGCATAGGATATAATGACATATTTCTGCTCTATGGCATCCTCTACATTTTCTGCTCTGCAAGCAAAATTGAATAAAAGAATGGATATTATCAGAGAGATTTTAAATGGGAGGAGTAAAAGGTGCCTTTAGAAAAACACTATTAGCTCAGCTAAAGTTAAAAACTTATTTTAAAATGCTTCTGAGTATAAATGATTTTAATTTACATGTTGTAGTCCAGAACCTGCTGAAAAAAATAAATGTTTGAATGATACGTTATGACATACAAATTCCCAGCATAAGAAAGAGATACGAGTACAAATATCTATATTACCTTGGTATCTTCAAGTGTAGTTACTTTTTTATAGCAACAATGAATGAAATTTGTGAGGGCTGTTGTGCTGCATTGATTGTTCCCAGACCTGTGAGTAAAGAGGCCACTGTTCAGGTCTCATGTGCTCCAGAGCTGTGTACTAATTTCACTGACGACATTGATTGGAAAATATCTATAAGAAAGAGATGACCCTTGAACCGCAAGTCAGCCAATCCATACTGCCCTGTCATTTGCTTCCTTAAAGTCCCATTTGGTCATAAATTACTCATGGTAGGCTACTACAAAAAATACGGAGGTATGGCATTGAGGGTGAGTTGGAGGTTTGGATTAGGAATTGGCTGGCTGGAAGAAGACAGAGGGTAGTCGTTGATGGTAAAGGTTCATCTTGGAGTGCAGTTACTAGCGGTGTTCCACAAGGATCTGTTTGGGGACCATTGCTGTTTGTCATTTTTATAAATGACCTGGAGGAGGGGCTAGAAGGTTGGGTGAGCAAGTTTGCGGATGATACGAAAGTTGGTGGAGTTGTTGACAGTGAGGAAGGATATGTCAGGTTACAGCAGGATATAGATAAGCTGCAGAGCTGGGCAGAAAGGTGGCAAATGGAGTTCAATGTGGGTAAGTGTGAGGTGATTCACTTCGGTATGAGTAACAAAAAGATGGGGCACTGGGCTAATGGTCGGATACTTGGTAGTGTGGACGAGCAGAGGGATCTTGGTGTCCATGTACACAGATCTCTGAAAGTTGCCACCCAGGTAAGTAGTGCGGTGAAGAAGGCATATGGTGTACTGGGCTTTATTGGTAGAGGAATTGAGTTCCGGAGTCCTGAGGTCATATTGCAGTTGTATAAGACTCTGGTGCGGCTGCATCTGGAGTATTGTGTGCAGTTTTGGTCGCCATACTATAGGAAGGATGTGGAGGCACTGGAACGGGTGCAGAGGAGGTTTACAAGAATGTTGCCTGGTATGGTAGGAAGGTCGTATGAGGAAAGGCTGAGGCACTTGGGGCTGTTTTCATTGGAGAAAAGAAGGTTTAGGGGAGATTTGATAGAGGTGTACAAGATGATTAGGGGTTTAGATAGGGTTGACCATGAGAACCTTTTTCCACGTATGGAGCCAGCTATTACGAGGGGGCATAGCTTTAAATTAAGGGGTGGTAGGTATAGGACAGATGTTAGGGGTAGATTCTTTACTCAGTGAGTCGTGAGTTCATGGAATGCCCTGCCAGTAGCAGTGGTGGACTCTCCCTCTTTATGGGCATAAACGGGCATTGGATAGGCATATGGAGGATAGTGGGCTAGTGTAGGTTAGGTGGGCTTGGATCGACGCAACACCGAGGGCCGAAGGGCCTGTACTGCGCTGTATTTTTCTATGTTCTATGTTCTATGAAACTTGTCACAAAGTTAAGTCTAGTTATTAATAGTAGAAGTTATCTTTTAAGATTTTATAGTTACTGCCAAAGCACTACCTTGGCCCAGAACACACGCAAAGTGCGGAATCTCATTAAGAGTAGCAAATTATTTCACAAATATGAAATTGAAAATTAAAGAACCTCTGACTTTTGCTTTCTGTCTCTTCTTTCTGTCTCCTTTATTCCAATCTTTTTCTCTTTCTGCATTTCGCTCTCTACCTGATCTGATTGTGACTTTGCTTGATTTGATTCAGCCTCCTTCTCAGTTCTCCTGTTTGCTTCTTAATTCTTATAATCTCATTGGTTAAGAAGATCCACAATTTGCACTGTTATTCAACAGGTTTCCACATTTTCTGTTCTATTGTTGGAAACTTGCTCTTCTTGCAAATTAGGGGGTGAGATTTCTAAAACAGAAATAGGCATGAAGCAGATGCACTTAGCTAGTAAAATCTGGGCAAGTTTCCCATCCTGTCCTCTATGGAGGGTGACCATGATAGGAGTCCATAGGGAGCCACTGAAACAAGCCACATGCTGAAGACTATGATAGTGGACTTGTGCAAAATGTCACCTGTATCCTTACAGAGTGGAAACAGGCCCTTCGGCCCAAAAAGTCTAGACCGACCCTACAAAGAGTTTCCCACTCAAAGCCATTCCCAATTACTCTACATTTACCCGTAACTAATGTACCTAACCAAGCGTCGCGAGCATGGCCAATTCACCTGACCTGCACATCTTTGGATTGTGGGAGGAAACCAGAGCACCCGGACGAAACCCACGCAGATACAGGGAGAATATGCAAACCCCACATAGTCACCCAAGGCTGGAATCGAACCAGGGTCCCTGGTGCTATAAAGCAGCTGAGCTAAGCACTGAGCCACAGTGCCGCCCAATGTCAGTAAAGTGTCTGAACCAGGAGGGGAACTGCAATGCATTTAATTTCTTTCAGGTTGAAGCTTTTAAGAAGCCCTCACAGTAAAAAATAAATCCTGCTGATTTTCTCTTTCAGTGATTAAAATGTTAGCTGTTGGAAATAAGAATGCTGGAATCTGTTCCTACTCTGAACTTCACAGTACAAACAAACAAGTGTTACTAGGTAATGTTTTATAGTAGGTAGCTGGAATTTATCTTGTGAATTTATCTTCCTGAAGAAGGGCTCATGCCCGAAATGTCGATTCTCCTGTTCCTTGGATGCTGCCTGACCTGCTGCGCTTTTCCAGCAACACATTTTCAGCTCTGATCTCCAGCATCTGCAGTCCTCACTTCCTCCTAGCTGGAATTTATAGAGAGATGTATAAGATTGTTCTGTGCTCTGCATGAGGTAATCGTTAGCTATGTACAGTCATGAAACATTTAATGAGATGCAGTACTTCTTTTGCAAGGGGCAAGGCTTCTTGAAAGTTTAAGCTGCCTTTTTCTCACAGCGTGCACAAGGTTTTCATGTTTCTTGCTTGATACAATCATTCCTGTTTTTACCTGGTGCCGCTGCAAACTAAGTCAAACACTGCTGTATGCCTCATGTAAAAATGCAACCTGTTGGTGTTTTCTAAGGTCAGATATTCTGCTTCAGCACATAAAGTGCTTGACCAAACAGGACAGTAGCATCGTTGGGCACTTAAAGGATTTTTTTATAATTTGAGTTGATTTGATTTGATTTATTCTTGTCATATGTACCTATGTACAGTGAAAAGTTTTATTTTGCGTGCAGTACAGGCAGATCATACCATACAAAGAGTATAAGGATAATATAACAGAGTGAGAAAAACTATGTTACGGCTGCAGAGAAAGTACACAAAGAGTGAGATCAACATTAAATTTAAAGTTTGAAATGTCCTTTCAGAAATCGAATAACAACAGGGAAGAAGCTGTTCTTGAATTTGTTGTTTAAGATTTTGTATCTTCTGCCTGACTGAAGAGATTGGAAGAGATTATAACCAGGGTGAGAGGGGGTCTTTGATTATGTAGGCTTCCTTCCCAAGGCAGCAAGAAGTATAGATGGAGTCCAAGATGGAGATAGGGTATTGGAGGGTATGACAGGCTGAGGTGAAGTGGGGTGTGGGGAATCTCATGTGGACCATAAATGAGGGCCAAATGGCCTGTTTCTGTGCTGTAACTTCTATGGAAAAATTCATACCTTGCCATGTAGGTTGTACTTTGAAAACACCTCCATCCACCCACCTACTGTTTTGCAGTTGTAAACTGGGGTGACTTTATTTTATCTGAAAAAGTGTTGCTGGAAAAGTGCAGCAGGTCAGGCAGCATCCAAGGAACAGGAGAATCGACGTTTCGGGCATCAGCCCTTCTTCAGGAATGAGGAAAGTGTGTTTCCTCATTCTTTCCTCATTCCTGAAGCAGGGCTGATGCCTGAAATGTCGATTCTCCTGTTCCTTGCATGCTGCCTGACCTGCTGCACTTTTCCAGCAACACTTTTTCAGCTCTGATCTCCAGCATCTGCAGTCCTCACTTTCTCCTCGATGACTTTATTTTATGATTGTTTTGGTTTCAACCATTTCATCTTATTCCTAAAGAATAGTTTGTTGTTGTTTTGTGCTTGGGTTAACACTTTCTTTTCCCTCTTTGGGGAAGCATTTAAAGGATTAGGAGGCTGATTATCAACTTGTTTGAACCATGTCACAGATGGTTCTTCTGTGGCCAACAAGTTGATTGTGACTTGAAGCCAGAGTTTCTGGCTCAAGATTGGGGTGCTAAACCTCCTTTTAACACTGTCTAAAACATCCCAAGAAACTACACAAGAATTTTACCAGATAAACGTTCCCATGTGGTATTAGTCAGTTGAGATGGGAATTTATTTAGGACTGGACAATAAATCTTCATCAAAGTTGCAAGATGATTATTGATGGTAAATTAATTATAAACATTTGGTTGAACTGAGTGGTGCTCTGTAACAACGTGCCATTGTGAAGACTTGAATCACCATAATCACATTTTGACAGTCGTTTTGAAATCTGTGTTGCAAAATTCTTCCTTCATTTAACCAGTTTGTTTTCTTCAGTGCCCTGACATGCTGAATTAGGAAGTTGGCAAGTTAAATATTGACAGCACTGTAGTGGCAGGACTGGGCTTACATTTTCACTTATCATGGCTCCTTAGCTAATTATTCTCTTAGGTTAAGTTTCTGGCTGTGTGCATCTGTTATGTTGGTTACACTGTGTTTGATTAAAATGTAACCATATCTAATGCTTAGCAAAGGGGAAAATAACCAGTGTTTTTGTTCTTTCATTTTTTTGCTTGTTACATTTTCATCATTATCCGTACATTCTTTGTTTGATAATCACACTGAAAACGGTCAATTTTGACAATTATTGCAACAGTGGTAAAATTTATTCAACATTAGTTCCCAATAAGTGACCTCTGAATATAAAGCTCATATGACTTGAGTGTTTTCCACCCTGAAACCACTTTGAATTGTGACCTTGTGGACACTTATTCCCTGTCCATGTTGCACATGTTTTGGCCTTCTAGTTATCAGGCTGATCTCCCCCAGCTTCCTGCGATGGGACTTGGCAGGCACTGTGCTGCTGCTGCAGTAGCTTTGCTCAGCATTGTAAACTTGCAGCTAATGTAGTCAGGAATTTGTGAAGTATTGTGTCAGATCACTGTGCTCCTTATTAGGCTCACCGAGGATTTCCAAAGTGTTTTTCATCTCTTTAAAGTCTTGCACTGCCGAGTTAAGCCAGGGAGCGAAGAGAGATCACTGGCTAGCTAAGTCATGTGGTTTAGCCTTATTTATACATTGTGTGTCAAAGAAGGGGAGTAGGGGCAAGATTCCAGTGTCCATTGAATTGGTGATTAAAATGGAGACTAAAGAAGGTAAGGAGAGAAACTAGATGAGAACAGGGTGAAAACCTCATTTTAATTGTGTGGCCATTTGTGTCCAAGTCTTCAGTAGTTACACTTTAAGCTCTGGAATTCCCTCCTTTTAAACCTCCTACTGCCCCCACTCTTTAAGATAATCCTTCCCAGCTAGCGTTTGGTCATCTGGCTTAATGTCACAGGGTGTGGGCTGCCTTATCTTGTTTGATAATGCTTTGTGAATTGCCATGGGACAATTTATTGCAATAAAGGTAGTAAACAAACATGACTTGTTGCTGAGAGTGATTCTGGTCTGTTGAAACCAGTGCACTCAAACATATTGCGTAGGGTGTTTCTAAAAGGAGTTTTTTTTCATTATTAGGTGTAAGCTATCTGTCATGCAGTTTTCTGCACTGTATATGGTAATCTTGTCACTGCTGGCCCCCTGTAAGAAACTGAAAAGTCTTTTCTTTCTATCCTCCCAACTTCATGGTGTGATACTGCGAATTTGCCTTAAGGGGCTACCATGGGTGTAAAACCATGATTTCACTCCTCCCTATCTCTGCAATCACTCAGGGCCTTTTTAGAGTGAGCTTTTTAGAGTGAGCATCTCATTGTTTTTTTTTCTGACCCTCTGCCGTCGTTCTGGGCGCAAGACGCTTCTCCAGGGGAATCCCCTCCCAACTCTCCACCCGTCAGCCCCCGGGCGTCCCCCATCTCCTCGCTGGGCCAGCTGTTCACAGAGGCTCAGGGATCTCTGCACTCACCCAATTCTCTGCTCTTTTCATTACTACACCAGTTGGTGACTGTACATTCAGCTGCCTATCGGTCCAACGCTCTGGAATTTTTTTCTTAAACCTCTCCTCCTCAGTTGTCTCTTAAAGTCTCCCTCTCCTTGACAAAGCTCTTGATCACTTGCCACCTTTATGTCTGATACAGTCAAATTTTGTCCAGTAACATTCCTGTGAAGTAATGTCTTGCTGCCTTAAAAGCACTCTTTAAATTCAGGTGGTAGTTGCGGATTTGTTCCCCCCCTCCCCGCCCGCCCCATCAGCAATTGTTTAAACAAATTTTACCTCTCTTCTCAGAGGTCAAACAGGTAATCTGGACATTATCGTATTGTTATTTGAAAATGATCGCTGTGTGTCCAAAATAACTGCACTTCAGAAGTACTGAATTGGAAAGTCCTGAGGTTGCACAAAATATAAATTCAAGTAATTCTTCCAAATGTCAATGTTAATAAATAAGTGATCTGGCTGTGCCCCTCATGTCATCCACAGTCCAACTCATGTTGCCAACGATGACAAGGACAGTGCACCCTGTTTGATCATCTCCCAGCCTTACAAGGCCTCGTTGTTTGAGAATGTTCAAAAGTACCATGTTTAACAACACATCTGACTTTATGCATTCATGTTTCACTTTAGGGTGCCAAGATGCGGGGTCGTTTAGGAAGTATGGACAGCTTTGAGCGTTGCAACAGCCTTGCATCGGACGCATCCAGGGTGAGTCCTGCGGTCAGTCTACCTTCTTAGCCTCTTGCCCGCCCACTCAAACAAAACCTGATTCAGCAGTGACCCTACTCAAACGGTAGCTTTGTTTTGCTCGAATACTTTCCATGGAGCAGGAAGTCTGCTGGTGAAATCCAGAGGAAGTGCTTGCGATTGCAGTTCCAGCCTTCGAGGAGCACTCCAAAATCACTGAAGATAGTGTCATCAGCAAAAGAGAAGTGAAAAGTCTGGTCACCAGCATTCTTTTTATATAGAAAACTTCAAAACATAGCTTGCTTATCAGCCGTATGCAGCAGTATTTGTAAATCTTCACTGGATTAAGCTCGGCAGGATATGGGAGTTGGTCAGATAGCACACATTAGCATACAATGGCTATCTGACAGTACATTGACAGATTTACAGGATTTCTGTTCTGCTGTCAGCTTTTTAGAGTGAGCATCTCATTGCTTTTTTTTTCTGACCCTCTGCCGTCGTTCTGGGCGCAGGACGCTTCTCCAGGGGAATCCCCTCCCAACTCTCCCCCCATCAGCCCCCGGGCGTCCCCCATCTCCTCGCTGGGCCAGCTGTTCACAGAGGACGATCCCGACTCGCCGCAGTTCCGGAGAAGGGCTCACACTTTCAGCCACCCGCCGTCGAGCAGCAAGCGGAGAATCAGCTTTCCAAATGAGAAGCTGCCCCACGGCCGCTCTCCCATCTTTCGCCAGCAGTCGGAGATTATTCGGAGCAGGTAAAGAATGTTTTGGGTTGTGGGAGAGTGGGAAGCAGCGTTATTGTCTATAGGTGTAACTGTTCTGAAATGAGTCCCACCTGATTACATTTTACACATAGGCCTCTCTTTTTGCATTGGGAGTTGTCTATCTCATTGGGTTAAGATTAGAATGGTACTGGAAAAGCACAGCAGGTCAGGCAGCATCCAAGGAGTAGGAAAATCGACGTTTCGGGCAAAAGCCCTTCATCAGGAGCCCTGATGAAGGGCTTTTGCCCAAAACGTCGACTTTCCTGCTCCTCAGATGCTGCCTGACCTGCTGTGCTTTTCCAGCACCACTCTGATCTTGACTGCAATCTCCAGCATCTGCAGTCCTCACCTCTGCCTATCTCATAGGGTTGCTCAGAGTACAAAAGCAAGACAAAGACTTTGTGAAATGCTGGTTTAGCACTAACTGGAGTATTGGTTCCAATTCTAAGCAAAATATGTAGGCATTAGAAAGGATGTGTAAAATGTTCAAAAGAATGGTTCCATTGAGGAGGGATTTCAGTAGCATGGATAGATTGGAGATGCTAGGGCTAATCTTGGCAAAGAAAAGTTTGACAGACAATTTGATGCAGGTGTCCAAACCCCTGAGAGAAGATGGCAAATAATACAATTTTATAACTTGATTCAACTCAATTCAACGATGTAGGACCATTGTGTAGAATTGCTGATCCAAACACAATGCTTCGATCTAAAGCCTTGATTTAAGCAGAGAGTATTCTGCTGAACTAGTGAAGGAAGATTTCCCTTTTCACCATTTCTTCTGAAATTGTGATTACATTTTTGATAATCTGATCTATCCTATTGCTTCACATAAGAGAAGCTTTTTTCCCCAGGTCTTTTATAAAATGTTGCTCTGAATCAACCTGTTTTCAAACATGGACAATGACAAATTTCAGATTGCCAGCTAGTGTTCCAAGCATTACCTGTTGTGGCTGTTTAGAATGGCTTTCGCAGTGACCTGCTGACTTCACTGACAGTATTTATGTCTATTGATAGGCAACTTTTTTGTAGAACTCCTGAATTAAACAAAATTGTGATTACAGACCTGTCTTAGAAATTGAATTGCATTTATCAGCTAACTCGTTTATGCTATAAACATATATAAAAACTCAATTTTTGTAAGTTAACATCTACATTAATTTTATTAAATAAATTATATATTTTAATTGGAATTGAATCACTAAATAGTTGCTAAAAACAACAGATGTTTGTGGAATTTGTTGAGCCAAATTCTTTTAAAATCCATCTTGAATTTCATTGTATGATAATGATTCTGTTAAACAGCTCCATTGTTTTGCACATTTATCTTTTTTTTATTTCCAACGTGTTACTGGTAGCATGAACTCTAGACTCTGATTAAGAGATAGAGATAATTGAGTGTCCTTTTCATAGCTTCTGTCTGGACTATGTTCTCAGAATGGCTAGACTCTTGAGGTACAAGCTGGTATATAGATTTCATTCTTAAGTTTTCCTTCCTTCTGCCACTCAGCTAACTTGACTTCGTGCCAAGATCTGAATGCCAGGTGAGGTGAGGTGAAGGTTTGTACCATCCCTTTGCTAGCTGTCCACTCTTTAGTTCAGATTAGATTCCCTACAGTATGAAAACAGGCCCTTCGGCCCAACAAGTCCACACAGACCATCCGAAGAGTATCCCACCCAGACCCAGTCCCCTACCATATGTTTACCCCCAACTAAGCCACCTAACAGTATGGGCAATTTAGCACAGCCAGTTCACCTAACCTGCATGTCATTGCGACTGTGGGAGGAAACCAGAGTACCCAGAGGAAACCCACGCAGACACAGGAGAATGTGCCAACTCCATACAGACAGTTGCCAGAGGTGGGAATCGAACTCAGGTCCCTGGCTCTGTGAGGCAGCAGTGCTAACCACTGAGCCACCAAGCTAACTCAGTGGTTAGCACTGCTGCCTCACAGGGCCAGGGACCCAGGTTTGATTCCCACCTCAGGCAACTGTCTGTGTGGATTTGCACATTAGTTGTGCTTTGTAAAAAGAGGATTAGTAAATAATTCCAAATCTTTCTTTCTCAACATGAAAATCTTTGAAAATTGTACATGACAATTTTTGGATGACCTGTTTTGATACTTCTGTTAAATATTTGATTATTTTACTCAGACTTGAGACTGGAGTATCCCGTCTTGCACTTCAGCTGTGTTTCCTTACAGACACTCAGGTCAACTGAAAAATTTGAGAACAGATCCCTTCAAAGAGGAAGGGAAACTAATGGCATGGCACTGCAATAACAGAGTTAGCAAATATAACAGCAAAATATCATGTATTGAATAGCACACAGAATATTTTCCCAGGAAACTTTTAATCAATATATCACAAGTTCACTTTAAAAACTGAACAATATTTTAAGTTTGTTCAGAAATTAACTGAGATAGATAGGTTCTTGAGTATCAAGGGATACAGGGAGAAAGTGGGAGAATGGGGTTGAGAAAATTATTAGCCATGATTGAATGGCAGAGCAGAACTTGATGGGCTGAATGGCCCAATGTCTGCTCCTATGTCTTATGGTCTTAATATCTTTCCTATTTCTTTCCTTCTCTGGTTATATGGCTCTTCATGTTAGCATTCTGAAATATTTCTTCATCCTTTCAGGTAAAAATGCAAGACCATTTTAAAAATAATTGCTGTACAAATTATTGCAATTTACTGAATAATACATACACCAGCATATTTAACTTAAAAAGTTAAACATACAGAAATGGACAGTCATAAAAATGCTACAGAATAAACCATAGACAAATGGCTTTACATTCAGTACCAGGCTTTACCTGGTGAAGTGCATTGTTGTTGTTTAAAGGGGGAAGCAGCTGCAAACCGGAAAGGTAGATGAAAGTATCAGATAGAGACCACATGTCATCATTCCAGGGTTTTACCCAAAATTATAACCAATGAGTATGTCTGCACATTCACATTTTTAAAAAATCTGTCTCCTGCAGAACTTTGCAACTTTTACAGCAAGAGCACTTTTCACGAGGCAGACGGTTGCTTCGTAGTTCACCATTTGACCACTGTTTTCTTTTCCTGTGTTTTGTCTTTGTTTTCCCCTTCTGGTTCTGCTCACTCAGCCCCATCAATATCGTGAGAAGCAATCGCAGTAACTCAGAGAGCGAATCCACTTCCAGCAGCCTTCCCTCATCCCTGTCCGTCCCGACTTTCCTGAAGCCCTTTTACACCAACACCAGCAGGCTGCTGCAGCAGTCGGAGAGTGGGACATCCAAGAGGTGAGAGCGGCCTGCAGCCTGCTTGCCAATCCTGCCCTAATACTGCACCTTGTTGCCTGATCAGTGTGGCTAATTGATGTGCCTGCCAGATATTTGTCACTGTTTCTTTGATGCTGTATTTGCTGTGGCCTGCAGTGAATAAATATGTGTGAATTGTTGCAGTCAGCTTACTCTGTGTAATCTGCTTTAGCTTCAGTGTGCTCTGCACAAGTGGACAGAAAGTGTGACTAATTACTGGTACAAATGTTTGTATCATTTTAGGGAGAAAATCTCATTGTTCAAGTCCTTTCAAAAATAATTTTCAAAAATAATACAGTAATTTTTGTTGGTTAAAAGTATCAAGGGTTATGGAAGTCGAGATAGATGGTCCTAGGATACAATTGAACCTTGACCTATATGTGAATGATGGAATGAGCTCAAGGGACCAAATGGCCTACTTCTCTGTTCTACTTTGTCTTGTCACAAAATGATTACCATGATGAAAGCTGTTTGTTCCATCTTCATTCATTCAGATACAGTGGAGGACATTTGCTTACGATGTGGGCGGCACGGTGGCACAGTGGTTAGCACTGCTGCCTCACAGCGCCAGAGACCCGGGTTCAATTCCCGCCTCAAGCGACTGACTGTGTGGAGTTTGCACATTCTCCCCGTGTCTGCGTGGGTTTCCTCCGGGTGCTCCGGTTTCCTCCCACAGTCCAAAGATGTGCAGGTTAGGTGAATTGGCCATGCTAAATTGCCTGTAGTGTTAGGTAAGGGGTAAATGTAGGGGTATGGGTGGGTTGCGCTTCGGTGGCTCAGTGTGGACTTGTTGGGCCGAAGGGCCTGTTTCCACACTGTAATGTAATCTAATCTAATTTGAAAGCGATGAAGTTCGAGAGCGATGGAGATAGAGCCGGGACTATCGGGCTGCTCTTTCAGAGCTGGTACAGGAATGTTGGATCAAATAGCCTCCTTCATAAAATTGTCTGATTCTGTGACAGAAACAGATCTCTTGGCTCATCCCATCCATGCTGCATTAGTGCCCACCTGAGCCTCCATCCCTCTTTCCTCATGTGACTTTATCAGCATAGCCCTCTATTCACTTCTCTGACCGATGTTTGTGTAGCTTCCCCTCAAATGCATCTATATTAGTACTCAGTGGTGGCAAGCTCCACAATCATTCCACTCCTTGTGTGAAGAGTTTACCTTTAAGTTCATGCTTACATTTTTTGGTGACTATCTTTTATTAATGGACTCCAGTTTTGCTATTTCCCATAGAATGATCAGGGAGAAGGTAAGGCCGATGAGGGATAGTGGAGGGAATTTGTGCGTGGAGTCTGAGCAGACAGGGGAAACTGTAAATGAGTTTTTTTGCTTTGGTTTTCACCAAGGAAAGGGAATTTGTTGTAAATGAAAACTTAGAGGAGCTGGGATACAGTCTTGACCAGATCAAGATTGATGAAGTTGATGTGCTAGAAATTTTGGAAAACATTAAGATTGATAAGTCCCCAGGGCCAGACCAGATTTATCCTAGGCTGCTCCAGGAAGCGAGAAAGGAAGTTGCTAAGCCGCTAGTGAGGATCTTTGCCTCCTCTCTCTCCACGGGAGTCGTACCGGAGGATTGGAAGGAGGCGAATGTTGTTCCTCTTTTCAAGAAGGGTAATAGGGAAATCCCTGGCAGTTACAGACCAGTCAGTCTTAACGTCTGTAGTCAGGAAAGTTTTGGAAAGAATTCTGATGGATAGGATTCATGATTATTTGGCAAAGCATAGTGTGATTAAAGGCAGTCAGCATGGCTTTGTGAGGGGCAGGTCATGTCTCACAAATCTTATTGAGTTCTTTGAGGAGGCGTCAAGACAGGTCGACGACAGTCGAGCATTGGATGTGGTTTATGGACTTCAGCAAGGCATTTGATAGGGTTCCCCATGGTAGGCTTATTCATAAAGTCAGGAAGTACGAGATACAGGGAGATTTGGCTATCTGGATTCAGAATTGGCTGGCTGACAGAAGGGCTTATGCCCAAAACATTTTTCAGCTCTGATCTCTAGAATCTGCAGTCCTCACTTTCTCCTGGCTGACGAAGGCAGAGCGTGGTTGTAGATGGAAAGTATTCTGCCTGAAGGTCAATGTTGAGTGGGGTCCCACAGGCCTCTACTATTTGTAGCTTTTATAAATGACTTGGATGAGGAGGTTGAGGGGTGGGTTAGTAAATTTGCAGATGACACAAAGGTTGGAGGTGTTGTTGATAGTAAAGAGGGCTACTGCAGGCTGCAGCATGACATAGACAGGATGCAGAGCTGGGCTGAGAAATGGCAGATGGAGTTCAACCTGGATAAATGCGAAGTGATGCATTTTGGAAGGTCGAACTTAAGTGCTGAATATAGGATTAAAGACAGGATTCTTGGCAGAGTGGAGGGACAGAGGGATCTGGGTGTGCAAGTACATAGATCCCTCAAAGTTGCCACCCAAGTGGATAGGGTTTTTAAGAAAGCATATGGTGTTTTGGCTTTCATTAACAGGGGTATCGAGTTTAAGAGCTGCAAGGTTTTGCTGCAGCTATACAAGTCCCTGGTGAGACCACACGTGGAATACTGTGTCCAGGTCTGGTCGCCCTACTAGAGGAAAGGTACAGAGGCTTTGGAGAGGGTGCAAAGAAGGTTTATCAGGATGCTGCCTGGACTGGAGGACTTGCCGTATGAAGAAATACTAAATAAGCTCAGACTTTTCTCTCTGGAGAGAAGGAGGAAGAGAGGAGACCTGATAGAGGTGTACAGAATAATGAGAGGAATAGATAGAGTCAATAGCCAGAGACTTTTCCCCAGGGCAGGATTGACTGGTACGAGAAGTCATAGTTTGAAGATATTAGGAGGAAGGTATAAAGGAGACATCAGAGGTAGGTTCTTTACACAGAGAGTTATGAATGCATGGAATGTGTTGCCAGTTGAGGTGGTGGAAGCGAAGTCTGTTCTGTGGGCCTGTTCTGTGCTGTACTTTTCTATGCTCTATAGATGGAAATATTGGATTGCATTTTGGCAGCCAAGGTGGGTAACTCCGGTTAGGAAATTTCTCAAGTTCCTTGGACCCACCCTGTAAAAGGTGCCCCGAAATACCATTTTCAGTTTGAGATGGAGAGGCGGGTTAAGGATGAACCAGTCCATTCACTCAAAAAAACAGATTTGGGTAGCGACAGCATGGTATGTAGTGAGTTAGTGCCCAGGCAGGCTGGATAGCCTCAGTTCTCCAGGGGATTTGGTTGAGCTATTTCAGAAGTTACCAGGTTGGCTAATCCTCATGGGACTGGGATATCAGAGCAATTACAGAAACATGGCTCAGGGATAGACAGGACTGGCAGCTTCATGTTCCAGGATAGAAATGCTACAGGAAGGACAGCAAAGAAGGCAAGAGAGGAGGGGGAGTGGCGTTTTGATAAGGGATAGCATTACAGCTGTACTGGGGGAAGGATGTCACTGGAAACATATCCAGGGAAGTTATTTGGGTGGAACTGAGAAATATGAAATGGATGATCACCTTATTGGGATTGTATTATAGCCCCCCCTCGTATTCAGCGGGAAATTGAGAAACAAATTTGTAAGGAGATCTCAGTTATCTGTAAGAATAATAGGGTGGTTATGATAGGGGACTTTAACTTTCCAAACATAGACTGGCACTACCATAGAGTTAAGGGTTTAGATGGAGAGAAATTTGTTAAGACTGGGGTGCAAAACTTGACCTACTCTTGGGAAATAAGGCAGGGCAGGTGATGGAGGTGTCAGTGGGGGAGCACTTTGGGGCCAGCGACCATAATTTGAATGGTTTTAAAAAAGTGATGGAAAAGGATAGACCAGATTTAAAAATTGAAGCTCTAAATTGGAGGAGTATTAATTTTGACTTTGTTAGGCAAGAACTTTCACAAGCTGACTGGGGACAGATGTTCGCAGGTAAAGGGACGGCTGGAGAATGGGAAGCCTTCAGAAATGAGATAACATGAATCCAGAGACAGTATATTCCTGTTAAGGTGAAAGGAAAAGCTGGTAGGTGTAGGGAATGCTGGATGACTAGACAAATTGAGGGTTTGGTTAAGAAGGAAGCATATGTAAGGTATAGACAGGATAGATTGAGTGAATCCTAAGAAGAGTATAAAGGCAGTAGGAGTATACTTAAGAGGGAAATCAGGAGGGCAAAAAAGGGGACATGAGATAGCTTTGGCAAATAGAGTTAAGGAGAATCCAAAGACTTATTACAAATATATTAAGGACAAAAGGGTAACTAGGGAGAGAATAGGGCCCCTCAAAGATCAGCAAGGCAGCCTTTGTGGGGAGCTGCAGAAGATGGGGGAGATACTAAATGAGTATTTTGCATCAGTATTTACTGTGGAAAAGGACATGGAAGATATAGAATGTGGGGAAATTGATGGTGGTATCTTGAAAAATGTCCATATTACAGAGGAGGAAGTGCTGGATGTCTTAAAATGCATAAACGTGGATAAATCCGCAGGACCTGATCAGGTGTACCCTAGAACTCTGTGGGAAGCTAGAGAAGTGATTGCTGGGCCCCTTGCTGAGATATTTGTATCATCGATAGTCACAGGTAAGGTGCCAGAAGATTGGAGGTTGGCTAACGTGGTGCCAGTAAGGTGGCAAGGACAAGCCAGGGAACAATAGACCAGTGAGCCTGACGTCATAGTCAATGTGGCTTTGTGTGTGGGAAATCATGTCTCACAAACTTGATAGAATTTTTTGAAGAAGTAACAATGAGGATTGATGAGGCCAGAGCAATGGTCACAATCTATATGGACTTCAGTAAGGCATTTGACAAGGTTCCCCATGGGAGACAGGTTAGCAAGGTTTGATCTCAGGGAATACAAGGAGCACTAACCATTTGGATACAGAACTGGCTCAAAGGATAGAGGGTGGTGGTGGAGGGTTGTTTTTCAGACTGGAGGCCTGTGACCAGCAGAGTGCCACAAGGATTGGTGCTGGGTCCACTACTTTTCATCATTTATATAAATGATTTGGATGTGAGCATAAGAGGTATAGTTAGTAAGTTTGCAGATGACACCAAAATTGCAAGTGTCGTGGACACCGAAGAAGGTTTCCTCAGATTATAACGGGATCTTGATCAGATGAGCCAGTGGGCTTGAGGAGTGGCAGATGGAGTTTAATTTAGATAAATACGAGGTGCTGCATTTTGGGAAAGCAAATCTTAGCAGGACTTACACACTTAATAGTAAGGTCCCAGGGAGTGTTTCTGAATAAAGAGACCTCGGAATGCAGGTTCATAGCTCATTGAAAGTAGAGTTGCAGGTACATAGGATAGTCAAGAAGATGTTTATTTCCTTTATTGGTCAGAGTATTAAGTGAAGGAGTTGGGAGGTCATGTTGCAGCTGTACAGGACATTGGTTAGGCCACTTTTAGAATATTGCATTGAATTCTGGTCTCCTTATCGGAAGGATGTTGGGAAACTTGAAAGGGTTCAGAAAAGATTTACAAGGATGTTGACATGGTTGGAGGATTTGAGCTGTAGAGAGAGGTTGAATAGGCTGGGGCTGTTTTCCCTGGAGCATCAGAGGCTGAGAGGTGACCTTATAGAGGTTTATAAGGTCATGCAGGGCATGGATAGGATAAATAGACAAAGTCTTTTCCCTGGGGTGGTGGAGTCCAGAACTAGAGAGCATAGGATTAGGGTGAGAGGGGTAAGATTTAAAAGGGACTTAAGGGGCAACTTTTTCACGCAGTGTATGGAATGAGCTGCTAGAGGAAGTGGTGGAGGCTGGTACAATTGCAACCTTTAAAAGCCACCTGGATGGGTATATGAATAGGAAGGGTTTGAAGGAATGTGGGGTGCGTACTGGCAGATGGGAATAGTTGGGTTGGGCTATCTGATCGGCATGGATGAGTTGGACCAAATGGTCTGTTTCCGTGCTGTACATCTCTATGATTGTATGACTCATATCTCTCACCCAGTCACCTCATCCCACTGGACCTTCATGATCCCTGTGCCAATTGATGTTCCCTGAGGTTTTATATACCCTCCATATCAACCTTGGGCAGACTTTAAAAAGTCGAGATGATTTTTAAAAAAAACTGCTCACAATCTAATACAGTTCTCTTTCCTATACAGTTAATAGTGAAAAATAACTTGCTTTTATAAAATCTATTCAAGTCTCTTAAATCACTTTGAGTATTTTTTCCATGAAGGTAATGAAGGTTCCTTTGATAGCCTCTTTAAATTTGAGCTGAAATTGAAGTGTAGTACAGATGAAGTCATGCCGTTATACAGGTTACATTCTTCTTATCAGACAGTAAGCCAATGACCTGTTTCTCCTCACAGCCCAATGAAAAGGATACCTCAGTCTCTTTGAAGAAGTCTTATGTGGTGAATAATTATCCTTCAGTTTGCATTACAGAGAAAGGAATATCTAGTCATTATCATATACCTGTTTTAGGGAGCTTGCTGTGAGCATCTTGGCTGCTACATCCAACATTATAACATTATATTAAAGTACTCAACTGTAAAATGCTTGGAATTTCCTGATACATAACATGATATATTTGTGTGTATGTACATGTGTATATTAAGGGAATATATAAATCAACATTTTATTTTTCTAGAAAAAGTTTTGCTTTGGTAAATACAAGAAAACTGCTGTGTAGGATGCCTGCTTACTGTGAATTCCTGGTATTGACCAGTGGGTTACACTTAATGTGAGTGAACCACTTCTGATCATGTTGTAGCTACTGAAGACTGAGCATTGGTAGAATGGGAGGAAGTGAGGACTGCAGATGCTGGAGATCAGAGTCGAGAGTGTGGTGCTGGAGCATAGGCCCTTCATCAGGAATGTGGGGGGCCCAAGGGGGCTGAGAGATAAATGGGAGGGAGGTGGGGCTGTGGGAGAAGGTAACTGGGAACGCAATCGGTCGATGAAGTTGGGGGTGAAGGTGATAGGATCGAGAGGAAGAGCGGATAGGTGGGAAGGAAGATGGACAGGTAGGACAGGTCAAGAGGGTGGTGCCGAGTTGAAAGGTTGGATCTGGGATAAGGTGGAGGGGGGGAATAAGGAAACTGGTGAAATCCACATTGATGTCGTGTGGCTGGAGATTCCCAAGATGGAAGATGAAGCGTTCTTCCTCCCTCCAGGTGTTGGGTGGTAAGGGTTTGGTGGTGGAGGAGGTCCAGGACCTTGCATGTCCTTGGCAGAGTGGATGGGGGAGTTAAAGTATTCGGCAATGGGGCAGTGGCATTGTTTCGTGCGTGTGTCCTGGAGAAGTTCTCTGAAGAGTTCTGCAAGTAGATGTCTTGTCTCCCCAGTGTAGAGGAGACCAGACTCCCTCTCAGAGTTATATTAAATAAAGAATATATATTTGATTTTGAAAGTTAAAAATTGGTTATGCCATTTGTCGTGGTGATATGTTAAATTTAAACATCTCCCAGTCAGGAGGGATGATCATACCCTTTTGCATTTCTGACAGATCAGGTTACCAAGGGCATTTCTGGAAGGTATGGACAATATTCTCAGCAGGGACAATGACCACTAACAGAGAAAAATAACTTTAAGTATAAGTTACTGATTTTAAAAAAATACTGTATATATGATGCCAAGTATGAAAAGAATGTGAACGCTGTAAACATAGAACAACAAGTATGGTAAAACGTATCTTCAGATATATTTGTTTAGATGACTGAATTAAGTTGTCCCATGACTTGCTCAATGTACACAGAAGGTGAGCTTGGGTTTTTTGAGCTGGTTTTCAATTCTCAAAGATCTTTGTGAGTACTTGCATTGACAACCACGGAAGGCCATTGTTCCCTGCACAGATTTCCAAATTTTGTAGTAAAACCATTGGTTTATTTCTTGATGGCGATGATATAATGGGTTGCACACAAAGCACATTTGGGAAGAGTCCTTTGCTCAGATGAGAGGAAGAGGGCTTGTGGGTGAAGCAAACTGGGGTTTGTCTTCTGGAAGACCTTCCAAATACACTGTTGCCGGAGGATGGCTTTCTGACATTTCAGAGAATCTCTACAGTGTGGAAACAGGCACTTCAGCCCAACAAGTCCACACCGACCCTCTGAAGGGCAACCCACCCATACCACCCATACCCATTCCCCACCCTATATTTACCCCTGACTAATGCACCTAACCTACACATCACTGAACACTATGGGCAATTTAGCACAGCCAATCCACCTGACCAGCACATCTTTGGACTCTGGGAGGAAACCGGAGCACCCAAAGGAAACCCACGCAGACACGGGGAGAATGTGTAAACTCCACACAGTCGCCCATGGTTGGAATTGAACCCAAGTCCCTAATGCTGTGAGGCAGCAGTGCTAATCACTGAGCCACTGTGCCACACCATTTGTTGTGGGGATCCGTGCTGCCCATCATTCAAGACTGATGTGTCAAGTTCTATTTCTGGGAAATTGAATGCTTGCTTATTATGGGGAATACTGGATACATGATATGAACTGATTTGGATGTGAACAAAGGATGTACGTTTAGTAAATTTGCAGATGACTCTAAAATTGGAGGTGTAGTGGATAGCAAAGAAGGTTATTTAGGGTACAATGACACCTTAATCAGATGGAATTTAATTTGGATAAACGTGAGGTGCTGCATTTTGGAAAGGCAAGTCATGGCAGGTGACTTAATGGTAGGTGTTGCTGAACAAAGAGATATTGGAGTGCAGGTTCATAGTTTCTTGAAACTGGAGCCACAGGTAGATAGGATAGTGAAGGTGGTGTTTGGTAATCTTGCTGTTATTGGTCAGTACATTGAGTATAGGAGTTGGGAGGTCATGTTGCTGCTGTATAGGACATTAGTTAGATCACTTTGAGTATTTCATACAATTCTGTCTTTGTCCTATCAGAAAGATGTTGTGAAACTTGAAAGGGTTCAGAAATGATTTCCAAGGTTGTTGCCAGGGTTGGATAGTTTGAGCTATAGGGAGAAGCTGATTTGGGTGGGGCTGTTTTCCCTGGCGCATTGGAAGCTGAGAGGCAACCTTGACAATCATGAGGGTCATGGATAGGATAAATAGGCAAGCGCCTGTTTCAATGCTGCATATCTCTATGACTCGATAACAATGACATTACTTGAGGAATTAATGATTGCCACTCTACTTGGATGCAAGATGATGAGTGCCAGGGTCAAATCAGAATTATGTTTGATTATTTTCGGCCCTGCCAAAGGTCTCCAATGTCACAGATGCCAGCTTTTAGCCACCACAATGTACTGCACGTGATAATCAAGAAACAATTAGAGAAACTGGATACTGCAAAGGCCATGGACCCTGACAACATTGCGGCAATCATGTGAAGTCTTTTGGTCCAGAACTTCTGAACCCCTAGTCAAAGTGTTCCAATACAGCTACGCCACTCACGTGTAACCCTACAAAGTGGAAAATTGCTCAGGTACATGCAATATAAAGCAGTATACATCCAATCCAGCCAATTATCTCTGGTCTTGATCATCAGTAAAGTGATGGAAGGTGTCACCAGCGGTGCTATCAAGCAGCACCCACTCAGCAATAACCTGCTCAGTGACACTCAGTTGGATTCTGCCATGGCCCCATTACAGTCTTGGTTTAAACGTGGATAAAAGAGCCGAATTCCAGAGGTGAATGACAGCCCTTGACATCAAGGCTGCACTTGACTAGTGTGGCATCAAGGGACCTTAGAAAACCTGGAATGAATAGAAATTGGGCAAAAACTCTGCTGGTTTGAGTCATAGGAGTAGTTGTTTCAGGTCAGTCATGTCTGCTTTAGGGCACATTTTCAGTGTTTCCTCAGTGTTGTGTCCTATGCCCAACCATCTTAAGCTGCTTCGTCAATTACTTTCCTTCTTTCATAAGGTCAGAAGTGTTATGTTTGCCCATGTTTAGCACCATTCATGGTTCCTCAGATATTGAAGCAATTCATGTTCAAATTTAGCAAGACCTAAATAATAGCCAAGCATGGCTGAAAAGTGGCAACTAGGATACATGCAACACAAATTCCAGGCAATGGTCATCTTCAAGAGACAATCTAACCTTCAACCCTTGACATTCAATGACATTACCATTACTGAATCCCACTGTCAACATCTTCGGGTTAACATTGAGCAGGAACTGAACTGATCTGGCCGTATAAATCCAGTCGCTGCAAGAACCAGTTAGAGGCTTAGGAACACAGCAGCAACTAACTCACCTCCTGACTCCCTAAAGCCTGCCTACTATCTACAAGGCATAAGTGAGGAGTGTGATGGAATACTCCCACCTGCCAGGATGATTACAGCCCTAATAACACTCAAGGAGCTTGACATCAACAAAGCAAAGCTGCTGCTTGATTGGAACCTTATCCACAAACATTTACTCCGTTCACCACTGAGAAGCAGCAGTGTGTACCATCAAGAGAAATTGACCCAAGATCCATAGACAGCACCGTCCAAACTATCTAGAAGAACAAGAGAAGGGATACACGGGAACACCACCGCCTGCAAATTCCCCTCCAAGCCACTTACCAACCCAACTTGGAAATATAGCACTGTTCCTTCATTTATCACTGGGTCAAAAACCTGGAGTTGTCTCCCTAATGACATTGTGGGTCTACCTACAGCACAGGGACTGCAGCGGTTCAAGAAGGCAGCTTACCACCACCTTCTCACGGGCTGCTGGGGACGTGCTATAAGTCTTGAGGATAGATAGAAAAAGTTGGGACTGTTCTCCTTGTAGAGAAGAAGGCTCAGAGGAGATCTGACAGAGATTTCAAAATCATTAGCAGGCTGAATTGAGTAGATAGGGAGAAAGTGTTCTCTTTCATAAAAGAATCAAGAACAAAAAGGCATAGGTTTAAATTGACCTGGAAAATGAACAAGGGTGAAATGAGAATTGTATTTTTCACTGTGAGTTGTTAGGGTGTGAAATGCGATGCCTGGAAGTGTGGTAGAGGGAGGTTCAATTCGAGAGGGCATTGAAAGGTTATTTGAAAAGAAGTAATGTGCAAGGGTACTGGGGGAGAAAGCAGGACATTGGCACAAGGTAATTATGCTCATTTAGCGAGCTGGTATAGGAATAATTGAATGTGTGCTTCCTATACAGTAACACTTAAGGGATAGTATGAGAACAATTGCTTACCAGGCACTGGAGTTCAGATAGCTAGTTTTGGAATTCTAGCGAATAAAAACAAGTGAAGGAATTTCTTGCCCAAAGAATTTCTCCCACTCTTTATCTGTTTTGGTGGGGTTGAGTTTCCATGTGCTGAACTTTATTTTAGATTCTATTCTTTCTCTCTTGAGTTTGGAACCAGCTTACCCTGAGGCCATAATGTACAGCACAGATCATGGGAATCTCAAACTGCAGCGCTGGTATTGCTCTCATTCCGAAAAGCTGGAGGAAGAGAAAAGATATTTAATCACTTGTAATGGCACTGAGGGCAACCCAACTGTCATGGACAGTTGCAAGTCCTCTTGTAGGAGATGCCATCCTCCAGTAAATATACAGGGGCCAATAAGATAGAGGTTGCATTCCCTCCCAATGGAGTCATCCACATTAGTCATTTGTGTCTGTAATTGAGGATGAAGGGAGCCTTTATCAGAAACAGGGCTGAAGTATGAATTCTCTGTGCACATATTTTTGATTTTTTTGTAACTGTCGTACATGGGCAAGACTTAGCTGTAAACTCCCTCGAGTTGGAACATTGGACCCAGCTTCTGCTATTTTCGTACTCGCTCATCTGTCCAAAATTGCAAGGCATGTTTGAAAAGGGAAGCATCAGCTGAGAGTGAAGCCCTGCAACAGCGGTCCACTGTAGACTTGACCTGATGAGATCATCTTCTGCTCTCTCAGTAGCTGTTTGAACCTTGAAGACAGAGGAGAACCTTGTCTTTCAATGCAGCATGTCTTTGTCCTCATTCGTAATAATATGACACCATATAATGTCCCTAGTTAAGATATGGTGCTGGATAGTAACTGCTCATGATAACCACATGGAAATAATAAGGAACATATGTGAAGTGTAGATCTTTTGAGTACACCAACCTGCACTCTTAACAGTTTTATGGAAAGCCCATAGGTCACTTTCCCTTGACACTTCTCAAACCAAACTGTGTCTAACACACTTTGTACAAATTAACAGTAGCAAACACCTGTGATCGATAGCTGACTTGCAACAGATGACTGAATTGGTGTCCATGGCAACAATGTACCCATTATATTGATAATACATGGCAGTGCCCAGAGATTTTTACCAACATAATTCATATCCATCTCCCAAACCCTTCCCGGTCAGAGAGTCATAGAGTCATAGAGACATACAGCACGGAAACAGACCCTTCGGTTCAACTCATCAGTGCCGACCAGATATCCCAACCTGTTGTAGTCCCATCTGCCAGCATCTGGCCCATATCCCTCCAAAATCTTCCTATTCACACACCCATCCAGATTCCTTTTAAATGTTGCAATTGTACTAATCTCCACCACTTCCTCTGGCAACTCATTCCATACCACCCTCTGCATGAAAAGGTTGCACCTTAGGTTTCTTTTATATCTTTCCTCCTCATCCTAAATCTATGCCCTGTAGTTCTGGACTCCCCACCCCAGGGAAAAGACCTTGTCTATTTACCCTATCCATGCCCCTCACGATTTTATAAACCTCTATAAAGTCACCTCTCAGCCTCCAATGCAAGACGGAAAACAGCCCCAGCCTATTCAGCCTCTCCCTATAGCTCAAATCCTCCAACCCTGGCAACATCCTTGTAGATCTTTTCTGAATCTTTTCAAATTTCACAACATCCTCCTGGTAGGAAGGAGACCAGAATTGCACGCAATATTCCAAAAATGGCCTCACCAATGTATGGCTGAAACATGACCTCCCAGCTCCTGTACACAATATTCTGACCAATAAAGGAAAGCATACCAAACACCTTTTTCATTATCCTATCTACCTGCAACTCTACTTTCAAGGAGCTAAGAACCTGCACTCTAAGGTCTCTTTGTTCAGCAACACTTCCGAGGACCTTACCATGAAGTGTATAAGTCCTGCTAAGATTTGCTTTCCCAAAATGCAGCACCTCGCATTTGTCTGAATTAAACTCCATCTGCCACTTCTCAGCCCGTTGGCCCATCTGGTCAAAATCCTGTTGTAATCTGAGGTAACCCTTTTCACTGTCCACTATACTTCCAATTTTGGTGTCACCTGCAAACTTGCTAATGCTACGTCTTATGCCCACATCCAAATAATTTATACAAATGACAAAAGGTAGTGGATCCAGCGCAGATCCTTGTGGCACTCCACTGGTCACAGGCCTCCAGTCTGATAAACATCCCTCCAACACCACCCTCTGTCTTCTACGTTTGAACTGGTTCTGTGTCCAAATGGCTAGTTCTCTCTGTATTCCATGAACTCTAACCTGCTAACCTGTCTCCTATGAGGAACCTTGTTGAACGCCTTACTGAAGTCCATACAGATCATGACTATTGTTCTGTCGTCATCTTTGTTACTTCTTCAAAAAACTCAATCAAGTTTGTGAGGCATTTTTTCCCACACACAAAGCCATGTTGACTATCCCTAATCAGTCCCTACCTTTCCAAATACATGTCCATCAGGATTCCCTTCAACAACTTGCCCATCAGCAACGTAAGGCTACTGGTCTATAGTTCCCTGGGTTGTCCTTACCACCTTCCTTAAACAGTGGCAGCACGATAGCCACCCTCCAGTCTTCTGGCACCTCACCTGTGACTATCAGTGATACACGTATCTCAGCAAGGGGCCCAGCAATCACTTCCCTAGCTTCCCACAGAGTTCCAGAGTACACCTGATCAGGTCCTGGGGACTTACTCACTTTTAGGACATCCTTTCAGGACATCCAGAACTTCCTCCTCTGTAATATGGACATTTTTCAAGGTGCCACCATCTAACAAACTTTGTACAAATTAGCAGTAGCAAACACCTGTGATCGATAGCTGACTTGCAACAGATGACTGAATTGGTGTCCATGGCAACAATGTACCCATTATATTGATAATACATGGCAGTGCCCAGAGATTTTCACCAACGTAATTCATATCTATCTCCCAAACCCTTCACCACCTATTTTCCTACATTGTATACATTCCATGTCCTTATCCACAGTAAACACCAAAGCAAAAAATCAGTTTGGTATTTTCCCATCTCCTGCGGCTCCACACAAAGGCTGCTTTGCTGATCTTTGAGGGCCCTGTTCTCTCCCTAGTTACCCTTTTGTCCTTAATGTATTTGTAAAATAAGGATTCTCCTTAACCCAATTTGTCAAAGCTATCTCATGTCCCTTTTTTGCCCTCCTGATTTCCCTCTTATGTAGACACGTACTGCCATTATACTCTTCTAAG
This sequence comes from Chiloscyllium punctatum, assembly GCF_047496795.1. Taxonomy (NCBI): domain Eukaryota; kingdom Metazoa; phylum Chordata; class Chondrichthyes; order Orectolobiformes; family Hemiscylliidae; genus Chiloscyllium; species Chiloscyllium punctatum. Next base: position 99,718,120 of record NC_092747.1, read on the forward strand.
GATTCACTCGATCTATCCTGTCTATACCTTACATATGCTTCCTTCTTTTTCTTAACCAAACCCTCAATTTCTTTAGTCATCCAGCATTCCCTATACCTACCAGCCTTTCACCCTGACGGGAATATATTGTGTCTGGATTCTTGTTATCTTATTTCTGAAGGCTTCCCATTTTCCAACTGTCCCTTTACCTGTGAACATCTGCCCCCAATCAGCTTTTGAATGTTCTTACCTAATCCCTTCAAAATTAATCTTCCTCTAATTTAGAACTTCAACTTTCAGATCTGGTCTATTCTTTTCCATCACTGTTTTAAAATTACTAGAATTATGGTTGCCGGCCCCAAAGTGCTCGCCCATTGACACCTCAGTCACCTGCCCTGCTTTATTTCCCAAGAGTAGGTCAAGTTTTGCACCTTCTCTTGTAGGTACATCCACATACTGAATCAGAAAATTGTCTTGTACACACTTAACAAATTCCTCTCCATCTAAACCCTTAACACTATGGCAGTCACAGTCTATGTTCGCAAAGTTAAAATCCCCTACGGTAACCGACCTATTATTCTTACAGATAATTGAAATCTCCTTTCAAATTTGTTTCTCAATTTCCTGCTGAATATTAGGGGCTCTGTAATACAATCCCAATAAGGTGATCATCCCTTTCTTATTTTTCTGTTCCACCCAAATAACTTCCCTGGACTTATTTCTGGGAATATCAGCACAGCTGTAATGCTATCCCTTATCAAAAACGCCACACCCCCTCCTCTCTTGCCTTCTTTTCTATCCTTCCTGTAGCATTTGTATCCTGGAACATTAAGCTGCCAGTCCTGTCCATCCCTGAGCCACGTTTCCGTAATTGCTGTGATATCCCAATCCCATGTTCCTAACCATGCCCTGAGTTCATCTGCCTTGTCTGTTAGGCCTCTTGCATTGAAATAAATACAGCTTAATTTATCAGTCCTACTTTATTCTCTGCCTTCTCCCTGCCTGCCCTGACTGTTTGACTCACTTCTCAACTATTTCAGTCTCAGATTGATCTCTTTCCTCACTATCTCCCTGGGTTCCCCCCCCGACCTTACTAGTTTAAATCCTCCTGAGCAGCTCTAGCACATCTCCCTGCCAGTATATTCATCCCCTTCCAATTTAGGTGCAATCCGTCCTTCTTGTACAGGTCACTTCTACCCCAGGAGAAATGATCCAAAAATGTGAATCCTTCTCCCCTACACCAGCTCCTCAGCCATGCATTCATCTGCTCTATCCTCCTACTTCTACCCTCAATAACTCAAAGCACCGGGAGCAATCCAGATATTACAACTCTCGAGGACCTCTTTTTTTTTAAATTATTGCCTTACTCGTTATATTCTCCCTTCAGAATCTCATCCTTTTCCCTTCCTATGTCATAGGCTCCAATGTGTACAATGACCTCCTGCTGGGTCCTCTCCCTTTTGAGAATATTCTGCACCCTCTCTGAGACATCCTTGATCCTGGCACCAGGGAGGCAACACACCATTCTGATTTTTCACTGCTGGCCACAGAAACGCCTGTCTGTCTGTGCCTAGGACTGGAGAATCCTCTAACACAATTGATCGTTTGGGACCTGACGTTCCCCTCATTGTATTAGGGTCAATCTCAATACCAGAAACTTAGCTGTTGGCGCTACATTCCCCATCTGCTTGTAACGATTTGTGTTGATGTTCAGCAGCACACTGTCAATGAAATGTGGGACATGATGCCAGCATGCTGTTTGACTTGACTAAAAGCGAGATCATGTCAGACAGAACTACTCAGCACTGTCTGTGGAAACATTTTGTGGCAATGTAGTGCTTCTGTTGCTTGCCAAGCTTTTTAATGACCTTTACTTCTTTCTGAAAGCTTATGTTACCAAGGCAAATCTTGAAAATCTGCAGCAGTTCCTGTCTTATCAAGCTGCTTTTCCCTTGTTACTTTACAATGTTGTTTTTGCCAAAGTATCCACAAGCTGGTATTTTTATAGAGTAGTGAACATCAAATGATGAGGTAAAAACAATGACTGCAGATGCTGAAAACCAAATACTGGATTAGTGGTGCTGGAAGAGCACAGCAGTTCTGGCAACATCAAATAATGAGCTGCCTGTTCTACAGTTGTTTGTGAGAAGAAAGGGAAAGGTAGACGTTAAGCTCCAGTTGTGTGTCTTAAAGCAGTCACTTTTAACTTAGAGCACTTTGTCACTTTGCTTAAGTTTGCAAATGTATTATTTTCAGTTGGACCAATAACAACAACAACTTGCATTTACTTAGCACCTTTAACACAATCAAACACCACAAGGTGTGTAACAGAAGCTTTGCAGAACAAAATTTGATACCAAACCACCTCATAAGATATAAGTGCAGATGATCAAAAGTATGATGTTAAACAAGTAGGTTAGGATGAGAAACGCAAAAAAAGCTTAAGGTGGGGTTTCTGTGGACTTAAGTGAGGGGAGATAGAGTCATAGAGCCAGAGAGATGTACAGCACTGAAATAGACCCTTCAGTCCAACTCGTCCATGGTGACCAGATATCCCAACCCAATCTAGTCCCACCTGCCAGCACCTAGCCCATATCCTTCCAAACCCTACCTATTCATATACCCATCCAGATGCCTTTTAAATGTTGCAATTGTACTGGCCTCCACCACTTCCTCTGGCAGCTCATTCCATGCACATACCACCCTCTGCGTGAAAAAGTTGCCCCTTGGATCCCTTTTATATCTTTCCCCTCTCATCCTAAGCCTATGCCTGCAGTTCTGGACTTGCCCACCCCAGGGAAAAGACTTTGTCTATTTATCCCATCCATGCACCTCATGATTTTTGAAAGTGCTGTTATCAGTGAACCAGACTGATTGCAAACTTTGGTGTCATACTTGTTAATGAGATGAACTTCTGACCACATACCTGCACCAATATTAAGACTGTCTAGTTCCACCTCTGTAACATTGTACAGTTCCGTATCTGCCTTCATTCATCTGCTACTGAACCTTTTGTCTGAGCCTTCGCTACCTTTAGACTTGTTTATGCTAACAGACTCCTGGTTACCTCTACCCTCCTTAAGATCCTGTACACCTCCTCATTTCCACCACTCCTGTTTGCCCTGTACTCAGTAACCAACAGCAGCTCCTATTGTCTTAAATTTTTAAACCCAATCATTTAAAAAATTTTATCCTTCCATGTCCTTGCACTTCCCTTTCTCTGTGAATTCCACTCCTCCAATCTTCCAAAATATTATAATTTCCTACATCTGCCTTCTTAAGTTTCCCAGTTTTAATCACTTCATCATAGGTAGTTGAACCTTCAGTTGCAATAATCCTCAACTGTCGATACCATCCCAATATCTCTCCACCTCAACCTTAATTTCCTCCTTTAGGACATTCTCACACTTTAGGCCACAGTTATGAACATCAGCCCTAATATTTCCCTGGGTGGCCTCTTGTCAAATTTTGATTGATAATATTCCTGTGAGGTACAATTTATTATGCTAAAGGTGCTGTATAAATACAAGTTGTTATTGTCACCTTTATCTTAGCTGTTTTTCATTCTCCACTTAACCTTGTCTTTGCCCTTTGCTGTGATTGTAATGAGGTCAGCCAGGTGAACCTCAGAATATGAGATCCCTGATTGGGGCTATTGATCTGGTCCAATCAGGGAGCCCTGGCTGACAGTTATACTGTGGAACCTTGATTATCTGGCATTTGGTTATCCAAATTTTGGATTATTTGGCAAGATCGCAAGGTCATGATACTCAGCTAAACTCTGTTATCCTGCATTCGTTTATCCGAACATTCGATTATCTGACATAAAACTCCCTGCCCGCATTGTTTGGATAATTGAGGTTCCTCGGTAAACAGGAGTGTCAGAGGTTCCATTCACTCTGAGAGCTGGCTCTGAGGAAGCTGTGCCATTCTTAAGTACTACACACCTGTAAGTAACGAGTGACTTGGTGATGGGATATCGGCCACTGTGCAGTTATTTCAGTTGATGTGAGAAAAGAAATTAGCTTGCAACAATCATCTTTGAGTTGGATAAGCATTTCTGGCATCATGCCATTATTTGGGAAGCTTGACTTGTTTGATCCTGCCTTTAAAGACTGGGCCCAGTAGGTGGAAAAAATGTTAAGTTTTTTTCCAGGCAAATGACATTGGGGCAGATGAAAATCAACGAGTAATTCTCCTGAACAGCTTGTGGACCCGCAGCTTTCTCGGTTCTTAGGAAACTAATGTTTCCTGAGGCACAAAATACTAAAACCTTTAAGAGTTGGTGGATTTAGTTAAAGAATATTACATCCCCAAGCTGCCTATAGTTCTGAGATGCTATTGGTTTTACTTGTCAGTTTGAGAACCAGGGAAATCCGTGTCAGGACTTTTGATGACTTTAAGATGATTTGCAGAAGCATGTGACTTTGGTTCAACCCTAATGAGATGCTGAGAAACCATTTGGTATGTGGGATTAACCATGTATAACAGCCTACTAGCTGAAGCCTATTTGGACTTCAAACAAACACGACAACTGGATTTGTCATCAGAAAGTGTGGCCATTGGAGCATATGAGTTACAGGATGTGCTGGTGGAAGTGGACACCTTCATCAGGCCGACTGAGTTTAGGAGACACACTTAAATGAAGGCAATTGCATAGCCGTACCCAGGACATATCCTGAACACTTGCTACATTAAGTCAGTCTGTAGCAAAATCCCAACACAAAACCAAGCCTTGGACAAATGGTTAACATTTTCTTCAGGATCCAGGCCAGCAAGCCATTGTAATTGCTACCGCTATGTGAACTCGAGACAGCATGAGAATCTCACTGGGCCTGAATTGGGTAAGACAACTCATAGGCCGGTGTACAGGAGAATGCACATCCCAGAAAGCCCACCTACATCTGGCTTGCAATAGTTAAATTGCTTAACAACATCCAAATCAGAACGAATCAGAATAAACATCTGGTTAAATGGTCACCTAGTTTGACTGAAGGTTGATAATGTCACAGCTGTATCACTGCTTGCAGAACCAGTCTTTAACAAAATTCGCTCTGGACTCTAACTCTTAAGTTTGTGTATGACCAGCACTAGACTGAGACCCTATATCAGGAAACCTTTACAGTTTAAGGGTACAACTTTACTTCTAGTCTCGTATGAGAGGTAACTGGTACAGTGACCACTGATTGCAGTAAAAGGCTTGGGTCGAAGCCTGATGGAGCAAAATTGCTTGAGAAAGATACACCCTGATTGGCTCAAAGGATTTCATGTAGAAAATGGCTACCTGAGTGAAGTCCTAATTAAATACCCGGACGTTTTTCAAGAATGTCTAGACATTATCAAAGGAGCCAAGGCCACCTTGCATGTTGAACAGGAAGCAATTCTAAGATTCTGGAAGGCCCACCCAGTGCCATTTGCCTTTTCAGCAAAAGTAGAGGCTGCAATCAGGACCCTGGAAAACAAAGGAATCATCGAACCAGTCCCATTTGTGGAATGGGCAGCACTAGTCATACCGACTGGTGAAGCCGGATGGGTCAGTTTGCCTTTGTGGGGATTTTAAACAAACAGTAAACCATTTCTCACAACTGGATAAATACCCAATTTCTCACATCGAGGATTTATGTTCAAGGCTGTCAGCGGGGAGCTGTCCTTTGCGATGCTGGACACGAGCCAACTGTACCTGCAATTGTGGTTAGATGAGGATTCCCAGAAGCATGCGACAGTTAATACCCATAAGGATTTGAACCAAAAAAAAAGACTGCTATTTGGGTTAACATCAGACTGTGCCACTTTTCAGGGGATGAAGTTAGGTGGCAAAACCACAGAACTAGCCCTGCATGAGGAAGAGGCATGGTGATGCAAGGTCAGGTCCCATGATGTATAAAGTTTGGGTAGGTGAGGTGGTCCTGAACAAGCACGTGGATCACATGAAAGCTGCAAACTTGCAAATTGGGCAGAAGCTAAACATACCTGGCCCTTTAGAACAGCTGGAAACAATGTTAGAATCTGTGGGTTGTCCCCCTCTTTCTAGTTTTAAAGAAACCTCAGAGTCTGGGGTGGACATGTTGGATGTTGTAGTCTTGATGCCTTTACTGCCTGAAGAAGAGGAGGAATTTCCTCAGAGACACTCTGGGCACAAGAGGTTGGCTACGCTTCGGTGACACACTGCCCCTTTCAGAGGAATTGAACCCAGTGTGAAAATGCTCCAGGAGAAGCTACAAGGAAAAGAACAAGTGTATGTCCTTGGATTTAGAGGAGGAAGGGTGTAGTGATTGTAATGAGGTCAGCCAGGTGGACCTCATAGAATGGGTTCCCTGATGGATCAGGTTAACGGACCCAATCAGAGAACCTTGGCTGACAAATATAAGCAAGAGTGTCAGGCATCCTGCTCACTGAGAGCAGGTTCTGAGGCAGCTGGATCAATGAAATACAGGCTGACTTGGTGACGGATACCGGCCTTTCTGGAATTACTTCACCCTTTGTGTTTTTGCTTGATCTTGCAATTTTTGTCTGGCTCGCTGAATTATGTTTTTCCTCATATTTGTTTCTCATTCACTCTTTTTAACCCTGCTATTTTCTATTTTTCATTGCAGTTTTGATGTTTTTATTTTTCCCACTTCTCTCTGTCCTGGTTGTTTGGACTCGCCTTGTTGCTGTTGTCTGGACTTGCCTTGATGCTGTTGTCCTTACCCCACCTGTTCCCTTCATTCCTTTTGAGACCAAACAGCAAAGACATTTCAGTTCTGGTTTATTAGACATCTTTTGGAAAGAAAACAAAAAGATCTTCGCAGTAATGTAATCCGTGGTGAATTGGAAAATTAAACCAGTATTGCACAACTGCCCAATGTGCTTTTCTCACCCTGCTTTATTTTAACACCACTATTAAATCAGCAGTCAGCAATTTCTAATGAAGAAATCAAATATTTTTATGATAAGGTCTTACTTTCCAGCCACAGTACGGTTTGTTTTTGAAATGTGTTCTTATTTTAATGCAATTTATCTTGCTCAAATATGCAAGGCTCAAGCAACTTCAACTGCACAAAATTGTAAGATGTAAACTCAGCAAAGTTCTTGCACATGTTTTGAGGTCATGTGAGAAACACTGAGATCACTAGCAAGTACAGTTGTATACAATTGCAAGTGACTCATTGATGTTTGGGGCATATTCTTAAATATATTTTAACGCTTCCTTAAAATCTCAAGAGTCTTCCAGTTTATTTCCTCCCTATTCTCATTTTCAATTCCTTTTTCTGGTTCTTGCTCTTCAAAAAAAATCAGAATTCCTTAACTGTCTTGAAAGATACTGAGGTAGAGCAGCAGGCTGGAAGAGGGGTTATTGCTTAGAAATGTGTGATGTAAGAAATGTGTCTTTTAAAAAAACTTGTAAAGGAATAGAGACCAGGCTGCACTACCTATCCTTTATGAGCAGTCTATCTTTGGTTTTCTGGCACGTCTCTGATTTTAATCTCTCCACCATAAGGCCATGCCATGAGCTACACAGGCCCTAAGCTCTAGAATTCCCTCCCTAAACTGTCTGCCTCTCTACCCTTCCTTTTTTTCAAGATGCCTTGTAAAACCTATCTCTGACTAGTCTTACAGTCACCTTTTCTAATATCTCTTTAAGTTGCATAGTATCTGTTGGTTTATGGTCTTGTAAAACACCTAGGGCCATTTTGCAAGGTGGCAAATCAGTGCAAGTTGTCTTATAGTTTTAGAACATCACAGTGCAGGCCCTTCGGCCCTCGATGTTGTGCCACCCTACGAAACCAATCTGAAGCCCATCTAACCTACACTATTCCATTTTCATCCATATGTCTATCCAATGACCATTTAAATGCCCTTACAGTTTGCAAGTTGACTACTATTGCAGGCAGTGCATTCCACGCCTCTACTACTCTGAGTAAAGAAGCTACCTCTGACATCTCTCCTGTATCTTTCACCCCTCAATTTAAAGCTATGTCCTCTCGCGCTAGTCAGCACCATCCAAGGAAATAGGCTCTCACTGTCCACCCTATCTAATCCTCTAATTTTTTTATATGTCTCAATAAAGTTACCTCTCAACCTTCTTCTCTCTAACAAAAACAGCCTCAAGTCCCTCAGCCTTTCCTCTTAAGAACTTCCCTCCATACCAGACAACATCTTAGTAAATTTCCTATGAACCCTTTCCAAAGCTTCCACATCCTTCCTATAATGCGGTGACCAGAATTGTACGCAATACTCCAAATATGGCCGCACCAGAGTTTTGTACAGCTGCAACATGACCTCATGGCTCTGAAACTCAACCCCTCTACCAAAAGAAGCTAATACACCATTTAAGTTGGCGTTCTGCATATTGTGTAACGTAAGGCCCAAATATCATCCTGTTTCTATATAAATCCACATTGTTCCGGTTGCCTGTGTAGTTGTAGGTGAAAAGGATGGTTTTTTTAAAAGAGGGTTTTCTGGCCACCATTTGCTGAACAGTTTAAGTGAAAATACACGTTAAAGATAATAAGGAAGTGTGAAACATGAAGCAAGTCACAACTTGCTGTGTTCTTGGCTGAAAGGTTTTGTGGTTCTTCCTTTGAAGGCTGGATGGTTACGACAGACATTGGAAACCTGCATGCTGATTGTAGTGATCTGTCATTGCAGCTATCTAAGAGTCTGGCCAGTCTGATCTTGTGGAATGCGTCTCTAATGCTGACAAAGTTGAAGTGACTCACTTAATGGAGATTTCTATGGTTCGTAGCTGGGGTCTGCAAAGGTGGAGTCAGTGGGGTGCTTCACTCCAGGACGAGAGTGTCCAGCAAACACCTGGGCATAGATGACATGCACAGCTTTTCACTTAAAGGTAACTCTTTCTGTTGTTGCGCTGTGAGAGACCGAGTAATGAATTTATATTTTCCTACAAATCTAAGGGAGGCAGTTTATTACCGTGCATTACTGCTGCTCTCACAGTCAAACGCGTCAGTAATTCCTTTATGTAATTAATCCAATCCTCTGGCCGGCCCATCTGCTGTGTTATAGTGCAGCGACTGTTCAGCAGGATTGTGAACTGAAAATTACTCAAACATTTGCAGGCAAATATTTAAGCCAATAGTAGGTGTGCTTCTGCGTAACTGGGCGGGACTGAACAAAGCCTCACCCACCCTCAGATGCCATATTTTTCTGGCTAAAACATTCGTAGGTTGTAAGTTTGGAATGAATCATTCTCCTTGTAATGGAGAAGGTTAAGAGTTGATCTAATTGAGGGTCACTAGACAACGATGTTTTGGTCGAGTAGATAATGGCCATTCACCTATAATGAGTGGGTCAGTAACCAGAGATGATAAATGAAGAGAGTGGTTTGCATCTGGAGTGCTCTCCCTGGACATGTGGTGGAAGTTGAGGCTATAAATATGTAAAAGGGAGTCAAACAGGTAATTAAGAGCAAGGAACTTCCAGGGTTACAGATACACTATGGAGGGGGGTGTGGAATTAAGCCTGAATGCTCTTTCACAGAACTAGCACAGACACAAATGGCAGAATTGTCTCCTTCAGTGCAGCATGTTTCTGTGCTTCTAGTAAGGAATAACCAACTTCTGTTTTAAGGACCACAATAGTGAGCGAGAATAAGCTTGATGGGCTTCATAACAGACCCACTGTAAAAAAACTTGTACACCAAATCCATTCGCTGTCTCTCACACCTAAACTGAGACAGAGTCTGCTTTTGGTTGCAGATCACTTTCAGATAGCAGTTGAAAAAATAGGCCCAGGGTGATGTTAGGAATATTTAGAGAAAACTAATCAAAGTGAAGGAAGATTGTATTCCGTTTCTGTTAGCATGAATGTCCATTTGCAAACAATGTTTTTTTTTAAAATAGGATAATGCAAGTCTCTATTTAAACAAAGTTAAACTATTTATTGTTATTTATTTTAAATATTATTTGGTTTCAATCCTGAAATTCTGAATTTGAATCCTGCTTTCTGAATTTGGCTACACGCTACAAGATTTCACCAAGAATCTCTATCTAGGGGGACACTGTTTAAAATAAGGGGTCATCCATTTAAAGCAGTAAAATGTTGTCTGTGAGGGTTGAGAGTTTTTGATGTTCTCTTCCTCAAAAGGTAATGGAAGAGCCCTTGAATTTTTTAAAGTCAGAGATAAGTAGATTTTTGTTAAGCAAGAACGTCAACATTTATCTGGTCTAGGCTTGAAATGTGGAGGTTTCAGATAAGATCAATCATGATCTTATTGAATAGCAGAGCTGGCTAAAAAAACGAATCTATTTCCGTATGTTCGTATGAGAACAACCAATTTAGCTAATTCATCAAACTCATAATGTAGCTCATTTCACACTTGCTAGATGTGACCTACGCAATGATCCATTCTTTGTAAACAGAAGAAATCTGTACAAACATAGTGTCTTTTCTGAATTACCAGGCAGCTGCAGGCAGTCTCAAATTCCCCACTATCTTCTCCATGGCAACACTTCAATCTGAGTCAACTAACCAATCAAAACCTTTCTTCTCCTGTAGCATAAATTGTGTTTGTTTGAAATTTGGCGTTCTTGACTTTATGGAGTCAAGATCAGTGGAATGAGTGAAATGTTTTGTCAACATGTATATTTTCAGTGTGGAACTTGGTGAGACTCATCAACAATCATAACAATCTGAGTATGCTGATAAAAACCCAGTTGCATTTCATTTAGCAAGGTTTAACTTATTCAAGAGCTTTTACAATGAGACTGATCATGTAAAAGGATAGTTTCTCATCAATTAAGTGCTTACTACTTAGTTACATTCTGGTGGATGAAGGGGAGACATCAACAGTGCACCTCATGATAGGTTTAATATCACTGATGGTGACATTCTGTTTTTAACTGCACAATGTGTGCACTCCAGAACTTGATATCCTTTTAAGAGTGGTAATGCTAATGGACTCAGGGCATCGCTACTATTGCAAAATTTGGGTACAGTGTTTCGAAGGGATTATGCAGAAATGTGATTTCATTAAAAAGTCAAAGGACTGTAGATCACATCTTGAAAATAAATACTGGTGACTACAATGAGAAAACATATGGTTTTGGATTGTGATCTTGAGCAACCTCAAGAGAACTACTGGCTTTTAATCCTTGAGTATTGTTCTGGGGTCATGGTTCATGTTGGTTTGTACTGAGCTCCTTTGATCCACAGAATCAAATGTGGCTGTTATTGATGACTCACATTTGAATCAGATGTTTGTATCTTGGGAGTCAATGTTTCAAAAACTCGGTTGAGCGTGTAATCTGAATTGATGCTGTACTGAAGGAGTGACATGTAATTAGATTTTTGCAGATGAGATGTTAAACAGAAGATCCCATCTGCTCTCTTGGGGAGACATCAAAAATCCTCTGATACTATTTTGAAGGTGGAGGGGAGTTATCCCTCATGTCCTATCCATATTTATCCCTCACCCAACATCATGAAAAAAGAAGAATATCTTACCATTTATGTACTTGCTTCTCTTCTGTGGAACTCCAAAGAGTGAGTGGCAAAACTGGAAGTCCATATTGGGAATGGTATTGCATGCCAATCAGCATGTGTAATCTCAGAGTAGGCGCAATTAGAGAGAGAGGTTGCTTGACATTAACACTTAGTTTATGGGACACATATTGGCTCTTGGATCCCCTACATGTCAAAAGCAACCACAATTCAACAATATTTATTTGGCTGTGAAGCTCAAGGGCGGTCTGAGATGCTATGTAAATGCAATTTCTCTTTTACTGTAATTAGGGTTATTTGAGATGTCACCTTTGGAAAGAAGAGTAGAACTGAAGCACAAGATAAAAAAAATGCCTCAGCGCTGCAGGGCTTCTTAAACAGTGCAGAGCTCCCTAAACCTACAGGGAGAAACTTTTCTTTAAGGGTGAGGCACTTACTGGAGAGGCACATTAAAGCAAAGTGAAGTATCTGGCTGTGCAGATACTTCAGTACAGTTCCCGAATGAGTCTGCTGCTTTGGAAGTTGACATGATTGTGATGAAACAAAATATTTCTACTAGTATATGGGCAGAAGTAGGCAATTCAGCGCATTGATCCAGTTATGTTATTTAATAAGCTCATGGCTGAATGGTTTGTATTTTGAATTTCACATTTCCATCTACACCCTCCCTAACTCCAATCTGTACATCTCCACTCTAAAACTATTCAATGACACCACCTCCAGAATTCCAGACTTGCACAATCTCAGAGGAAAAACAGAAGTTTGCTTCATTACTGTCTGAAGAGGTACTCCTGATTTTAAAACAACATCCCTTGTTCTTATCTCACCACAAGAGGAATTATCTTTTCACCACCATCTCATAAAGATGGTTTATGATCTTACACACTTCAGTCAAATTCCCTCTCATTCTTCTAAACTCCAGCAGGATTGAGCCCAGCTCATCTAACTTTTCCCCTTCAACCAACCCACTCATTCCAGGTATCAATCCAGCAAACCTTGTCTGAACTGCTTCCTATGCACTTACGTTCCTTCTGAAACAAAAAGACCAATAGCACACACTATTCAAGTTGTAAAGCAGAAGCACGACATTTTTAGTAAATCAAGCTACTTTGAATGCTTGAGATGCAACAAAAGAAAACATGTTGTTAGAGAAACTCAGCAAGTATGGCAGTATTTGTGAAGAGAAAACATTAATGTTTTGCGTCCAGTGACCCTTCTTCAGAACATTTCTGTCTTCACTTTTATGTTCAATTCCTTTTAGAACAATGAATAGCATTCTATTGCCGCCTTAATTATTTGCTGTACCTCCATTCTACCTTCTTGTAACTAATGCATGAGAACACAGAATCTCTGCATCTTAAAATTTTGCCGTCATTCATCTTTCTGTGCTATTTTTATGCTTGATAGCACAAAACATACCTAAAAATATATAAGTCATGGATGCTTTTCATCTTTCACTCATCAGAACTACGACAATCTTAAACAAAGGAAAACCATTACATTCAGAGTAAGAAGAGGATGCTTATTGGCTTGGCCATCATTGACATGGAGATGCAGCAATTCTGCAGGTAGATTCTGACTGCCATTTTGCATGCTGCAGTCCTATGACACCATCCTAACCAATTAACCAATCAGAATCTTGCTGCCTTGTCCTTAGAGTTAAGATTGACAGTTAACTGTTCTTCATGCATCTCCATGTTAATGATGGCCAAGCCAATCAACAACCTCTTCTCATTGTATATAAGATGGTATCTCTTTGTTCATCAGTTTCTTGTGTCTTAGTTCTGATGCATTCACGATGAAACACTTCAACCCCTAGTCTCCTTTCAGCAATTTTTTTGTTCTTCCTACTAAAGTGAACAATTTCACATTTTTGCACAAAATATTGTCTGCCAGGTTATTGGCCACTCGTCCAACCTATCTATATCCCCCTTCTGTCATCTTTACAATGTACTTCCCTACTTCTTCCTACATCTGTTTGTGATATCTGGAGATTTAAGAGAGCCATAGAGATGTACAGCACTGAAACAGACCCTTCAGTCCAACTTGTCCACGCTAACCAGATATCCCAACATTGTCTAGTTACGTTTGCCAGCACCCGGCCCATATCCCTCTGCATCCATCTTATTCAAATCCCCATCCAGATGCCTGTTAAATGTTGCAATTTAAACCGCCTCCACCACTTCCTCTGGCAGTTCATTCCATATATGCACCACCCTCTGCGTGAAAAAGTTGCCCTTTAGGTCCTTTTTATATCTTTCCCCTCTCACCCTAAACGTATGCCCTCTAGTTCTGGACTCCCCCACCCCAGGGAAAAGACTTTGTCTATTTATCCTATCCATGCCCTTCATGACTTTACAAACCTCTATAAGGTTACCCCTCAACCTCTGACGCTCCAGGAAAACAACCCCAGCCTGTTCAGCCTCTCCCTGTAGCTCAAATCCTCCAAGCCTGGCAACAGCCTTGTAAATCTTTTCTGAATCCTTTCAAGTTTTGCAACATCCTTCCGATAGGCAGGGAGACCAGAATTCAATGCAATACTCCAAAAGTGGCCTAACCAATGTCTTGTACAGCCACAACATGACCTCCCAACTCCTGTACTCAATACTCTGACCAATAAAGGAAAGCATACCAAATGCCTTCTTCACTATCCTATCTACCTGTGACTCCACTTTCAAGGAACTATGAAACTGCATTCCAAGGTCTCTTTGTTCAGCAACACTCCCTAGGATCTTACCATTAAGTGTATAACTCCTGCTAAGATTTTGTTACTATGCCTTTGCTTCCTTCATCTCAGTAGTTGATATAAACTGTAAACATATAGAATGTATGAAAAAGGAGCAGAGATCAACTGCTTTAACTCTTGTATCTGCCCCGCCATTCATGAATAATCGTGACTGATCTGTTTGTCTTTCAATTCCTGTATTTCTAGCAACCTTCAATAATAGTTCATCTCCTAATGGCATCTTCCAAAAGATTACTAGTTGCAATCTGCATTTGTACCACATCTTAGGCATTGTAAACTGTCCCCCATTGTAAATGCATATCAATCAAAATTAGACACCAAGCCACAAGGGAATACTGAAACAGTTCACTGGAAAGTTAATTAAAGAGAGCTTTTCAAGAGTGCAAAGTCTTAAAGGTGGAGAGGAAGAGAGGTTTAAGGAGGGAATTTCAGAACTCATTGTCTTGGCAGATGAAGCATGCTTACTAGCCTCGTACAAGGCTGATGCAAAGTTTTACAGACAAAACATAGTGGACATGCCCAGCAGAATAGGCAGCCTCTGTAGAGAGTAACAGAGTTAATGGACAGAATCTTCCATTCTGGAGTACAAAGTCAGCAGTTGGCATGGAGGTTGGAGTCATGTGGCTGCATACTCGTCAGCTCATCACCGATACATTAGGGGAACTCATGGTGTGTCTTGTGATAAAGCAGGCAGGAAGTCAACAGCCCAGCTGTTAACTAATGGAATCAAAGGTCCTGAGTCCTCTTTAAAAATCACCAGGACAGGCAGTAATTCCCTGCAAGCCAGGAACATCATGTGAGCTCTTGGAGCAGAAACTTGCAACAAAACATTTTGGCTCTTCTTCCTTTCCCCTGGTCATCCTGCCTCTCTCCTCCCTGTCCCTGACTCACTTCCTCCATCAGCCTGCCTCCCTTACTCAGACAGACTTTCACTCCTGATCCGTAGACTTCCATGGCCATTAGACTCCAATCTCCTGGGTTTAGTCCACTTCCTGCGCCTATGCAACTCAGACCTCTTCCAGCTAATCTCCAACATCAACAAACACTACCCAAAGTTAACAAACAGCTGCTACTCACTCTGAAATCTAGCAAATATGACACCTTGCCATGCTGCTTCTGTGCAGCTGTATATCTGAAGTCATCTATTGCTTATTCACGTACAGTTTATTTGAGAAGGGCACTACATTCTGGTGAGCCAGTTTTTTTTTCAATCAGCATTCATGACATGCAAATACATGTGGAAAAAAAACTTCAGGAAGCTTTACCCACTTATAAAATTCCGAGAACCTAATTGCAAATTTTCATCCTGCAGCTAACAATCTGAGTTTTGGCCTTTCAGTGAGTTAGGTTCCCACGCCCACCTTGCTTTCCATTCCCAGGATCAATACAAGATTCTGCCCCTAGTTTCAAGTTGATGACCTTTCTGATCTGTTCTGATGAAACGTCATGAAGCTAAAACATAAACTGAGTGAGTTCATTGCTGACTATTTCCAGCACTTTCTCTTTTCATTTTGGTTTCCGGTCTCTGCAATATTTTGGTTTTGTGGCAAGGTTTATAGTTAGGGAGCCTCCCATTGCCATGCGTCTGCTCCTTTCCGTCATAGGTAACCAATTCTTACAAGCAGGGAAGTGGTGGAGAACTTTTCAATGTCCATATAAAGTGACATTAAAATATCAGGCCTGTGACTCACTGTGGCTATGAGCAGAGGCGTATGCAACGTAAATAATTTTATTACAAGGAGGGTGTGAGTATTGAGCATTTGAAATACATGACTTAATGGCAACAGTCTCTTGGATGAAGCAGTTTTTATATGACATGGTTCAAAAGAGTTACATTTATAAATTGTAGCAGAATTCATTGCCTGCTCCCAACAGGTAGGTAAGGAGATCATGTCATTGGCTGAGATGCGAACTGAACTTTGTTCATTCATTCACTCGAATGTAGGTGCTGTTGGTAAAGCTGACATTGATTGCTTATCCCTAGTTGCTCCAGGGAAGATGATGATGAGCCTTCCACTTTGCACAGAGTACCATTCCAGAGGGTGTCAGGAGATACCTCATGATTTACTTGTTTTGCTTAGTTTTATGGTGTAACAAATCTTGTCTGGGCTGAATGTTTTTTTCTGAAGTATGTAAAGCTCTCTCTCTAATGTCTGCTAATCCTTTGGAAGGTACGGGACAGAGGGTGCTGGTGGAGGGTTGCTTTTTGGACTGGAGGCATGTGACCAGTGTGTGTGGCAAAGATCAGTGTGCTGGGCCCACTGCTTTTCATCGTTTTATCTAAATGATTTGGGTGTGAATACAGGAGATATGGTTAGTAAGTATGCAGATGGTGGTGTTGTGGACTGTGAGGAAGGGTATCTCAGAGTATAGTGGGACCTCGATTACATGGGCAAACGAGTCAAGGAGTGGAGGGGGAGTTTAGTTTAGATAAATGTGAGGTGCTGCCTTTTAGAAAGGCAAGCCAGGGCAAGACTTATACACTTAATGTTAGGAGAATTGCCGAACAAAGAGACCTTAATAGTGCAGGTGCATAGTTCCTTGAAAGTGGAGTCACACGTAGTGGTGTTGAAGAAAGCGTTTGGTATCCTTGCTTTCATTGGTCAGTGCATTGCATGTAGGAGTTGGGATATCATATTATGGCGGTACAGGACATTGGTTAGGCCACATATAGAATACTGCATTCAGTTTTGGTCTCCTCCCCTATTGGAAGGATGTCGTGAAACCTAAAAGGTTTCAGAAAAGATTTACGAGGAAGTTGCAAGGCTTGGAGGGTTTGAGCTATAGGAAGAGGCTGGACAGGTTGTGGCTTTTTTCCCTGGAGCATCAGAGGCTGAAGTCTATAAAAGCATGAGGGGCATCAATAGTGTGAATAACCAAGGTCTTTTTCCCAGGGGAGGAGAGTCCAAAACTACAGGGCTTAGGTGTAAGATGAGAGGGGAGTGATTTAAAGGGACCTAAGGGGCAATGTTTCCATGCAGAGGGGTTCAGAACCACTCTTTTGTAAACTGGAGAAAGGATGGTCTTTGGAGTGCTAGGAAAAACAGAACCCTTTTGCTACATGTTGAAGCAGGAACTCTCCATTAGTCCTACTCCATTAAATCAGGGAAGATTTCTGTGATAAATTTTTTTTTCCTAGCAGCCTGTCTTTTCTTTCAGGTAGGGGCACATCATTTGAAATATCCGAATATTGGAAAGGAGAGTTCTCTGTCATCCCGTAAGGAAGTGTAAGAAATGAGAGTTGGAGCGAGAATGTTTCTGGGGATTGCATGTGCAGGAAGTGAGTCCCAGTGTTGAGCTACTGGCTAGCTACATTTCGGAGGTGGAGTGGTGGGTGGACATGCTGCAGAGCATTCATGATGCTAAGGTTATAGTGGACAGAGGTGGTCACACCACAGATAAAAGGCAGAAAGCAGATTAGTGACAATCAGGCAGAGAGGAGGAAGGCAAGTAGTGCAGGAGTTGCCTGTAGCTGACCCCATTTCCAACAGATATACTGTTTTGGTTACTGCTCAGGGTTGGACTTATAAGGGGTTTGCAGCAGGAATCAGCTCCGTAGCATCCTGGAAGGCTCCAGTGCCCAAGGGCAGGAAGAAGAATGGCAGGGAATTCCGCAGTAAGGGGATAAATAGGCATTTCTGTGGCTGCAAAAGAGATTCCAGGATAGAACGTTGCCTCTCAGGTGCCAGGGTCAAGGATGCCTCTGAGCAGCTGCAGGATTTTCGTAAGGAGGAAGGTGAACAGCCGGTGGTCAATGTACACATCAGTACCAATAATATAGCTTAAAAGAGAGCAGAGATTCTACAAGCAGAATATAGTGAGTTAGGACGTAAATTAGAAAGTACAACGTCAAAGGTAGTCATCTCATGATCAAGACCAGCACCCTGTGCTAGCAGGAGTAAAATGATCTATCAGATGAATATGTGTCTAGGGAATAGTGTAGGAGGAATGGATCCAGATTCCTGGGACATTTGGATTGGTTCTGGGGAAAGTAGGACCAGTATAAGCAGGATGGGTCGTAACTGGGCAGGACTAGGACAAACGTTCCTGGTTTGGGGTGTTCGTGAGTGCTGTCAGGGAGGGGTTATGCTAGAGAGATGTAGGATGGAAACCTGAGTAGGGAGACAGAGGAGGGAGATACCAAGATTAAAACATAATAAAATCAGAAAGATAAGAAGCAAAAGTGGTAGTCAGAAAAAAAGGTGAAAAATAAATGGGAACCTAGTGCCAAATAGAGCTAAGATGACTACAGGGTTAGAAAGCCAAGTATAAAGGCTTTGCATCTTAATGCATGAAGCATTCACAATAAGGTAGATGAATTAACAGTGTGAATTGGTACAAACTGTTGTGATATACGTTCAGACCTCCTCATCTTCTGATTTGTCATCCTGCATATGGATCTGCATGTTTGAGGTTGGCCCCAGACCAATTCATTTTGTCCCCCCCCATTGACTCGTCTGATTGCGCGGTCCTTTGTAGTAGATGTGTTTACATATAGTCGCGGTATCCACGGAAGGACGGACACACACACACACACACACACTCAAAAACGGAGATGTTGCTCCAGGGTGACCAAGAATGGGAACTGAACATCCGGGATATTCATTAATTCAGAAAAAAAGAGAGAAAGGGAAAAGATGTGTGGGAACATTGTCAGTAAAAGGTGAAATCAGTGCAATATTGGGGAAGGGTTTTGGCTTGGAAAATTACGATGTGGAATCAGCAGCATGAGGCAAAAAACATTATTGGGGCTTTGTCTATAAAAAGGTAAAGTCTCAAGTCCTACCGGACAATAGGCATGCTATCTCATTACAGAGAGAGAGACTGGTGGTTGTTTAACCTGAGGGTAACCATACCTCAAGACAGGGGAGAGGGAGAGTCCGTTATGGTAACTTCAGTTGGTGTGGGAAATGAACCCACATTGTTACTGTCTCTCTGCATCATAAACCAATCATCCAGGCAACTGAGCTACACTCCTAAACAATAGTGGAAATGTAAAGAAAAGTATTAACCATTAAGAATAAAAATATAATCATGGATGACTATAATTTACATGTAGATCAATCAAACCAGAGTAACAATCATATTGTGGAGGAGGATTTCCTTGAATGTATACATGATGGGCTTTTAGTCCAATTACTTGAGGAACCAACTGGTGGACAGGTTATTCCAGAGTGAGTACTGAGCAATGAGAAAGGATTAATTAACAGTCTTGTATGTGAAGTCACTTAGGGAAGAGCGATTATAATGTGATAGAATTCTTCTTTAGAATGGAGAGTGAAGTATTCAAATTGAGACTAGGGTCCTGAATCTAAGTAAAGGGAGGCTCTGAGGGTATGAGCGCAAAATGGGAAGGATGGATTGGGGAACTTTGTTTATCCACCATCAAGCTGTTTTGTAATGTTTAAAGAACATGTGCATGAATTACAACTGTTATTTCTTTTTTTCTCTGGTATAAAAATAAATGAGGAACGGTGGCTCGGCTATGGCTTACAGAAATCTGTTAAGAGTAATATTAGAGACAAAGAGATGTATAAAATTGCCAGAAAAATGACAAGTTTAAGGATTGGGAATATTTTAGAATTCAGGAAAACAGGACAAGAAGTTTGATCATGACTCGGAAAATAGAGTATGAGACTAAATTTGCAGGGAACATAAGATTGACTGTCAAAGCTTCTATAAATATGTGAAGAGAGAAAGGTTTGTAAACATAGATATAGGTCCCAGACAGGTGGAAACCAGGGAAAATATAATGGGGTACAAAGAAATGTCAGTAGAGTTGAACACATACTTTAGTTCTTTTTTCACAGAAGGTACCCTCCCATAAATGTTAGGAATCCAAAGGTCCTGTGAGAATTGAAGGAAATCAGTATGAATAAAAAGATGGTGGTGGGGAAATTAATACAGGTAAATGCTGTTAATATCTGCAGCCAAGGAGAGTGGAGCTTGAGTACAGATGAAGTAAATCAGAAGTGCAGTTTGTTTGTGTTTCACTTTTAGCACATAACAAATTGATGGGGCTAGGTTTTAAAGCAATCTGGAAGCCCATTGGAAGAACTTCAATTATATGGATAAATTGGAGAAGCTGAGGTTCTGTTTTGTGGAAGGTTGAGAGGAAATTTGATAGAGATTTTCAAAAACATGTGAGATCTAGACATTAGGGAAAGAAACTGCCCTTTGGTGGTGAGGTAAAGGAACACTGGACTCTGACATACATAAACAAAAATGTTTTTGCATGTGTTGTTAGGATCTTCAGTGCACTGTTTGAGGATGTGGTGGAGGCAACTTCATTTGTAGCTTTAAAAGAGAATTGTAACAATCTTATGTCGAGAGAAAATTTGTTGGGCTGCAGATACAAGGCCAGGAGTCGTACTGGCTCGTTTGATCTTGCAGAGTGCCAGCACAGGCACATGAGCCTGATGGCCTGCTTAAATGCCGTAAACACTCGGATTTATTTACAAATAAGTAATAAGGGCGCACTACATTTAAAAAAAAGGAAAGTGTGATTGGTAGAGTAAGGATAAATCTTTTCCAGATCATGATCAGTGGAAAGCTTAGTACCTTATGCTGTTTGCATGTTGATCTTGGATTTATGCTGTTCACTATTGGTGCTGAAATGAGAAGTTCACACATTTACACAGTAATTCTATAAATGAAGAAAAGAAGCAAACATCCTGGTTAGTAGCAGTTTCACTTCGCAGTTTAACTTCCTTATTTCTTGGAAAAAGTCACAAAAGTGTACATGTAATCCATCTAGCTGTTTAATAATCTTTTCTCACTAATTTGTGTTCACGCCAATAGGATGAAATTTCTTCTTCATGGGACTATTAAATAAGTGTGTGCCCTTTTTGCTGCATCTCATGTTACATTTGGTCACTGTTTACTTCCTCACTGAGGAGTGATCAACATTGGAGACGATGGGTTCAATGTGTTCTTGGTTACGGTATTTGTCTCTGTGAATGCTTTCCTTTTTCTGCTTTAGTGATGGTGAAGGCAGGAGAAGGGCCTTTTCTGGCTGCAGCACTGAGTCGTTGAGTGGAGGAGGGGGTGTCCTCACTCCTCGGCGAATCTCTTGGCGCCAGCGGATCTTCCTACGTGTCGCCTCACCCATGAACAAGTCCTCTGCGGCCATGCAGCAGAAAGGAACGTTGGAAGGTACAGTATTCCAGAGATGTGAGGAGATGTTTTGTTGTAGGAGGACCTCTTACCATCAACTTGGAATGTTGCACATAACATATTAGAATTACAATCCCTACAGTGTGGAAAGAGGCCCTTCACTGACACTCCAAAGAGTAACCCACCCAGATCCATTTCCTTAACCTAAATTTACTCCTGACTAATGCACCTAATCTACACATCCCTGAACACTACGAGCAATTTAGCATGGTCAGTTCACCTAACCTGCACATCTTTGGATTGTGGGAGGAAACCGGAGCAATCGGAGGAAACCCATGCAGATGAGGGGAGGATGTGCAAACTCCACACAGTCAGTCGCCTGAGGCTGGAATCAAACCCGGGTCCCTGGCGCTGTGAGGTAGCAGTGCGAACCACTGAGCCACCATGCTGTCCGGTGATCAATAGCTTGACAGGTCATCATTCAGTGAGATCTGCCGTGAGCAGGCAGTTTTCTTTAATGGTGGAGATGAAAATTTAGCAACTTTAGACAATGGACTGAAAGTCACAAAGTAACTGATGATACAAAGGTAGGTCATAACGAAAGTGATACAAATGGAAGCATAAAATTATCAAGCGATATTAATAGATTAAATTAAACGACTAGGCAAAACAGTGATGAATGGATTTCAGTACAGACAAATGTAAATTCAACTGTTGAACATACAAAGGATGGAACAGAGTAGTTTTTTAAATGGTGCAAGGTAAAGGAATAGGAGAGGTCCAAAGAGGTTTGGGCTTCAGATACATGGCTCTGTAAAGCATAAACAGATGCAGAAAATAATCACAAAGCTTTGTGGAGAGGTGATCATTATCTTGAGAGGAATAAAGTACAAGGGTTGGAAGTCATGCTTCAGTCACATCTAGAATAATACCCAGCAGTGTTCAACACCATGTTTTGGAAAGATAGATTAGCCGTAAAAATGCAGCATAGATTTATAGAATCAGGCCTGGAATCCAATGGTGGAGCTACCAGGTGCAATTTTATGGCATTTGTGCGATTTGATCAAGGTTTTCCTGATATTAGGACACCAGTAGAGAGAATCTATTTCCACTTACTGGGGAGCCCAGAGCTGTGGTGGGGAGGGGGCGCGGTGTGGTATGTTAGGAAACACTTTTACACACAAAAGCTGTTGACTGTTTTGAACTCTCTTACACAAACAACAATTGATCCAAGGTCAAAAGTTAAAGTTATAACAGAGTCTTTATTTTTGTTAGTCTAAAGTGTTAAGGGATATGTGGCAAGAGCACATATGTACAGTCAGGTTGAATGGTGGAATGTACTGAAGAAGATAAACAGCTGACCCCCTATTCCATGTTCATACAGTTGCATGTATTTCATGTTTAGTATAAAGGGCCTGGGTTCTTTCCTAACCTTCAAGGAAACTCTCCATAAAGACGTGAGAGTCTGTAGGATTGATTTCCCCATTACAACATGTTTCTTAGCTATAGGGACATGTTGTATCCATACTGATTATCATTCATGTTTTAATCATTTTGCAGGGAGCAGAATAAAGATTGGGATTAAGACTAAAGATTGGGATTAAGGTAGAAACTATAATCACATAAACATCAAGGAAGATTAATTTCTATACTTTTAAGACTGTACGGATTTTATTTTAATTGAATGAAAGAAACAAAATTGCGGATATTTAAAATTAATTGTTCATGACCAGAGACATTATTCAGCAGTAATTGTGACTTACAAACATTACATTACAAACTTAATTACACCTCAGTCAATGAGAAGAAATAATTGAAATTCAAATCCAATCCCTAATTGTGATGTTGATTACACCTGCAAAGGTTTGCAACAGTACACCCCTTGGAGGAGCAGAGTGTCCCTGATTCAAGCTCCTAGATTTTTACATTTAAGTACACAAGCACAGACAGTGGACATTGCTGTCAGTTGCACAAAGTAATGACGTTAAATACTGATAGTTTCATCCCCATGACAGCTACAAAATCTGGCCGATAGTTCTGCTTGATTATCTTTTTGGGGATCAGGGAGGAATTTTGTACAAAGTTGTCTACCATTGAAGTAACTGGGGTGGGGATTATGGAGGGTAATTCACACTTGGTGCTGCTGAAGGGATCAAACAGGCAAGGTGAATGGCCTTGTTTTCTTGTGCTTTTGTGTAAAGGTGACTGTGGAAAAGGGAGTCTGTATTCTACTTCTATTTCGACCGTTGGCATAAGAAACTTGGGCTTTCTGTTTCTGCAGATCACCTTGAAAGCATTGAGCTGCCACCGCTTTCACCGCTCACTCCAGCTGTAGAAGAGGATCCCTTGGCCTCCCTGCTGATGGCGGATGATGCCCCCGTTGGAGAGAAGAAGAAACACTCTTCTGAGGAGCTGCGGATCATGTGGAGAAAGGCCATCTGTCAGCAGATCCTATTGCTTCGGATGGAGAAGGAAAACCAAAGGCTGGAAGGTTGGTTTTCATCAAAGCGTAACGTGTATTGTCAAAGATACCTGTTAAGGTCGTGATCGTGCCTTTGAGGATTAAAGGAAGAACTGTTCCTCAAAAGGCATCTGTTAAAGAAATAGGTACTAATGGGGTCACTGCAACAAATGATGGGCATGTGCTTATTTGGCACTAGGATTAGTTAGGACACTCTCACACTCACAGCTGACACCAACGTTCAGTCCTGGACTTGTGAAGGAAGTGGGCTTAATGCTGTAAGAGACACGTTTACCATTTTTGCTCGCAGTCAAACGATTTTGCCAAATTTTTTTGTGTTTAACACAGTTGAATGTGCAACACTTAAAGGAGCCACCAGAGGCTGCCACCATAAGTTAACATCAAAACAACTGACTTCCTGGAATGTGAAGCCAGGATGACGCAGAATTCTCCTCCTCCTTCCATCTTGAAATTGTGCACTGTTAGATGTGTGTTGGTCGGACCTCCTTCCATTGGCTGCTTGCATCCTGATGACTGCTAAAGATCCATTCCTGTGAAAGCCTTGCCTCAGATTTGACATGGCAGTTAGCCCTGCTACTGTGATTAATTCAGGCAGGATCGGAGTCCAAACAAACTTTGTCTCTTTTCATTCACTGATTGCTTCCTAGCAGAGGAGATTTATATCATGGAGAAACTGACAAAAAAAAAGGTCTCACTTAAATGTTAGGATTTGTGTAAGAGTCATCAAAACTTGTTATCCCACACCCCAAGCAGTGGAAACTGATCTTGCAGTCTTTTTTTCTCTCCCTCATTTCATACCCCAGTGAAGTTTGCCTTCTTGCTGCCTAATTACTCTGCTTTCTGAAATGTTGATGGCTCTCTCAGATGGTATTCAAATATTTAACTACCAACATCAAGGGGTGAGGTGAGATTGCCTCCACGATTTATACCAATAACAGAATGGAATTAATTTGATGAGCTGCATATTAAAATGATATAATTTACCACAAAGATGTCTCCAGATCTGTTCTGAGGAGTACAGCACTTTGTTTTTCCATCAAGTCCAAGAGCATATAATAGTTCCCTGGGAATTCTAATGTAAATGATTGACCATCTGTGCCATGGGAGGCACGGGTCAGGAGTTTGACTCCATTTTCCTGGATAGGTGTAGCTCCAAAGATAATCGAGAAACTTGTCACTGTTCAAAACAAAGCAACCCACTTGACTGGTGAACCTTCCTTCACTCTAAACATTCACTCCATCCACCACAGATGCACATTGGCCATGTAAAAAACAGCTGCAAAAAAAAAATTAAGACATTGGCAGCTCCATCCAAATCCCGGAACCTGGAAAGACAAAGGCAGCGTGGGAGCATCTCTGCCTGTAGGTGTTCTTCCAAGCCACAAACCATCTTGACTTGGAACTATGAAACCATTCCTCCAATGTTTCTGTTGAACTCCATCCCTAACAGCACTGTGGATGTACCCACACCACATGCACTGCAGCAGTTCAAGAAGGCATCTCACCCCCACCTTCTCAGAGGTAGTTAAAGGCAGACAATAAATGATTGCCTGTCCACTATGGCAGAAATCTCAGAATAATTTTGTAAAAACATTTCGATCAAATCTGAAATGATTGACTGTTGGTGATTAATTTAGTGAAGAATCTGGATATTTCTTACATTTCATGTTGGTATAAATTTCAACAGCAGCCTGTTCTGATAAACCCTTCACATACCCTTCGACGTAACAGCACTGTGTAATGTGTTTATTTTCAAGAATTGCAGCAAGTTAAAGTTTGCAAGGTTTTGCTCCAATCTTGGAGAATTGAAATTAATCCTCAAAAGCTTAAAAGCATTTTGATGCCCTGAGCAAATGCTTGTATTGATGTGACGCTGTAACGTGGGGATGAATCCTCAGTAAACAGTACTCAATGGTTGTCTTCACAAGGACATGGTTTATAATTTTAAAAATGGCATTAATAATTAAATGAACAGCTGAGGGAATCTGGACTCTCTTGAAATTGGTCACAGTGACTGAAACTGTTTGAAGCCTATTGCCATACCTCGTGTTGCCTTGGAAACTGTGTCGGGCTTGTTGGTAGGCAGGATGTTCAGCTGCCATTCCTTCAATGTGTTGCACACAGACTGGAATACCCCCAGCAATTTCTCAAGGACGTCCAAAATCTCTCTTTAAAAAATCTGCTTTAAGCAGACATTTAAAGTGTAGCTGTTTGTAAAGTCTCATATTTCTAATTCTTCCCTATGAGATTTATAGACTTTCAATTGACCCACTATCAGTGCAGATGCTTTTTCCACTGTCTACAGGTATGAACTTCCAGAACCTCTTTTCCAATGAATTACCCTGCATCCCCTCACTCTGGCCAGATGCACCACAGCAACCAGGGCTTGTTAGAATGCACAGCAAGTCCCTTCATCACCCATCTTCCTTAAAGAGATAGTCCAAACATATAATAGTCTTATAAACAATGCATTTTGAATAGTCGTTCAGATGAATTCTAAACCAAGGCCCCATACATTTCGATTCCGTACAGTGTGGTAACAGGCCACACTTACCCTCCGAAGAGTAACCCACCCAGACCAATTCCCCCACATTTACCGCTGACTAATGCACCTAACACTCTGGGCAATTTAGCATGGCCAGTTCACCTGAACTGCACATCTTTAGACTGTGGGAGGAAACCGAAACACCCGGAGGAAACCCACGCAGACACAGGAAGAATGTGCAAACTCCACACAGATAGTCACCCGTGGCTGGAATTGAACCGAAGTTCCTGGTACTGTGAGGCAGCAGTGCTAACCACTGAGCCACCATGCCGCCCCAAGGCTATATCTTTTTTTGTAGCCAGCATTTATCCAGAAAAACAGGTTCTCCAGACATTGCCATTCATGGAAATTGATTTGAGCTCGTTGGCTGCTGGATTTCCTACATTACAACAGTGACTACAGTTCAAAAATACTTCTTTGGCTTAAAGCACTTTCAGAAGTCACATCATGAAAGGTGCTACATAAATGCAAGTCTTTTCTTTAATGACTTGGTGTTCATTTGATAACTGCAAAGTAATTCATCTGTCCATTCTGACATGCTTAACTACCTGAATACAATATTATATTTGTATCTACACCCAGCAAAAGAGAGAGCAGAGAAAGTGAGAGAAATACAGGCCTAGAGTCCAGGTCCACACAGGAAGACTGGCACTAGGGCGGAGCTGGATATAAGGACAGAGCAGTGGCTCTCAATGGATAACCCTTCTCTGATATCCAGTTCCTTGATCAGGGACTGCGCACCTTCAAAGGACATGCCTTACCTTTCTGGACTGAGGTGATAAGTAGCGCACAACACATAGTACAGATTCAGCTGGTTCTCAGACTGTTTAGTAAAATCGATAGTGTCTCGGAGTTAGAGGACTCTTGGTATCTTAATATTTCTCAGCCATCAACTCTTGAAAAGTCTTATTATCTGGTGCCTCCAGGAAAGTTAGGCTCCTGATATCAAAAAAAGGTTTCGGGTCCACAGGCTGTCAGGAGAATTATTTGTTAGTTTTCGTCTACCCCAATGTCATTTGGCCAGAAACAAAAACTCAATCTTTCCATATACTGGGCACAGACTTCCACAGCAGATTGGAATGAGTCAAGTTTCCCAACTCGTGGAATGAAACCAGAAATATTTATCTCAATTCAAAAACGACTGCTGTGAGCAAATCTCTTCAGGGGTGTATTTTTCTCTGATCACCACTGAAATAACTCCATTAAGGTCTGCATCCTGTTACTGTCACCCTTTACTGAGCATGGTAGCTCAGTGGTTAGCAGACTGCCTCATCGTGCTAGGGACCTGGGTTCAATTCCCACCTTGGATGACTGTCTGCGTGGAGTTTGCACGTTCTCCCTCTGTCGGTGAGGGTTTCCTCTGGGTGCTGTGGCCATGCTAAATTGTCCGTAGTGTTAGGTACATTATTCAAGGGCAAATGTAGGGGAATGGGTCTGGGTGGGTTACTCTTCGGAGGATCGGTGTGGACTTGTTGGGCCAAAGGGCCTGTTTCCATACTGTGGGGAATCTAATTTCTACGTGCATAGTACATGACACCGACCCAGCTAGCACAGGGCCCGCTCCTAAAGTGAGCAGAGCCCCTGCTTTCATTTACCCCATACTACTGCCCAGCAGCAGCAGAGCTCATATTCCTCAGCACCCATATTTTTGTGTATGCAGGTACAAGATACAGTGAAAATCATCAAGTGAAAATAATTTTATTAATTTTCCACCACCCGAAGAGACCCTGTGTGGCCAATGAACCAGTGACAAGCAAAGTTCAGAGCGAGCAATGCTCATGCCTGTTTATATATATATCTTTTTCCTAGAATGAGGAGACTCTCTGAATCTCCTATCTATATAGATATATATTTTCTTTTCTGTCTTTTTTTTTAACCCCCTCATTACTGCCCAACAGCAGTTGTATTTATTTATTTCCCAGTACCCATTGTCATGTGTCTGCAGGTATAGGATATAGTGAAGACCATCGAGTGCAGAAAACTTGATCCACGTTCCATCACTAGGAAGAAAAGAAACACCTGGTAGCCAATAATAAGCAATGCCTTTCTCATCAGAAGGCAATGCCTAAGTGATCGAAAAAGTGAGGGGGGGGGGGTGTACTTCTATTTATATCTGTCAGCCAGCACTTCCTGATGGGATCAGGTTAACAGCCCCAGTCAGGGAACTCATATTCTATGAGATCCACCTAGCTGACCTCATTCCAATCATGACAATTAATGCCAGCAGCAGAAGGATAGAGCTGTTAAGTGGCCCTTAATGAAGGTTCTCATTTGATGGGAACATTAAGCTTCTCCATGCAGAACCTAATTCCGATAGGTGAGTAGGTACTGCCGTCACTCTGTCCTATTAAATGCTATTCCTGCCTCTAGACTCACCAATTATAGAGCCATAGAGATGTGCAGCACGGAAACAGACCCTTTTGTCCAACTCGTCCATGCTGACCAGATATCCTAAACTAATCGAGTCTCATTTGCCAGCACTTGACCCATATCCCTCTAAATCCTTCCTATTCATATACTCATCCAGATACCTTCTATTTCCCCACATTCTATTTCTTCTCTGTCCTTCTCCACATAAACA
The DNA here is from genome assembly GCF_047496795.1 of Chiloscyllium punctatum. Classification (NCBI taxonomy): domain Eukaryota; kingdom Metazoa; phylum Chordata; class Chondrichthyes; order Orectolobiformes; family Hemiscylliidae; genus Chiloscyllium; species Chiloscyllium punctatum. The sequence goes on from NC_092747.1 coordinate 99,747,011, forward strand.
CTGATGCAAAATACTTATTTGGTATCTCCCCAATCTCCAGTAGCTCCACACAAAGGTTACCTTGCTGATCTTTGAGAGGCCCTATTCTCTCCCTAGTTACTCCTTTGTCCTTAATGTACAGAGGACCCTCGATTACCCAAAGGACACAGGCAGGGAGCTTTTCGTTCAGTTAACTGAATGCCGGATAATCGAATGCTGGATAATATAGTTAGCCAAGCATCAGGACTTTGCAATCTTGTTCTGATAATCGAAATTCAATTAAATGCCGGATAATCGAAGTTCCTCTGCATTTATAAAATCTCTTTGGATTCTCCTTAACCCCATTTGTCACAGCTGTCTCATGTCCCCTTTTTGCCCTCCTGATTTCCCTCTTAAGTATACTCTTACTGACTTTATACTCTTCTAAGGATTTACTCGTGATTTCTCCTGTCTATACCTGACATATGCTTCCTTCTTTTTCTTAATCAAAATCTCAATGTCTCCAGGCATCCAACTTTCCCTACACCTACCAGCCTTTCCTTTCACCCTAACAAGAATAAACTGTCTTTGGAGCCTCATTATCTCATTTTCCAGCCATCCTTTTACTTGCAAACATCTGCCCCCAATCAATTTTTGAAAGTTCTTCTCTAACACCGTCAAAATTGGCCTTCCTCCAATTTAGAGCTTCAACTTTTAGATCTGGTCTATCCTTTTCCATCACTATTTTAAAACTACTAGAATTATGGTCGCTGGCCCCAAAGTCCTCCCCACTGATACCTCAGTCGCCTCAGCCTTATTTCCCAAGAGTAGGACAAGTTTTGCACTTTCTCTCATAGATACGTCCACATACTGAATCAGAAAATTTTCCTGTACATATTAAATTCCTCTCCATCTAAACCCTTAACACTATGGCAGTCCCAGTCAGTGTTTGGAAAGTTAAAATCCCCTACCATAACCACCCTATTATTCTTACAGATAACTGAGATCCCCTTACAAATTTGTTTCTCAATTTCCAGCTGACTATTAGGGGCTCTATAATACAATCCCAATAAGGTGATCATCCCTTTCTTGTTTCTCAGTTCCACCCAAATAACCTCCCTGTATGTATTTCTAGGAATATCCTCCCTAAGTAGAGCAGTAATGTTATCCCTTATCAAAAATGCCACTCCCCCATCTCTCTTGCCCCCCCCCCCCCCCCCCCCCCCCTCCTTTCTATCCTTCCTGTGGCATTTGTATCCTGGAATATTAAGCTGCCAGTTTTATCCATCCCTGAACCATGTCTTTGTAATTGCTATGATATCCCAGTCCCATGTTCCGATAATCCAGAAATGTGAACCCTTCTCCCATACACCAGCTCCTCAGTCATGCATTCTTCTGTCCCGCTTTTCCTATCCTCACTAGTTCGTAGCAGCGGGAATAATACTGCCCTCAAGTACCTCCTTTTTAAATTCTTGCCTAACTTTCCATTTTCTCCCTTCAGAATCTCATCCTTTTCCCTTCCTATGGTCGTTGGCTCCAATGTGTACAATGACCTCTTGCTGGTCCCTTTCCCATTTGAGAACTTACTGCACCCTCCGAGACATCCTTGATCCTGACACCAGGGAGGCAACACATCAATCTGATTTTTCGCTGTTGGCCACAGAAACGTCTTTTTGTGCCTCTTCCTAGAAAGTCCCCTAACACGATCGATCGCTTGGAACCCGATATACCCCTGATTACATTAGAGCCTGTCTCGATACCAGAAACTTGGCTGTAAGTGCAATATTGCCCTGGGAGACCATCACCCCTACATTTTCCAAAACAGCATACTTGTTTGAGATGGAGAGAGCCACAGAAGACTCCTGCATACCTGCCTACCCCTCCTACCTTTCCTGGAGTTAACCCATCCACCTGACTGTAGCTGCAGCTTTTCTCCCTTCCTATAGCTGCCATCCATCACCCCCCCCCCAGCTCTTGTAAATTGTTTATTGCCTCTAACCACTGTTTGAACCGATCCATGTGACACTTCTTGCGGACATAATCCTCAGTGACATGGAAACTCTCGCTAAACTCCCATATCTGACAGGAGGAGCACATCACTCCACTCAGGCTATCTTTGCTCCTTCACAATCTCCAGACCTAGAAAATAGCACCGTCTTATTACTTAAAAATAAATACTGCTCCAGGCTAACTTAATAGTTATCGTTCATATTTAAAAAAAATAATCAAGAGACAGATCTCAATAAAACATATAATCAAGAAAGAACCCACTGTGCTCACTACTGTAGACTTACAGCAGGATTACAGCTAAAAACTATGCATGTATCTGTTCTTGTGCAGTGAGCTCTCCCACATAGGTTCCTCTAAGGTCAGCCGTGAATTTCACTGTTTGTTCATTTTTCCTCGGCGCACTCCGATGCCCAGAGATACATGTGCTCAGCAGCAAAGGTAGTAACTGTGCAGATTCACTGCCATGTCCATTCAATGGTTCCGTCCATTAATTTTAAAGACCACCCAATGGGAAGCAATTTTAATTCATCTATCACTTAGGATCCTGATTGGAGTGGATTCACTGTTGGTTTTATACCCACCTGATATAACCTCAGTTAAAATTTCTATGGAATATTTGACAGGGTAGGTGCAAAATCAGCGTTCTATTTGAGACACATGTTCCCAGACAAAGGGCAATATTTTGTCACTGGTGAGCTGTTCCTGACAACAGAACTGGAAGTGTGTGCCACCTCCGCTCCCTTGCATTGCTTCATTGCCCACAAGTCAATTCAAAGTGACTGTGGTATGTGAGGAAACATGTTATCACATGACAGTGAAAACCTTGCTGCTTTCAGCTGTCAAAGCCTCAGCCAAGACTGCACTAGAAAGTGCTTCCTGATCAAACTGGGAGACTCTCTATCAATGCACTAATATTCCTGTCCAACTCGATTGCCATAAACTTAAGACCTTTTGAGAGCATTTATTGAGAGGCACGGATGTTTTCAAATTTAAATTTTATTTGCAAGTAATTCATGTCACATTAGTATCACTTTACTTGTGTGCATCATTGTTACGTGTTGAGGCTAGCTTAGTCAGAACGTTAAATACGTAGGCACACCCCATATTGATGATTGCCAGGAAGTTAGAGACATATCCTTCATTGTGGAAGAAATAATACTGGGATTTCGTCAACACTTTTTATTGAATGTTCATTTTAGTGTCTAGTGAAATGTGCACTATTTTATGGGACGAAATTGACATAATTAAAAAAGTTTAATGTTAATAAGTGTGAATACTACAAGTGGTGACTTTTTGCCATGTAGCATGAGGTCTGACATGCCACTGGCTGAATTCTTCTATCTCAATCTGTCTTCGGATGTTAATGTTCCAACTCTTGCTTAATGCAGTCCTATAGATCACACGTTCTGTTCTTAAAGATGCAAAAATAATCATCCTGAAGGAATCGAGATGAAATTGCCTCTCCCTTCCCAGCTGTTTCTGAATGTTGTTCTGATATGTGGTCATAGAGTTATTAACTGGTGATTTTTTAAAAATCTATATTTACAGCGAGCAGAGATGAGCTTCAGACCAGGAAAGTAAAACTAGATTATGAAGAGTTTGTGCTTTGCCAAAAAGAGGTTTCTACGGTTTGGGATAAAATGCTAACCACTCCAGGAAGGGCAAAGGTGAAAGTTGACATGGAGAAAGTCCATGCTGCTCTTAGTCAAGGTCAGTGCTTGATTATTAACTTTGTTTCCCACAGCACCAGACTTATCCTATTTTGGAGACTTCCCTGAGATGTTTATGAATTGTAAGGGGGAAATTCGTAGAAAATGATTAATTAAAAAAAAAGCAAACATAAATTGACATTGACCATACCGTTTATAGCCATTTAAATCGAAATTTGAAGACCTGGAATTTTTCCTATTTTAAATGCAATCCAAAATGCCAAAATTAATTGCTTAGAATGTACTATTGCCTCAAAAACATGGTTGCTAGAACAGAAAAATATTTAGCCAAACTGTTTCATGTTAGTATTTATCTTTCACCCTACTTCATCTCTCTCTGTGTTGACACATCATCTTTCTGTGTTAGCTGCAACTCAGATGATGGCACTCATGTCTCTGAGTTAGAAGCTCATACGTTCCAGTCCCCCTCCAGGACTTAAATCTAAAAAGCTTTGCTGCTGCTCTACATAGAGGGAGTACAGTTCTGTCAGATGAGCCATTTTTCAGATGCAATATTCAACCAAAAGCCATCAGCCCTCTCAGGTGAATATCAAAGATCCCATGATACTATTTCAAGAAAAGAGTAAAGGAATTATTCCTGGTGTTTTATTAATATTTATTGTTAAAATAAACAAAAGATAGGCAAGGCATGATCAAATTTTTGTTTGTGGAAACACACGTGTGCAAATTGGTAGCTGTATTTCTTACATTCTCAGCTCCATTGGCTGGAAAGCACTTTGGCATGTGCAGTAGTCGTGAAAGGCACTACAAAAATGCAAAATTATCTCTTTTAATAAACTCTTTCAGAATGGAAAAGAGATATTGTTTATTATTGCAAAACTCATAACTGCGATGCTGGAAATTGGAAACAAAAACAGAAATTACTGGAGACATTCAACGCATTGAGAACCATCTACCTCTATGTGACATTGGTCACTTTAATTTCTCTGCTGCCCTCACCCATTAGAATTAATCTCCCACCGAACTGACTGCACTCTGTGCTGTCTGATCCAATCCTGACTTTGTATTCTAGCCTGCCATCAGGCTGGTGCTGTTGTTGTCTGCTGCACTGACCTCTACATTGTGATGGCTGAGCTCCAGCCTAGCTCCCTTGGACCATGACCCCACCATGGCACATCAGGCTTTTGTGTCCATGGACTGTCACTAACCTCATCTCATTGGGGGATCTCTGCCCATCCCCCCACCCCTACCCCCCCAACCCCCAACATCGCCACCACCCCCTACCACATCCACCACACCGTCCAGGTCAAAAGTGTGACCCTGCATACTCGCATGGGCCCCAGTTATGCCTGTCTCTTTGTGAGGTACGTGGAATGTTCCTTGTTCCAGCCCAACTCCAGTCCCCACCACAACTCTTTCTCCGGTATATTGATGACAACATTGGAGCTGCTTCTCTCTCATCTAGAATTGGAAAAGTTCATCAAATTCGTTTTCAATTTCCACCCTGCTCTCACCTTCACCTGATCCATCTCTGACTCCTCCCTTACCTTCCCCAACATGTCTATTTGCACTTTTGGGGATAGGCTGGCCACCAATATTTACTACAAATCCAGAGTCCCACAGTTACCTTGACTATACATCCTCACACCCTGCTTCCTGTAAAAACTCTATTTCATTCTCCCACAGTTTCTCTGTCTCTGTTGAACCTGTTCTGATGATGCTACCTACTGCAGGTGATGCATCAGAAATGTCCACCCGGGACATCCTGGTGCACTCTTCCTCCAATTCCCAGTATTTCCCCACGGCACCTCCCTGTGCCATTGCAGAAGATGCAACACTTGCCTTTTAACCCACTCCCTTCTCAGTGTGCAAGGCTCCAGACACACTGATTTACCTGCACTTCACTCAGACTAGTCTGTGGTATTTGCTGCTCACAATGTGGTCTCCTTTACACTGGGGAGGCAAATGCAGGGTGGATGACCACTTTGCCGAACACTTATGTTCTGTCCAAATAAATGACCCCGAACTTCCTTTTGCCTGCCATTTCAACACTCCACCATTTTTCCACGGCAATATTTCAATCTCGGGATTGCTGCATTGTTCCAATCGGGTTTATTACAAGCCGGAAGAGCAGCACCTCAATGTTTGCTTGGGGGCCGTGCTGCCTTCAGGACTTAATATCAAGTTCAATAATTTTAGAGTCTGAAAACCTCCTTCCATGTGTACTGTTCACCCCCAAAACCCCAGATTCATGACATGGGCTGCTTTCAGCACACTTGACCCATTTTCACCCATTCATAGTCCCTCTTATCACCTATCCAGCTCATCTTCTTCCCTGCCTCACTATTAACCATTCCTTTGTAGCTCACTCTCTGTACTCCATCTCCACCTATCAGCTTACTCCCTAGCCCCCCATGCCACTCCTTCTCTTATACCACTGTGAACAAAAAACACTTTCACCCAGATGTCATCAGTTTTGAAGTAGGGTCACTGGACTTGAAGTATTAACTCTGCTTTCTCTCCTCCTGATAATGCCAGACCTGCTGAGTTTCACCAGCAATTCTTAAATTGTTTATTGTTGGTTGTTAGCCATTGAATAAAATGGCTGTGTGGAGTTGAAAGGATAGTTTATGCAATGATCTACTTTTATGTGACAGGTGTACCAAAGGCTCGGAGAGGAGAGATCTGGCAATTCTTAGCCGAACAGTACCGCTTGAGACACCGGTTACCGGAGAAACAGCAACCGGCAGACATTTCATACAAAGAACTTTTGAAACAGCTGACTACTCAGCAACACGCCATCCTGGTTGACCTTGGTAACAGTCCATGCCTTACTGATGTGGTCGATTTTTAGTTTCACTGTATGCCACTTAGAATGGAATAAGAATATGTTACATTTATGCAGTGCCTTTAAAGTAATTAAATACCTCACGGCAATTTAACATTAGACAAATAGGGAGATTATAGAAGTGATGATCAAGAGCTTAGTAAAAGAAGTCAATTTTAAGAAGCGTTTGAAAGGAGAATAAAAATGTAGTGATGTAAAGAATAAATGTAATGATTTGTTTACCCAGCTCTTTAAGCAAACTAGGACGAGTAGCAAAAGAAGAGTAATTTGGGGCAAAGCAATTTTTTTTCTCTCTGCATTAGGATTTTGTGGTAAAAACAATGACTTCAGATGCTGGAAACCAGATTCTGGGTTAGTGGTGCTGGAAGAGCACAGCAGTTCAGGCAGCATCCGAGGAGCAGTAAAATCGATGTTTCGGGCAAAAGCCCTTCATCAGGAATAAAGGCAGAGAGCCTGAAGGGTGGAGAGATAAGCTAGAGGAAGGTGGGGATGGGGAGAAAGTCGCATAGAATACAATGAGTGGGGGAGGGGAAGAAGGTGATAGGTCGGGGGTGGGGGCCATATCTATCAAAGTTTTACCTGCACATCCACTAATAACATTTATTGTATCCGTTGCTCCCGATGCGGTCTCCTCTACATTGGGGAGATTGGGCGCCTCCTAGCAGAGTGCTTTAGGGAACATCTCCGGGACACCCGCACCAATCTACCACACCGCCCTGTGGCCCAACATTTCAACTCCCCCTCTCACTCTGCCGAGGACATGGAGGTCCTGGGCCTCCTTCACCGCCGCTCCCTCACCACCCGACGCCTGGAGGAAGAACGCCTCATCTTCCACCTTGGAACACTTCAACCCCAGGGCATCAATGTGGACTTCAACAGTTTCCTCATTTCCCCTTCCCCCACCTTACCCTAGTTCCAAACTTTCAGCTCAGCACTGTCCCCATGACTTGTCCGACCTGCCTATCTTCTTTTCCACCTATCCACTCCATCCTCCCTCCGCCCCTGACCTATCACCTTCATCCCCTCCCCCACTCACCTATTGTACTCTATGCTACTTTCTCCCCACCCCCACCCTCCTCTAGCTTATCTCTCCACGCTTCAGGCTCACTGCCTTTATTCCTGATGAAGGGCTTTTGCCCGAAACGTCGATTTTACTGCTCCTCGGATGCTGCCTGAACTGCATTGCTCTTCCAGCACCACTAATCCAGAATTAGGATTTTGTGGCCAGTAGATGGTGATGTTGCACATTTTATCTGAATGTAACACTTGGACAACTAACTGCAGTGTCAATTGTGTCATTTAATTTTCTCCTTTCTCTCTTGTTTTCACCTTGCATGCCTTTGCATCAACGCATATATCTTTCTTTGCCAGTATAATTATTTCACACTATTTTTTGCATCCCATTTCTTTTTCCAATTTCTTTTTCTGATTGCTGTGCTTTAGTTAGTTTTTTAAAAAAAATATTCAGTTTAAGCTCATGTGTTCTGTTTTAACCTTGTGGCTCTTTGTTGTCTCATCTAGTTTTTCTAGTCAATCCTTTGTGTTCTCTTCGTCGCTTCTGCCTCTTCTTACTGCTGAATACACCCAAACTGTTCCCTATCAATTATCATATTAAAATACTCACCTTGGACTTCAAATCACTCCATGGTCTAACACCTTCCTATTTTAGAGACCTCTATTCTGTTCTGAATATTTTATTGTGTAAGGATGTCAAGGTCTGACAGGGTTAATGCTGAAGAGTGCCTTATGCATCACACCCAGTATAATATCATGTGGATTTGGTGAAGAAATGGTTTAGGATCTCAAAGGAATGAGACTTGTTATCTGTGTCATTCTCATTGTCTTTGTAACAGTATCTTATATTAATGGAACTTGTACATTGTTGCTCTCAAACAAGAAAATACATCTTGTTTCAGACAATGAATGGCAGGTCCCTAGGGAGTACTGAGGAACAAAGGGACCTTGGTATACAAGTCCTTAGATCCCTGAAGGTGTCAGCACAGGTGGACAGGGTGGAGAAGAAGGCATATGGATGTTGTCTTCATTACCCAGGGCATAGTACATCTGCAAGAAGTCTTGTTACAACTTTATAAAATGTTGATTAGACCATAAATAGAATATTGTGTGCAGTTCAGTTTGACAGTCTGTTGGAAGGAGGTGATTGCACTGGAGAGGGTGCAGAGAGATTTACCAAGATGTTGCCCACAGTGAAGTCTCAGTTATGAGGAGAGACTGGATGGGCAGGGTTTGGTTTTCTTGCTTAAGCAGAGGCTGAGTGGGAGGGGTAATCTGATTGAGACATACAAAGTTATGAGAGGCAAAGCCAGGAGAGATCATGAGAGTTTTGTCCCCCATGGCAGATGTGTCTAAGACCAAGGGGCATAGGTTTCAGGTGAGGACTGAGTGGTTTAGAGGAGATTTGAGAAAAGAATTTTCACCCGGGGGGTGGTAGAAATATGGAATGTGCTGCCTCGACAGTGTGATGGGGGAAGGTACACTCACATTTAAGAAGCTTCTGCCAAGGCACAAGAGGTTAGGACCAAGTGCTGGTAAATGGGATTAGTACAGTTTGGTAGTTGTTGATTGGAATAGACGTGGTGGGCTGAAGGGCCTGTTTGTATACTGTTAGACTCTATGACAAAAGCCTGTTCCCATTAGATTATCAAGTGCTTTTCTCCACCACACCAGACCAAATACTGTAGGTCCAAGAACCAACATCCTGTAGATCCCTACCCTGAAAGAGCATGCTGGCACAAATATACTTCATAATGAGAAGTAGAACAGAGAGCTCATTCACTCTGATGAGCACAGGTACAGACTACTGGCAGAATGTATTTTTAGTGGGGACCACTCAGTTGCACAGTTGACAAAGGTGAAGCCACTGTGTCTAATCCAGAATCCATCAAAGATGAATAATCAAAGTCCATTAAATGTAGATGGAAAGTGATCTTCAGTGGTTCTCAGTCTGGCAACAATTTTCAATCTTGTTTTCAAATACTTCTATGGATTCGCCCCTCACTATCTGTGTAACCACCACCATAGAATCCTGCAATGTGGAAACAGGCCATTCGGCCCAACAAGTCCACACCAACCCTCTGAAGAGCATCCCGTCCAGACCCATCCCACTACTCTTTCCCTGTAACCTTGCATTTCCATGGCTCACACACCTAACCTACACACGCCTGGATAGTAAGGACAATTTAGCATGGCCAATCCTCCTAGCCAGCACATCTTTGGAATTCGCTGCCCTGCAATTTCTCAAAGTCCTAGCCTCTTGAGTGTCTTTAATTTTAATTACTTCATCATTACTTTCATTTGGCTGTGTTCTAAACTCTTGAGTTCCTTTCCTAAACTTCTGCACCTCAGCCTCACTTTTCACCTTTGCAAAACTCCTTAAAAACTGTCTGTTTGACCACGCTATGTGTCATCAAGCATAACATTGACATCTGTGGCTTGATATTAGATTTAAAAGCAACCGGGTCGGACAGAGGGCACGATGGGTGAGGGGAGCTCATGGGGGTGCGGACGGCTGGGGGAGTGGACAGTAGGTGGGGCTGACAGGGGTAGTGTTGGACGGGGTTGAGTGGCGGATGGGGTGCAGAGGCTTGTGGGCAGTGTGCTGCTGCCTAGTCTCCTGAACAGAGGTAGACGTAGCAAGTGCTCGCTGTGTCAATCCCATTGAACTGATTGGGGGGAGTGGTTTCAGCAATGCTGCAAGTCCCTTACACACAAGTGTGTGTCTGCTCAGAAACAAACCTGAGGTAGAGAGAGGGAGCAAGGCAGGCAGAGCAAGGCAACATAAAACTTCAGAAAACTCCGAGCCCCAGAGGAGAAACATTGAATCAATTAACCGAATAATCAATTACCTGAACAAAATAGTGCCCGCCCATCTCGTTCGGATAATTGAGGTTCCTATGTATAGGGATTCTGCTGATTCAGGTGGTGTGGGGAGGAGCAGATAGTGAGAGGGTGGGACAGGGTGGCCAGAGATGTGGGGGAGGGGCAGGGTGGCAGGTGGTATGGGGACGGGACAAGATATGGAGGAGGGGCAGGGTGGTGTAGAGGAGGGGCAGGATGGTGTTGGGGAGGGCAGCTTGGCAATTTGTGAATAAGTGAGTAAGGCATGAGGGTGAAAGTTTGATGGGTAATGGAGGATAGGTGTGTTCGGGGGTCATTGTAAGGATACCAGTCTCAGGTTTTGGGTCATGGGCATGTTGGGGTTTGCTGAATTGGGGATTTGCGTTGTCAGGTCAGGCCAGGCCATGGAGGTGTTGGATTGGTGAGGTTGTTTTTGGAGAGGATCAGAACTGGTGAGGGTGTGTGGCCAGGTGGGGCCAGGAAAGAGTATGGGTCTCAGTGATGAAGTCGTGTGGGGGGTATCAGTTTCATAGTTACCCAGGAGTTTGAGCAGGTTTTAATCCAGCCAACCTTTTCTGGGTAACTAATCAGATTAATAAATTATTACCTATTGATGTCTCTGTCTAACTCAGAATTGTAGGTTTTTCTGAGAGGTTTCTATATTCAAGGTGGTGTCCCATTGGAAGTTTTAAGTTCCTGGGCAGTCTGTGCATCAAGGTATCCAAGTAGATTTGTAGCATGTCTGTCCAGGAATGTTGCAGCAACACCCACCTTCTTTTCAGAAGGTCTGGGCCTGAATGGATTAATCTCTGTCTTGGATGGCAAGGCTAAAAAGGCCACCTTCTACTGGTAATTGATATGTCGTTCATCTGGTCGGAGAATCTCATTAACTTACTGGGAGAGAATTATACACAATTCATTGCTTTTCCAATACTAGAAAAATAAGATGTTGAATAAACTCAGGCAGCAAAGCAAAAATAAAACGGCTTTCTTCTCATTTTTTTGACAGGACGAACATTTCCTACCCATGCATATTTCTCGGCACAGTTAGGAGCCGGGCAGCTCTCACTGTTTAATCTCCTTAAGGCCTACTCATTGCTGGACAAGGAAGTGGGCTACTGCCAGGGCATCAGCTTTGTCGCTGGGGTCCTCCTTCTGCACACGAGTGAGGAGCAGGCCTTCGAAATGCTCAAGTTCCTGATGTATGATCTAGGTTTCCGGAAGCAGTATAGGCCTGACATGATGTCTTTGCAGGTATTGTTCTCGCTGTTCAACTTCTATTAAGCAGACTCCTTTCGAATTACAATGCAGTCAATAATGTGTTGAAAACTGCGTTTTGCCGATAACCATTGCACTCACTCAGGTCGCATGCAAAAATACCATGGATTAGTTTACATACAGAAAGTCCACTCCCTGCAACATTCTCTCTGGTTATTGGCAGTGCGTGACCCCCTTCAGTTCTTGCTGCGTGTCAGTGCATTCATGGTGACTTTAAAGGTCCAAAACAGGCACTGTTGGTTTATTGTACAGCTGCTGAAAATGTGTTGCTGGAAAAGCGCAGCAGGTCAGGCAGCATCAAAGGAACAGGAGAATCGACGTTTCGGGCATAAGCCCTTCTTCAGGAATGAGGAAAGTGTGTCCAGTAGGCTTAGATAAAAGGTATATTAGATTAGATTAGATTACTTACAGTGTGGAAACAAGCCCTTCGGCCCAACAAGTCCACACCGCCCCGCCGAAGCGCAACCCACCCATACCCCTACATCTACATCTACCCCTTACCTAACACTACGGGCAATTTAGTATGGCCAATTCACCTGACCTGCACATCTTTGGACTGTGGGAGGAAACCGGAGCCCCGGAGGAAACCCACGCAGACACGGGGAGAATGTGGAAACTCCACACAGTCAGTCGCCTGAGTTGGGAATTGAACCCGGGTCTCTGGCGCTGTGAGGCAGCAGTGCTAACCACTGTGCCACCGTGCCGCCCAAACCTCCCCCCTTACTTCCCTCCAAGGCCCCAAGGGATACTTCCAGATCTGCCACAAATTCACCTGCACCTCCACACACATCATTTATTGCATCCGCTGCACCCGATGTGGCCTCCTCTATATTGGGGAGACAGGCCGCCTACTTGCAGAACATTTCAGAGAACACCTCTGGGACACCCGGATCAACCAACCCAACCACCCCATAGCTCAACACTTCAACTCCCCCTCCCACTCCACCAAGGACGTGCAGGTCCTTGGACTCCTCCATCGCCAGACCATAGCAACACGACGGTTGGAGGAAGAGCGCCTCATCTTCCGCCTAGGAACCCTGCAACCACAAGGGATGAACCCAGGTTTCTCCAGTTTCCTCATTTCCCCTCCCCCCCACCTTGTCTCAGTCAAATCCCTCAAACTCAGCACCGCCTTCCTAACCTGCAATCTTCTTCCTGACCTCTCAGCCCCCACCCCACTCTAACCTATCACCCTCACCTTGACCTCCTTCCACCTATCGCATTTCCAATGCCCCTCCCCCAAGTCCCTCCTTACCTTTTATCTAAGCCTACTGGACACACTTTCCTCATTCCTGAAGAAGGGCTTATGCCCGAAACGTCGATTCTCCTGTTCCTTTGATGCTGCCTGACCTGCTGCGCTTTTCCAGCAACACATTTTCAGCTCTGATCTCCAGCATCTGCAGTCCTCACTTTCTCCTTATTGTACAGCTGCACAGCTTAGAGGAAACATTGCTGTTCCACAGGATACAAAATTGTCACGTTCTGTCAGATGAATTATTTAACACTGTGACCTGTCTCCATACCTTTTGCATCTACAGTTTGAGAATCAATATTTATATTTTTCCAAAGGTGGCTTCAACAGTTAAAGTAGTTTAATTTTTAACAAATGTTGTTGTGGAGTGTGTGAAATGTTGTATAGAGCATTGGCCAAAATGCATCCTTCATTAGCTAACTTAAAGGGAAGTCATGACTATGTACTTCTAAATAATATTGAGAGACACTAATATAATTACCTAAGGTTTTAGCAAAAGAAAACTGTTAATTGTTTCAGCTTTCAGAAGGCACTTGAAATCTCTCTCACAGATTCACGTGATTCTAACAGCACAAAATGAGGCCATTAGGCGCACCATCTGTGCTGGCTTTATGAATGAGACAAGTTACAATCTCCTGCCTTCTCCCCATTCTTTCTTTTCAGTTGTCTCTGATATTTCCTTTTGAATACCTCAATTTAACTTGCCTCACCACACTCTCAGGCAGTGTGTTCCAAGTGTGAACCACTTGCTGTGTGAAAAATGATTTCCTCGTGTCACCTCTTTTTTTGCTAACCACCTCAAATCTATACCCCTTGACCTTGATCCATTCTTGTTTCTCTGCATGATTTTGAAAATCCCAATAAAATTGCCTCTCAATCTCTTCACCAGAGAAACTGTCAACCGGTCTCTTGTCTACATGTGGAGAGGTAGACTAAGTCATTCTGAGACATTCTAAGCCATTTTAAGCCCAATCTCCTCCTCAACCTCTCTCCTCGTCTGAGATATAGTGACCCTCAGGTTAAACCACCATCAGTTATTTCTATCTAATGAGAGAGCAGCCTGATGATCTGGTAAGATTATGGCAATTTTATGTTCATCTTTTTTTAATATCCTATTTGTGGAATGGTGTCTTTCTTCCTTGATTTCATCACACATTTACTTCTGTGTGGATGTGGCTAAATATCGTAACGATGTGAGAGTTTTCTAGTGCATTCCAAACAGTACTTTATGTTTACTCTGTCAATATTGTTATGACTTTGAACACCGCTTTAAAATCTCTTCTTAACGTTGTCTCCTCGAAGTTAAAGTCATGTCTTCTCCAATTTTTCCACATGCTTGAAGTGCCTCACGCTCAGTATCATTCTAGTGAGTGTTGACCGCACCCTCACCAAATCCTTGTATCATATTTATGGTTGAAGGAAAGTGTGGGAACACCATGGGAATGAAGTATAGACAGCAGTGGGCTGGAAAATCAACAATTAGAATTGCTAATTTATATGTACAATTTGTATTTTTTAAAATGATAATTCAAAGAAGCTTCACTGAAAAACAGTTGCACTACATTCTCGTCGCTATTGCCAGCAGTTGTCTCTGGTGTTGTTTTAGGGTGGTACAGTGGCTCACTGGTTAGCACTGCTGCCCGACAGCACCAGGATCGCTAGTTTGATTCCAGCCTCAGGTGACTGTTGTGTTTGTACATTCTCCCCATGTCTGCGTGGGTGTGCTCCGGTGTCCAAATATGCAAGTCAGGTGAATTGGCCACGCTAAATTGCCCATAGTTTTAGATTCATCATTCAGAGGGAACTGGGTCTGGGTGGGTTACTCTTTGAAGGGTCGGTGTGTACTAGTTGAGCCGAAGGGCCTGTTTCCACATTGTAGGGAATCTAATCTCACAGGGCAGTTTGATTGCAGGGAAAACTCATAACAGTTATATCATAAGAGAATATTGCTTTATGGTAGAATGTCCTTAACCATTTTTTTGTAACCTAGCCTGGAAGGTAATTACAGAAAAGATTGAAAAAGAAAAACAAATATGAATGTAAATTAAAGCAATCAGAAAGCCTCTGACTAAAATTCCTTGGAGAATAGGTAGAACAGATACTCATTTTGAGCCTTCTGGTGGAAAGAGCGTGAATGTGGTGGCAGGTAGGTGTAAATTGGATGTGAATGCAGATTCACGGCTACATTTCCTCACAGTGTTTCCAGGAGTTACTCCATCCCTTCATGCAGACTTACCAACGTTTCTGGTTTAGGCAAAATGCCTGGAATGATTTCTGAAACAGTTAGTTGTAACAGTGTAAGGGTCATTGGGTTGCTCCAGACAGACAGAACAGGTTGAGCTTTCCTGGCTCCAAATGTCTTAACATCCTATGTCGGAAGAAAGAGAAGGAACTGCCTGAAGAAGAGGCATGTCAACTGGTGCTGCACCGTGTGTCCCAATGACAGTCACAGAATGGTTCATATATGTCTTGGGATCTAATCACCCATCTGCACGTTTTAACTTAAGAGCAACTGGGAAAAGAAAGGGCAAAAAATGTGGCATGTCTGTTTCTCAGTTCAGAAAAATAGTTGCCATTTTCAAATGAGACATGAATTGCTCTTTGTTTCTCATTAGAAAATCTGATGTACGTTGAACAGAAAGAATACATCCTTGCCTCCAAACTGTCAGCTCAGTATTTGGCCAAATAAGGAAAGGAGCATTTAAGGCCCACAATCACAAACTTGAGACTCAATTTATGGTTCTACTGAACAACACTGATCCTCATACTCCTCCATGTTTGGTGACTAGAACAGGGCTGTCACAGTACTGGAGAAGTATGAGCAGTAGTGCCTTTGCGAGAGCTTCCAAATCCAATGTCAAGACGAATGGTCAAGCAGCTGTGTCCCCTCCCAAATCGATGTACTCGGCATTAAGACAGTAATCATTCAAAACCAGTCCTCTCAAAGGACTATATACATGTAGCTGATACCAGACTCCTAAAGCAGTGTGCTCTACTCAGAACCTAGTTGATGCAGGAGTCAGAGATGTCCTTAAAGCATCCTTGAAGAGATCAACCATCCACACAGGCTCTTAGGAGTCTCTGGCATGTGGGTGACCAAAATAAAGAAGGATCTTGCAGGAGTACATGAAATGGGAGGCTCCTTTGGAAATGCATGGAGGCAAAGTCATGTCAGAGCAGGCAAACATCCAGACAAGGCGTCTACACAATCCCTCAAGCCCCACATGACCTATCTGTGGAATAGTCTGGGTCACAGTTGGACTTAACGGTTATCTCAGAACCAGAGTGGAAGAAGGTCATCCTCAATACTGAGCAACTGTTGAAGCTGAAAGCAGCTAGTGGAGCCTGTCTGTCTACAGCTTTTTCAGGACAGGCACTGCACAGCAATGAGTAAAGCTTGATGGAAGCATGTGTAAGAAGGCAAAATCAAAGAGGCCTTGGCTGCATTAATTCAATTATATTTAAAGAGTCCAAAATGGTGTGGTTTCTTTTCAGCATTCCTCCGTTTCGTTTCCTCTCTCTTATGAAATTCAGCTAAAAGGAGAGGCAGTATGACATGAAATATGGATCTGCTAATAAGATCACAACCTTGTGCATGTCGCATGACTCAGTGACATTGAGACAGACACACACAGCTATCAACAGCAGCA